>NC_142018.1:11403750-11765000 GCF_049901735.1 Notechis scutatus
AACTCTGGCATACGTAATTCAGAGTCACCTGTGACCCTGTTTCCCCCCCCTTTTACCCCTGGGTGTATCATAAATCAGATTCTCCAATGAAGCACATTCACGGGCCGGGTGTCATCAATCACGTTCTCCAATGAAGGATTTTCCAGCCAGAAGATCTGGTAGCCTAGCTGCAACCCTTTTAAGATAATGGTGGAATGTACTTCTGGTTTTACTGCCAGACTGCTCCTTCATATTTCCTCTCCCCTTGTTTATGGCAACTTGAAAACAGGCATAGGAATGTTTTACGAGTTGACGTTCTTGAAATTGTGGTTATTACATATTTTTAATCCCACCATTTATATATATATATAATTTAAGGTGATGTGAACATACCTAATACTCATGGACTTCTATTTTCCAACAGGTCAGTTGGGCTAAGAAAGAATGATTAGCAGGGCTAGAACTCAACGGGCGCCTGGTTGCTAGGCTAGCATCTTAGAACTAAGCGTCCTTTTTTTCTCCTAGTCTTTATGGAGATTTTTTTTTAATCCGTTGAGTTTTTAATCACTTAATCGCTTCAGTACAATGAAAAAGGAGGGTGTCATCTGCTATCTAGAAGCAACATGTCTTCAATATGGTGGAACGTAGTATTAGAAGACAGCTTCTATTTTCATCAAGGCCTCCCTGGTAGTCTTTTCAGAAATAATACTCTGAACTACTTGTATCGATAGAGAAGAGCAGCAGTTTATAGACCTGAATCCAGCAAGGGGGTTAGAATAGAATGAGCTGGAAGAGAGCTTGGAGGTCTTCTAGTCCAGCCCCCTGCTCAAGCAGGAGACCCTATACCAGTGGTGGCTAACCTTTTTGGGCTCCTGTGCCAAAAAATTGTGCGTGCACTTGCATGCTTTGCGGGCCAGCACCCAGAAGCCCCACTACGCATGCGTGCTCAATCCCCATCTACCACCACCCCGCCGCTGCACCCCTTACCTGCACTGCACCTCACAGCTTATTTTCGTCCAGCTTTGGGGCCTTTTTCGGTCTCCCAGAAGCTCGAGGAAGACTTCTGCAGGTTTTTCAGGATGAAAACTAGGCCCGTTTCATCACTTCCGGTATTTCCAGAAAAACAGGAAGTGATAAAATGGGCCTAGTTTTCGGCCTGCAAAGCCTGCAGAAGCCTTCCTCAAACCTCTGGTAGTCTGAAAAAGGCCTCAAACCGGCTGAAAATCAGCTGTGAGGCGCACGCATGCGCAGTGAGGTAAGTTTGCCTGCAGCTAGCATGCCGGCACAAATGGCTCTGCGTGCCACCTGTGTCACGTATGCCATAGATTCACCATCATGGCCCTGTACCATTTCAGACAAGTGACTGTCCAGTCTCTTTTTAAAAACTTCCAGGGATGGATCACCCACAACTTCTAAAGGCAACTTCTGTTCCACTGGTTAATTGTCCCAACTGTTTGGAAGTTTCTCCTTAATTGCAGGTTGCTTCTCTTAATCTTGTATTGCTCTAACTTGGTCTGGCAGTCAATGTGTTTCGATAACTCCCTTGACGTTTTTCTTCCTACTCTTTGGCAGAAATTGGTGTTGACCAGCAGTGCCAGCGTTGTCTTCGAAGGTACGGACATCAAGAATGGAACAGAAGATCTCCCTTATGCCAAGAAGCCCATTGATTACTATACAGAAACAAAGATTCTGCAGGAGAAGGTCTGGATCTTTTGGGGTTCATGATACTTCATTTTGCTCTTGGTAGATCTACATGGACTGTTTTTGTTTTATTTTTAGGAGGTGCTAGAGGCCAATGATCCAGAGCGGAATTTCTTCACCACTGCTATCCGTCCACATGGCATATTTGGACCTCGGGACCCTCAACTTGTTCCAGTCCTCATCCAGGCAGCCAAGAGCGGCAAAATGAAATTCATCATTGGGTAAGTCAAGTTCCATCTACGAGGTTCCTTGTGTTCTTTGTGCTTGCATTTCTTCTTGCAGATGTTGCCCGGTAACCTTATCACTGCATAAGGAAGAGAACAGCCTTGAACACATCTTTCCAGGGGTGGGATTCTGCCGGTTCGGACCGGTTCTATAGAACTGGTTGTTACAATACTGCGCAGTTCGGAGAACCGGCAATTTGTGCCCCTGGCTGGCCCCGCCCCTCTCCGCCCACCCCTCCCTGCCCAGTCAGTTATTATTGCGCTTGCGCAACATCACTGACTGCGTTGTCCCCTGCCCAGTCACTCCTTAAGGCAGTGGTGGCTAAACATTTTGGGCTCCTGTGCCAAAAATTGTGCGCGCACTTGCACGCTTGCGCTCGCGTGCCAACACCCAGAAAGCAATGCGCACCCCCTACACCCCCTACACATGTGTTCACAATCCCCCCCGGCTGCTGACCCCTTACCTGCACTGCGCCTCACAGCTGTTTTTAGGCCGGTTTGAGGCCTTTTTCGGCCTCCCAGAGGCTCGAGGAAGACTTCTGCAGGCTTCTGCAGGTTTTTCAAGATGAAAACTAGGCCAATTTCATCACTTCCGGTATTTCCGGAAAAACAGGAAGTGATCAAACGGGCCTAGTTTTCGGCCTGCAAAGCCTGCAGAAGCCTTCCTCAAACCTTTGGGAGTCCAAAAAAGGCCTCAAACTGGCTGAAAATCAGCTGTGAGGCGCACGCATGCGCAGTGAGGTAAGTTTGTCTGCAACTCGCGTGCTGGCACAAATGGCTCTGTGTGCCACCTTAGGTTCGCCATCATGGCCTTAAGGTATTTCTTCCCCCCCCCCTCCTGTCGATCAGCTGTTCCGATGATCAGCTGTTCCGGGATCCCCCTCGCTGTTTACTGCTTCGCCCAGGAGGCTTCCCTGAGGCCCAGAAGGCAAAAAGGGATGCATGGGGGTGGGGTGAATGGATTGGGTGTGGGGGATGGGGTGCTGTGTGTCCCCTCACCCCATGATCCCTTTTTTGCCTTCCTGGGCCCCAGGGAAGCTTCCTGGGAGCAAAAACGCCCCCCAGGAGGCTTCCCTGAGGCCCAGGAGGCCCAAGAATGGAGGCAACCCCCCCCCCCCGGGGGGGTGCTGCAAAAAAAAGAAGCCACGCCCACCCAGTGACATGGCCACGCGCACCTAGACACGCCCACAGAACCGGTTGTTAAAAAATGTGAATCCCACCCCTGCATCCTTCCTTCTCAACACTCAGATTATTTGATCAACAGAAACAAATCAAGGCTGGTAGGACAAGCTACCACCCAAAACACACAGGAAGTTGCATAACTTGGGAGTCTCCAGACTTGGCAAGTTTAAGACTTTGTGGACTTAAATTTCCAGAATTCATCAGCTAGCCATGCTGGAGAATTCTGGGAGCTAAAGTCCACAGATCTTAAACTTGCTTGTCAGCCTTCAAGATTTCTTTCCTTTGCTTTGCATCTTTCGGCTGTCATAAGTAACGGGGGGAGTAGTAGTGAAATAGTTATGGGAAGTGCGCTGGAGGTTTGAGAGAAAATACTGTATAAGTTGGGGAAAAACTTTCTTGTTTATGCTTCTTTGCTGTGCTATGCGCAAGCGCACCTCTTTATCAAAATAGGCCAAGGTCGACGGACAGATGCTTCATCACCACCTGAAGATGCCCACATGACATTATATACAATTTCTAATTGGGTGGACAGTTTGAACTACTGTGGGTGGGAATGTTGCCATCACTTTGTATATGTGATTTTCGCACTCAATTCCTCAGATTCAGAATTCCTTTGATGCTACCACTTGATTTCCAATAAAAGGTATTTTTTCTCTCTAATTAACGGAGCCTTAAGTGTTTCTTTGATTTTGAATGGAGCACCAGATGACACTTGCCAAGTTTGGAGACTCCCGATGTAACTTTGCACACATGATGCTCCTTGACTGCTGAAAGAGAAGCCAACTGGGAGAAAACCCCAACATTCGACTTTGAGCTACACATATTTTCCACATGTTGCAAGTCAATTCTGTTTATACTTCTTGCACCATTTACTCATCTGGAATGAGCACCTGAGTCCAGAAATAATTGCCTTTGCTTTCTAATAATTTGCCTGGTGCTATTGCACAAAGAATGTTTTGGCTACAGCTTGCGTCTATGAAATCTTTCCCAATTGAAATAACACATGGCCAATGATTCATTTATTCTTAATTACTTGCATTTCACTGTGGTGGCTTTTAACAAGTTTTTAATGATCCTTAATTTCCTGCTGGTCTGTTTAAGGGGAACATTATTGCCAACAAGTTTCATTATATTGTGGTGCAAAGCTTGGCGATTTGGTAATCATCGCAATACTGTTACTGTTATTCACTTGTCTGTCCCATTCTCAAAATATTGCTCTCTAAAAAGCACCCTTTAAAAATAAATAAATTAAAAAAGAATTAAAATGTATTTTTAAACTAAAATGATATTGTCTGGATAGTCAGCTGATAAAATTAGGAAAAAAAGTTATGTGTTAATAGCGCTTGTACAATTAATGATGCATCCAGAGCGACTCGTGTATTTTAGAGTTTGCATTTTATTGTTCCTTGGACTCTTTTTTCTCTTCTGAACAGTAATGGGAAGAATTTGGTGGATTTTACCTATGTGGAAAACGTGGTCCATGGGCACATCCTGGCTGCAGAGCAGCTTCAAAAAGAATCTCCAGTGTGTGGAAAGGTAAGGCCAGCCACTTCACCGTTGCCTGAAACTTAGACCTGGAGCAAGCAGCTTTTCTTAAATCAAGGATCACTTTTTCAAAAATGGAAGGAGTTTCCTGTAAGGCTTTAAAACATATTAGAGCCGTGGTGGCGCAGTGGTTAGAATGCAGTACCGCAGGCTAACTCTGCCCACTGCAAAGAGTTCGATCCTGACCGGCTCATCCTTCCATCCTTCCGAGGAGGGTAAAATGAGGACCCAGATTGTTGGGGCAAAATGCTGGCTCTGTAAATCGCTTAGAGAGGGCTGTAAAGCATTGTGAAGCGGTATATAAGTCTATGCCATTGCCCTTCCCTCCCTCCCTTCCTTCCTTCCTTCCTTCCTTCCTTCCTTCCTTCCTTCCTTCCTTCCTTCCTTCCTTCCTTCCTTCCTTCCTTCCTTCCTTCCTTCCTTCCTTCCCAGTGGTTAGAATGCAGCATTGCAGGCTAATTCTGCCCATTGCCAGCAGTTTAATCTTCACTGGCTCAAGGTTAACTCAGCCTTCCATCCTTCTGAGGTGGGTAAAATGAGGACCCAGATTGTTGAGGGGCAATAGGCTGAGTCTGTAAGCCACTTAGGGCTGTAAAGCACTGTGAAGCAGGATATATGTCTAAGGCCTATTGCTATTCTAAAATTTTATTTTTCTTCACCTCTGAATTAAGACCGATCACTTGCTGATCCCTTCATTCACTCCGGTCCTTTTCTTACAAATCAGCAGAGAATTTCAGGGAGTTAATCTACACTGCGAAGTCAGGAAAACGTCTTGTAAGAAAGCAGCATAAAAGCCATTTCTGCATGGATGCCAAAAACATAAAAAGGGATGTAGCCCCATGCATTCTCAGGCATTTCTCTTGCAAGAAAGTTTTCCTAATCACATACACACACACACACACACACACACACACACACACACACACTGCCTGAAGCATCATGAAAATTTGAAACCTCATGTTCTCCTTCACTTCTCCTGAGATGTTTTTAGACTTTCCTCTTAAGACAGAGGCATCAAACTCAATTTCATTGAAGGCTGCGGGGGAGGGCTGGGTGTGACCAGGGAGGCGTTGGCCAGCTTGACTTGTGTCAGGGCCACCTAGGAAGCAGTCAATATAAATCGTAAGGATACAAGCGACAAAGTTACAGTCCTACAGTCACAAGTGGGAGGGGATGGGTGACAAGGAGGGATGAGAAGATTAACAGTAATAGTAGCGCAGACTTTGTAATAGTTGAAGGATGAAACTGCTCCTTAACATTTTTAACAGGACCAAAGGCAGCAAACCTTCAGGGTCATCTTTAGTGTCCCTCAGAAGGGCACCCTCGTGTTTCTGCAGTTAAGGAGCCTCAACCCAAGATGGCTCTGAATTGTTTACATTTTGTGCCATGGATTGAAGAAAGTTTGCCTGTCCCTGGCTTAAGGGCAGAGAGCCCATGGGGATATTAGCATTTAAGTTCTGGTCTTAGAAGAGGTCCATCGTCAACCCCACCCGCCTCAGAAAGTTGGTGAGTTAGAAAATCGGAGGAGAGGCTTCTATGGATGCCTCCTTTAGCTCCTAAAGGGAAGATGGGATGTAAATCAAAGAGGTAATTACCTTGTATGGATTGTCTCATCTTCCCCCTGATATTCTTGGGCGTGTTTCTTGTCCTCTTAGTTTATTAACTTCCCTCCCTCCCGTTTCCTTGTTTGTCTTGTAGGCTTTTCACATCACAAATGATGAGCCCGTTCCCTTCTGGGAATTCTTGAGTCGCATCCTCACCGGCCTGCACTATGACCCTCCTAAATATCACATCCCTTACTGGCTAGCGTATTATTTAGCCCTTCTCTTCTCCCTTGTTTTGCTGCTGCTGAGTCCCCTTGTTGCCATTCGTCCCACCTTCACTCCCATGAGGGTTGCTCTTGCGGGGACCTTCCATTATTATAGCTGCGAGAGGGCCAAACGGGACATGGGCTACAAGCCGGTGGTTCGCCTGGATGAAGCCATCATAAGGACCATCAAGAGTTACCCCCATCTCCACAGGACCACGTGATGGGTCTGAATTCCAACCAAACATCTCCTGAACCTTCTTCCATGGATTCTGCGTAGGTTCCCTGGTTGGCCTTTCCCTTCAGCCTACTTGCCCCCTGGGAAGACCCTCTTTGGAACAACTTCTGAGGTTGAACTACTTCAAGTGATTTCTCTGGAGTAGCTGCTGGCCCAGGTGGAGCCCAGTTTTGTACAGGTGTATCTTATAAAGGCCTTTTATAAAGGCGCATTATTTTGTGGAATTTCAGGGGAGAACGTGTCCTATCTGAGCTATCCTGAGGCTCCAACATGCACCCCCCATTCAAATCACAAGTCTCTAGCCGCATCTCTCAGAGTAGAAAAGATTGATTTATTAGGAGTTGCACATGTCAGCGTTTCCTGGTTGCAGCCGTCTCCGACACATCATTCTTTTAACCCTTGACCCTGGCCTTCCCCCCACCCCGTGGATGTATATTCTCCAATGAGACACACCCATAGCCAAGAGTCATCAATCACGCTCCCCAGTAATAACCTTGCACGCCAACAGCTTCGGCTGCCAAGGCGATTAACTGAAGCATTTAAGGAATGTACTGCTTTCCCACACTCCCTGTCTGCTGGCAACTAAAAAGACCGAAGGAGTATTTTTTAGTTTACACTATCTACTTTTTCAGCGTATCACTTTTGGCGCATAGATCGCTGGGTTTAACGGTGAGAGCTAGGAACTACAGTATCTTGTTTTGAGCTTTGCCTATTGAAAAAGGGAGGAAACGGGTGCTTGGACTGAAGAGAAACTGAAATGCCTGGGTTAAGGATGTCCAGTCTTGGCAGCCTTAACACTTGTGGATTTCCACTTCCAGAATTCCCAGCCAACATGGCTTGCTGGAGAATTCTGGGAGTTGGTCCACAGGTTTTTAAAATTGCCAAAGGATATCCATGTTCTAGACTGAGACTTTGTCCAGAGCCTGTCATTTCTGAAGCTTGTTGGATTCTTGGTCTTCTTAGAGCTTGTTTCTCTTCTTACAGATGTTTCATTCTTTTTTATCTGAAGCTGGTTGACAGTGCGAAACCTCACCTAAACACATCCTTCCTCATCTCATGCCTATTAATCAGCAGCCAGATAAATTGTAAAGAACTTATCTTAAATTCTTTTAAGATAAAGAATTTAAAAGATCCCACCCAAAAAGCAATCAAGGAAGAGAAAAAAAATAACCCAATCAAAAACTGGTAGGACCATCCATCACAAATAAACAGCCAGCAAATGCCACCACCAATTCCATGCACTCATGTTGCTACTTAGCTTGGTAATGAAACATCTGCAGAAGAGAAGGTCAGAAAACATCCAGAACTCCACAGTTTAACCTTCAACCTCATATATTCTGCATTATGAAATGTACAGTACATGTCTGAAAGTTGAATCATGGCAAGTAGACTTACAAGTTGCCTTATAAGTCCAGTTGTCATGATTCAACGTTCAGACAATTCTACCTGGATGACTGAGAATCTTCATCAATGTATACTGTGTGGGGTTTCTGATGAAATCCACTTGCTAATATTGGGGGAACGGTTTATCCCCATAAGAAGATTCAGGGGGGGACTTTTTATGGTAGTTTCAACTAAAACACTTTCAAAAATATCTATTACTTTTAAAATATTGTCTCAGTTCACATAAGCGTGGATTAAGATGTGAATATTAAGAATATTTCTGCTGCTTGTGACTGGTGCAATTGCTGTGAGTTACCAAAGCTGAAGAAATATATCTCTACCTTGAGATCCAGTGTTCCAATATTTGAGGGGCTGCCAAAAAAAGAGGGGATCAAACGATTTTCCAAAGCATCCAAAGGAAGGGCAAGAAGCAATGGGTGGAAACTAATCAAGGAGAGAAGCAACCTGAAACTCAGAGGAAATTTTCTGACAGCGAGAACAATACACCCGTGGAACACCTTGCCTTCAGAAGTTGTAGGGGCTCCATCATTGGAGGCTTTGAAGAAGGGACAGGACAGCCATTTGTCTGGAATGGTCTAGGGTCATCTGCTTGAGCAGCGGTGGGGGGGGGGGGTTGGACTAGAAGATCTCCAAGATCCCTTTCAACTCTGCTATTCTCTTATCCCTCCAAGCTTTGAAGGTCCACCCTTAAGCTGATAAATGGAGCCTACTGGGTTGGTGGCCAACGAATCTAAATACAGCTAGAACTGGTCAAAGGAGAGCCAAAATGGGACACGAGGGGTGGTGTGATGCATGGAATTCCTTTCCTCCTCCAGTGACTCACAGCCCTTGCAATGCGCAACTGTTGGCACACCCTTATGCAGAAAGGGTTCAGATGAGGTTGGCCTTTTGTTCATGAAGAATGCATAATCTCTCTCTGTTCGTGGGAATTGTCCCTTGGTAACGCTTAACCTTCTGAAAGAGACAAGGGATAAGACCCAAGGATGAAACTTCCACCATCGCACATCTAGTTAGGGATTCATGGTAAGCAGTTCCATCCGTCCCAAATGATGTTCAACAGAGGTGGTATTCAGTCGGTTCGGACCGGTTCAGACGTACCGATAATGGAAATTTTGACCAGTTTGGAGAACCGGCAAATACCACCTCTGGCTGGCCTCGTCCACCCACCCCTGCTGTTTCCCATTCTTTTGAATGAATTGGCATTCTTCAGTCTCCAGAGACTATGGTATCATGCTATGAAACCGATAACTGCCACTTCCTGTGTTGTTTCCATGCTGTATGCAAAGCTGGAGTGTCCTCCCCAGAGCATGAGGCCTGGGCAGATCCCCCCCTCTCCATGTCACTGAAACAGTCTAATGGAATGGCAGAGTTCCAGTTGCGCCACAGGAGTTACCAGAACGTGATTGTACACAGTCACGAACTGCTTCTGGGACTCCGGCTCTGGATTTTGCCTCGAGGTTGAACTTCTGAAGCCTTTCCCAAGAATAATTATAGCCACAAAGCAGTGGAGGTTTGAAATCAAGAGTTTCCCTTCTCCTAGAACCATGATGGCGAACCTATGGCACGCTTGCCACAGGTGGCACACAGAGCCATTTGTGCAAGCATGCGAGCTGCAGGAAAACTTACCTCACTGTGCATGCATGCACGTCACAGCTGTATTATGTAAGGAATGCATTGGCCACAGCAGTGCAGTGTTGCTCACAATTCTCCGTTCCATTTCTGGGTGGGAAAAACCCAGGAGGGTAACTTCTCTGCATTTCTCCAGGGGAAGGAGACATTCTCCAGTTAATTTCCTCAAGGGCAAACCTGCCTGCAGCGTGGCTACTCAAAATGTTCCTTTAGAAGAAGAGGCCCTCTTGGTGTAGGAAGCACAAGAAGACAAAAGAAGCTTCCAAGACCAATAAACACAGACCAAGACTCCCAACCAATCAGGATGAAGAAAAAACCAGGGGTGACATGATAGCAGTCTTCCAATATTTGAGGGGCTGCCTGTCAGCTTTGGAAACCTTATTCAACGGTGCCACATAGCTTGAGAAAGTGGGAGGCGGTTGATTTCAATTGAGTAGCTCTAAGTAGACAAATTAGAATTCTTTTGTTAGCTCAAGGTCATGGAGTGTGGCGCAGGAACAAAAAGGAACTTACTTTGGGATTGGTTCATGTGATGTGATAATGAGGGGAAAGGGGATGGGTTGTAGTTTGGGACACTGTGGAAAGTTCCGGGGGAATTTAGTTCTGAGATTTCACAGGTGTGCCAGGTGCTATTCTAACAAAGGTACTTTTGAAATGATGCTTGTCTTGGAGTTATTGACTGGAACGGAGGTTTGCTGGAATGCTGACACTGCTACCAAGAAGGGAGGGGCAATCTATTCTTCAAAGCCTCTGAAGGCGGGACAATAAGTAATGGATGGGAACATATCAACCAGAGATCCAACCTAGAACTAAGGAGAAATTTCTTGACAGTGAGAACGGTCGGTGGAATGGCTTGCCTCCAGAAGTTGTGGATTCTCAAGAAGCGATTGGACAATCATTTGTCTGAAGTGATAAAGAGTTTCCTGCCTGAGCGAGGCCTAGAAGACCTTCAAGAACACTTCCAACTCTGCTATTCTTCTGGATCTAATGGGATGAGCAAAAGCAAGCAGAGAATTAACCTGCCTGATATCGATGATAACCAGCATCTTGAATTGCTGGTGCTGGTTACCGCTGATGAGAGTGGTATTAAGGCAAAAACAACCAAGGGATGTATGAAAACCTCCCATCTTCATGCAACCATATCTCTGTAGCCTGCAAGCTTCTTTTGACTTCTGGTGCTTCCTACACCAAGAGGGCCTCTTCTTCTAAAGGAACATTTTGAGGAGCCACGCTGCAGGCAGGTTTGCCCTTGAGGAAATTCAACTGGAGAATGTCTCCTTCCCCTGGAGAAATGCAGAGAAGTTACCCTCCTGGGTTTTTCCCACCCAGAAATGGAACGGAGAATTGTGAGCAACACCGCACTGCTGTGGCCAATGCATTCCTTGCATAATACATGCATATTATTCTTTGAATGCCTAATGCATTCCATGTGCGTAGCCTTATAATTCTTAAGGCAACCTAACAAGATAGGCCAGGGCTACCTGTATATGTTTGGCAAAAGATGGCAAAGGTAGGCAAGCCGTCTAACCACTGTAATGTTTCCTTGAGTTCCTAATGCAGTCAAATGGCACATTCTTAGCTCATCCTATCTCATGCCTTTCTTCGCTCCTTTAAAATCTTATTTGCGATATGGGTGTGTGCAAAGGGACACCTTGACAAGACTTGCAAACTGGTGAAGTTGCAAGCTTTCCCAATGTTTGAAATTAAAATAGCAAAACTGATGTGCTTTGATTTGTTTCGCCCTTTGGCCTTAATGACATTAGGAAGAAGCTAACAAATTTGGAATTTAAAAAAAAAATGCCTGTAGCCTTTCCAGTGACTAACGCAGAGTTTATCCGTAATCCTGCGGAGGTGTCACAACGCTGAGCAGACTTAAGGGATGTATTAAAGCTGGTGAAAGACATTGCACAGTTCTCCTGGTGAAATCTTCACGGGTGTTGAAAGATTCTGAAATGCGGAATAGATTGATGTCATTTTAAAAGCATCGGCATTTGCTGGCATCATTTCAGGCCAGAGAATTTTCATTCCGAGAAAAAAGTATCTCAGAATGTCAATTACCACTCACCCTCCCCAGCCAAGGAAAAAGTCTGAGTAAACTCTCTCACTCTGTTTCATTTTAGGGTTAAGCATCAAAACATTTCCACACTAGATAACTATTGCTTTTAAAATAACAGAAAAAGTAAAAAAACAAAAGATAATTATAATACAAATGCATATCTTCTCAAAGAAAAAAAGCAATATATAAAAACTGCTTTAAAAACTGAAAATATACAAAGAAAAAAAGAAGAAGCAGAATATATTCGTTCAATAGCTACCAGTCATAATTCTATATAGACTTACCGAATGTAAATATTATTCAAGGATGTATATATTAATTTCTAATATGCTTATAAAACTATTATTCTTTTTTGACCTACTGTATGGTATTTTGTATAAATGAAACAAAGTCTACATCTGGATAACTTTAAAATTCAGTGGAGTTCAGTGTTAAAAAACACATATAATGAAGCTCAAGCTTTGGATGAAATCATGAAATTTTGCCTGAACTTTTATTGGGTTTACTATTAACCTTGGACAGAGGATTATATTGTCTCTTCCACTCTCATTTAATAGGATGATGAATCCATTGGAAGGGCATATAAAAACCCATTTGATTTTCTTTCATGGAATAGTTGGGTTGACTTGGCTTTCAAAATTATGCCCCTTGTTTGGAGGACGAATAGTGTGGTGTTTATTCCTATTGTAAAGTTTAAGGTATTTAGATAACTGGGAGATTAATATTCATTCATTCATTCATTCATTTAAGTATTCGTTCACTCAGTTATTCATTCATGCAGTTTAGTTGCCGCCTGATTTCAACCAACTCTGGATTGTCTCAGAACAATAGCAGAACAGAAAAAAAAAAAAAAAGTGGAGCACAGCACGTACAAAATAACTACAAAATAATTATGAGAGGGCAAAATCCAAACAAAAAAGCAATCATATATCGCATTGTGATGGGCCAAAAAAATCTGCCTTGTGATTTTCAAATCTTTACTTTTGTGGAAAGGGGGAAAAAGTATTCTGTATTCTCAGAACAGTTGAAATTATTTTATATGTTACTCTTGCTACTATCTGGGGGGATTTCTTGATTCTTGGATCTGGCGTAGGGTACTTCTGCCATCCTCTTCCGTTGCCTTCAGATCTTTTTGTTGCACTTTCTGAATTGAAATCCCCTAGGAGAAAAATTGATATTAATCTTTGCTCAGGATCTCAAGGGAAGCCAGAGAACACAGGGCTGAACACTGATGAGATGGCTAGAAGGAAATGCTGGGATGTTATTCACACACAGCTTTGGATATTTGTAATCTGTTAGATCGATAGAGGTAGAAGGGATCTTGTAGATCATCTAGTCCACCCCCTGCTCAAGCAAGAGACCCTAGACCGTTTCAGACAAAATCTAGTCAAGGCAAGATTTGCCATTTGTCAGAAATGGTGTAGGGTCTCCTGCTTAGACTAGATGACCTACAAGATCCCTTCCAACTCTTGTTATTTTGTTATTCTATTAAAGCACGATGGAGTGGTATATGTCTAAATGCTATTGGTATTGTGAGTGCAGAGAAGAGCAACCAGGAGGATTAGGGGACTGGAGGATAAAACATATGATGAGAGGTTGCAGGAACTGGGCATGCCTAGTCTAGGGAAGAGAAGGATAGCAGTCTTCCAATATTTGAGGGGCTGCCACAGAGAGGAGGAGGGGGTCAAGCTATTCTCCAAAACACCTGAAGGCCAGACAAGGAATAATGGATGGAGAGTTGAATAAGGAGAAATTCAACCTGGAAATAAGGAGACATTTTCTGACAGGGAGAGCAATCAACCCATGGTACAGAAGTTGCCTTCGGAAATTGTGGGAGCTTTATCACTGGAGACTTCAAGAAGAGACTGGACTGCCATCGGTCAGAAATGGTGTAAGGCCTCCTGCTTGGGCAGGGGGTTGGACTAGATGACAAGGTCCCTTCCAACTCTGTTAATCTTTAATCCTCCTTTGCAGGACATCTCCAAAACCAATCTGTTTTCAATGAACCGAAGGGCAGCTGGCAGGCTGACAATACAGAGGAATGTTTGGCACGGCAATAGTCTCCATCGTTGGGCGATTGTGCTACACTAGGCAAGAGGTGAGAAGTGGCTTTTCTGCGCAAGTTAGATGCTGGGGGCAGACTGGCTGCTTCTTGCATCCCTAATAGCCTCACCTGTCAGCCTTGCCTGCAGCCAAAACCCCAGCCACCACACTTGCTTGCTTTTCTCCTCTGGCCCAGGACATCTCAAGTGACACAGGGCAGAGAATTCAAAGAATGTGGAAGGGAGAGGCCATTCCTGCTGGCTGAAGCAGAGAGGGAGGGAGAACACACACTCTCTCTCTCTCTCTCTCTCTCCTGTGCCTGGGATGTAGGAACCTGTTTGATGCCCTGCAGGGTAGAAGCACCCTCCCATTTCGTCAGTCTTCCCTCCCATAACAAGGCTGGGCCCCAAGCTGAGTTCATGTGTGCGTTTTGCCCACACGTTGCCCTCCCTGCAGATTGCTCACACCGGACTGAAGACGGAGGCTGTTGCATGATTTAAGATATCTCTGCAGAAGGAAATCCCCAGTGCGGCTTCTACCGTGCAGCTGTCCGAAGTAAGTCTCTTTTGGTTCTGTTGGGCAGGCACAATCCTTTGGGGGCGGGGGAACAGGAGAAGGGAATTGGCTTTTCCTGCAAGCTCATCATCAAGGGTTCAAGGGTCCCCTCTGCCCTGGACTGTTTTCCATGCCAGATATGGGGAGCCTAGGTTGGGATGAGGAGGGAGGACAAAGAAATCTTGCTTTGCCGTCCTCAACTCCTGTTTTGCCCTCTCCTCTACAACCATCTCAACTGTTTTCCATCTTCCATCATGTAGGGGGTTGGACTAGAAGACCTCCAAGGTCCCTTCCAACTCTGTTATTCTATTCTGTTATTCTGTTCTGTTCTCACAACCTACTGATGAAGTCATGAGAAGTTACACTGATTTGGGCTGACGTAAGCAAAGCGAAAGGATTGATTTGCGATAAGAATATATCGCTGAATTGCTCTTTTTCCTGAAAGCACAGTGCTTTCTTCCTGGGTGCATCATGTGTCCAGAATAGTGGTCTTTTAAGGTAGAAGAATTTTGGAAAAGAAAAACTTTTCCGAAGCGTGTCTCCATGGCTCTTCCACACTCATTATAAGCTGAAATGGGAAGAGTTTAGAACTTTAGATCAAGGTCAATCACTGGAGATTTGGAGTAAATTCTCCATCTTTGTCCCCTTTTTGCTGTTTTTGGGGGAGCAAAGACATCCACTCAGAGTTCAGAAGCCTTAAATGCTAAGGCTGCTTTGCCTTATCCAAAATCCCCTTTGCCTTTGTGCATTTCAGTGTTTTGCGCCAGCAGCAGCTCTGACCTTGTCTCAAAAGTACTTTTCAAAATAGTTTTTTTTTCCCCTTGGAAAACGTTTTGCTTCTCATCCGAGAAGCTTCAACAATTCGATCTGGGTTGACTTCGCTCTGTATTTAAATGCATCGATGCAAGCCTGTTTGCTCCAGATCTTCCGATGCAGTCATTTTCTTTTACTTTCTTCTTGAATCCAGCAACTCTTCCCTCCCCCCACAACAAATGGGCACGAGATGCGTGAAATCTGCATCTCGGGACTCTTCCAAAAACTGACAGGTTTCTCCAAAATAAACGCTCAGATTGCCCTGCCCTGAGTTCTCTTTTGGGTGCCTGTCAGTTGGGCAGCTCTTGGTAAAATAGAGTGTCTGTGCTAAAAATGAAAAAAAAAAATGTACCCCATGGGTAAGCAGAGCTTGGCACGGCTTCCTCAGCTGGGCGTCTTCCTTCTGTTTTGGCAGCTTTAAACTCTGCCCATGCTCCAAGAACATCTGTCAGAGAGCTGAGGAATGCAAGCCGTTCTCAGAAACCACATGAAGAGAATGCTGGTTTTAAAAGTAACCGGTGTAACAGAGATTTGTGCCAAATCTTTCCTCCTTATATGAAAACTCCTCCTTATAAAGGCATTCACTAATTTTTCTTCCTGGGCCTTTCATAACTGCACCACAAGCAGAAATTAAACCAAACAAAACTTCCCAAATCCTTAAGTTATTACACGTTGCTGACCTGTGAAGTTTTTTCCTCTTCATTCGGTTCATTTTATTTTTGCAACAGCACTGTGAGTAAGGGGAAGAGGGGAGATAGTAGTCCTCGACATATAGCCATTCTTTCAGCAATGGCTTGAAATTACAATGGCACTAAAACAAGTGACTTATGACTAGGTCTTGTATTTAGGACCATGGTAAACATCCCTACGGCCATGTGATCAAAATTCAGGAACTTGGCAACCATCATATTAATGATGGTTGCAGAGTTCCAAGATCATGTGATCATTGCTATTCAGATAACAGGGTAATCAGAGTTGGAAGGGACCTAGTAGGTCATCTAGTCCAACCCCCTGCCCAAGCAGGAGATCCTACACCATTTCTGACAGATGGGCAGGCCAATGATTTCTTTAAACCAAGGGTGTCAAACTTGATTTCACTGAGGGCCACATCAGCCCTCTGCCAGTGAAAATGGAGCTCGGGGCCACCACACATGGTCTTCCTGAGCTCCGTTTTCACTGGCAGAGGGCTGCAGGAGGCCATCATGGCCAAAAATGGAGCCCAGGTAGACTGTGTGCTGCCTTCCTGAGTGCCATTTTTGCTGGCAGAGGCACCACTGGCCGCTCCTTCACTGTTTCTAGGGCAGCCCCACAGGCCAGATCTAAGCACCTCTGGCCACCAGGCCTTGAGTTTGACACCCCTGGTTTAAATGCTGTGGCAAAATAGCTGTAAAATTGGGTGCAACTCAGTTAAAGAATAGAATAGAATAGAATAGAATAGAATAGAATAGAATAGAATAGAATAGAATAGAATAGAATAGAATAGAATAGAATAGAATTCTTTATTGGCCAAGTGTGATTGGACACACAAGGAATTTGTCTTGGTGCACATGCTCTCATTGTACACAAAAGAAAAGATACATTCGACAAGAGTCAAGAATCATAAGGTACAATAATAATAGTCATAGGGTACAACAAGCAATCAAATCATACTAGGAAACAGTCCATATAAATCACAAGGGTACAAGCGACAAAGTTACAGTCATACAGTCACAAGTGGGAGGGGATGGATTAGCAGCAGAAATTCTGGCCCCCAATTTTGGCAGGAAGTCAAGGACTGCCTGTATCTGGGATGGTTGCAAAGCGAGTTTCTGAGCTGATTGAGGTCATGATGATGCTGTTCCTTCATCTTCTACTCTCCCCTATCTTGGTGTCCACCAAACGTGTTAGGCAACCAGCTTCTGTAACTGGTAGTCAAAGTGGCTGATGATTAATGATACCACTCATTCTATATCAGAGGTCTTCAAACTTGACAGCTTTAAGACTTGTGGACCTCAACTCCCAGAATTCCTCCTCCAGTCATGTTAGCTCAGGAATTCTGGGAGTTGAAGTCCACAAGTCTTAAACGTGCCAAGTTCGAAGACCCTTGGTCTACATCATTTTTCTGTATACAAATGCTATAGCGACGAGTGTTGTGCTTCTGCCATTCACCTGTGACTTAGCTGCGTGACTTAGTTGAGTGTTTGGGACATCAGTAGAACAAGTTCCACTTCTCTTCATGCGTTTTGGAGGGAGTTGTGGAATTCTACAGCTTGTGCCCCACCCAATGGCTCTTGCCCATCAAGTTTACTTTGCTCCTAGTTTGGAATGAATGTTTGTAGAAATGAGAGTCTGCTTCCGGGATGGTTCTGAGCAATCTTCTCAGTGACCCACTCAGGTTTTCAGATGAGCACAAATCCAGTTGGATGTTGCCTGAATTGTCACCTTGGTGACCTGTGAAGATCTGTGAGCCCTGTGAAATAAATAATCTGTCCAGGTGATTTGTAGTCATCAAGGATTGATCAGTATTCTCTAATGTCTCAACTATTTTGACTTCTACTACACAGATATTGGCCCAGTTTTAGAGTTATTCTATGGATGTCAGATCCCAAGCCCTTCTACCTTATTTCTTTCTAAGATGCCTTTGAATAAAAAAAAAAAGAATTAATATCCTCTCCTCAAGAGGCTGGCTTTGGCTACAATGGTCTTCAAAAACTATCAACCCGTCTTCAATCTTCTGTTTCTGGAGAAGGTTGTTGAAAAAGTGCTCAGCCTGAAGCTCATCAGAACTTTGAAGGAAATAGATTATCTAGACTACCCATTTCAATCAGCTTTCAGGACTGGATTTAGTTGCGAGACAGCTTTGGTTGTGCTTATTTATGACCTGTGATGGAGTCAGGATAGTGATGGTATATTTGTGCTTCAATGGCTTTAGATATCATTGACCAAGCTATCCTTCTGAGTTGACTCTATGGGTTGAGGATTGGGGGAACCATTCTACAGAGGTTAACTTCCTAGTGGTCACACCATGTTGCATCAGGGAGCTAAGAAGTTAGTCTGCTTTATGGGGCCCTCAACATCTCCCTAACCTTAAGAGACTCCATGTTCTCCTTCTCCCCATTAAAGCCCATGAGGCAGTCATTCAGACAAAATAAACATAGGTGCCCAGTTAGATGTCCAACCACTGCTGTTGTTCAAAAACTAAGTAGAGTTGGATCAAGTTAACAGTGAATGGAAGAGTATCAAGAAATACCAAAGAGTAGTAGACTGAAGCAAATGATTGTAAAATATATTGGAAAAAGAGAATGATGAATTTCTCCCATATTGTTGTCCAGAAGACTTCATGGATGCATTCATGAAATCACTAGAACCTAAGCCTTTAGAAGGGGTTTTACCTTCACCTAAATATGGCTAACTAAGCTAAGGCTGTGCGTGTTCTGTGAGAGCTCTATTTATGGAAGAAAAACAATTAAGCATTACTAAATACCTCATTTTATTTCAGCGAAAGTTTGTGGGGAAAGGTTATTGCTCAGTAAGAGCATCCTTATATCTGGAATGTCCCAGGTAGAATTTCTGATCCAGATTGATCTGGGGGGAAAAGGCTGCTGTCTTGGCAACTGGCAAAGTCAGGGACGTTTCTCTTTATATGGGACAACTGCAGTGAGATTATTATATGCTCGAAGATGGAAAGGTTTGACACACTAACTGGAATGGAGGAATGGCTGGTGAAGGTGATGGAACTTGCAGAGATGGCTAAGTTGACTTCCTTGATTAGAGGAAAAACATTCATGGCTTGGGGCAAACCCTTCGTAGACTTTTTTTTGCATGAAACAGTAAAAAGTTGTTCACATTGCAGCCCTGGTCAAAAGGGCCCAGCAAAGATTATGCTACCTGAGACTTCTCAGAAAACAACAACTGAATGAAAAACTGCTAGTGACCTTCTACCGCTGCACCATAGAGAGTATTTTAACTTACTGCACACCTGTATGGTTTGCCAATTGCACAGGAGCAGATAGGAAAGCACTCCAGAAGGTTAATGTCATTGCCCAGAAGATCATTGGTTACCCTCTCCCCTCTTTGGAAGAGCTTTATAGCTCCCAATGCCTTAAGAAAGTTCAAAACATCCTCAAAGATCCATCTCATCCTGGGAAGACTTTTTTTGAATTGTTACCATCTGGCAGATGGTACAGAATAATAAAAACAAGGACAAATAGGCTGAAAAACAGCTTCTATCCCAGGGCAGTAACTCTACTGAATTCTTCTGTATAGTGCAGTGTTGGTGTGGTGTCGGGGGTTTCCGTTTCAATGTGTGGAGGGTGAAGGATGTGTGTCTGTGTTTATTTTCATGGTGATGGTCATGATGTGCACTGAAGATGGTGTTTGATTTCGTTGTATGAGGTGCAATGATAATAAATTACATTACTAAACTAAAGGGACTTATGATTTTTGGTTTTGATGATTAGGGGGAAAAGGTTAATAGAAAAATGTGAGCTTTTTTTGTAATAATATAATAGATAATTTTATAATTATACTTGAATTTGCTGCAAAGAATATTGGAAGCTTCTATTTCTCCTCTTTTCTCCTCTATTCTTTTTATTCTGAATTAGTCTCTGTTAGCTTTTAATGTTTCCTTCTTTATATAAGGGAGGCTGCTGTCTCAAAATCTTAAGATAAATGCAGCTCAACCATTCTCAATTGTGTGACTTCAGTATACAGAATATCACACCAAACAACTATCACCCCATTCCCAGCTTCTGGACAGAGTTTTAAAAAAATCTGTTGTGACCATCAACAGCAAATGCAGGAGAGAATAGAAGGCTGGGAAAATTGGCATATATAGCATTTGAGAGAGGTGAACCAGATGGCAAACTGTAAAAGATAAGTTAAATTAAGTCAGAATAGTCCTGGATCTTCATCTGGCACAATGTCTGAATCTTGTGGTTATAAATCATCCTTCATATCTTAGCATGCCCACTGTGGCTTATTATAAAAACAGCAATGGAAGCTTCATTTAATGTTTTGCACAAACCTAGGCGTTATCGTTTATAAATCATGAGTTTTGTCTCAAAAGGCTATGTGACTTGAGTCAGTGTGGACACATTCACTCATGTGTCATGTGTAATGTGTTGGCCCTATTTCTCTTCTGTGTGGAGCAATTCCTGGAACTGGGAAGACAATGAGGAAGTGACTGTAATTTAAAATCATTTTGCAAGTAGATTCATTGCTCTATGTTATTTCAGTCTCCTCCATCAGAATAATCTAAACAGGAGAAAGAATATGGAAATAGCACGTGCAGGCCAAAGGAATGCATTACATCGGCAAGGAGAAAAGAGAGAGAGAGAGAAAGAGAGTGAGAGAAACCAACCTACCTCAGGCAATTTATTTATTTATTTGGAAAATTTATATGGCCATGCAACTCACTGATGTTGATTCAGGGCACCTTCCTTACAGCAATAAAACCCCGAACCCAGTAAGCCCCTTCACCTATTGCAATATCTGGCCATGAGAGCAGTGCCAAGTTTCAGACAGTTGATTTGATTGAATGTCCCTTTCTCCGAATATCCAGCTTGAAACAATTCCTCGCATTTGTTTTCCAAACTGAAGCTGAACAGGGTGTTGAATTGTGAGCCAAAGTATACCTGATGCTATGATAGATTGGTCCAGGGAAGTCCAAGAAAATCTATCAAGAGCAAGTAGCTCTTTGAAGGCCCAGGTGGAGAGATAATCTTCCAGTTCTCCTATTGTGGTCAGGAATCAGTGGTTTCAAATGTTGCTCAAAAGTAGCTTGAGCCAAGAGGACTAATGGCTGAAGTTCAGCCATATCTGGAGATCCATACATTCCCAGGATCTATGGTAGAACCTGAATTATGAATCTTTTGATCACCTACAACATATCCTGCCTGGGGTGTTTATACTGCAATAAGGCATAATTTGGTTTGACTTTGTGCAACGTGCTAAGCCTTAAGCCATGTTTTCCCATCCACCGTGGCTGGACTCAGACGAGTCCGTCTATTAAAATCAAACAAGGCATGGCTCACCATCTTATATATGGACTTGAGTCATGCGTGATTCAGACCAATGCTTCCTTTAGTTCAACACTGCTGAATGCAATTAATAATGGAGTCGCAAGTCTTAAGTGAGGCACTTTCTTGACTGTGCTATCCAATTCCCTTCCCTGGAATTCAAATTGAGTTTTTTTTTTTTTTTATGAATGCAAAGTACCACACAAGCTTGGCTATCAACTTATGGATATTCTGTTTGTGTGAATGCAAATGTGGGTGGAGGGGTTTCTTCCTAATAAGCAATGCAAACAGGATTATCTTATAGGCTTAATGCTCCTTCTCACAATCCATGTCTCTCCCAACTGTAATGTTTACTTCTATTTCTGTAAACAGGATGGATCCACCAGTTCTGGAGGGGATTGCTGTGCTCCTAATGACTACTTTCGTGTGTTGTTTATGCCTAGCTGATTTAATTGGCCAAAATTAGCATTTATCATATCTCTTTCATTCATTTTATACTGCTCCTAGATGTATGCGAGGCTAAAATATGGTTAGAGAGGCCATCACCTTTGATAACTTTCAAACACAACTAGAAGGTTCGGTTTTGATTTCAATTCGAGTTCAATAAGCAAATAAATAATTCCGGAAAAACCTCTGATTGAAGAAAGCTGCCATAGTTAATATGAGTTACTGGGCCGTATCGTTATGACGTCTAGCCAGGAAAATGAAGGAAAACCTGGGAATACATACAAGGCCAAAATAGGAAGCACATGAATTTTACAGACATATATTAAGTCAAAAATAATACTAAAAGCCTTATTATCGAACATGAATTTAACATTTGTAATAGAGAGATTTTCCCCAGTCTAGGTAGACAAACATATCTAGTTTAAAGATGGGATATCTGAAAACTTGTAAATCTTTGGACTGTTTTCCTCTACTCTGACAAAAGCCTAAATTAGAAAATGAATAGAGTAGAGTAGAGTAGAGTAGAGTAGAGTAGAGTAGAGTAGAGTAGAGTAGAGTAGAGTAGAGCTGGAAGGGACCTTGGAGGTCTTCTAGTCCAGCCCCCTGCTCAAGCAGGAGAACCTATACTATTTCAGATAAGTGGCCATCAAGTTTCTTCTTAAAGACCTCCAGTGATGGAGCGCCCACAATTTCTGAAGGCAACTTCGGTTCCACTGGTTAATTGTCCTCACTGTTAGGAAGTTTCTCCTTAATTCCAGGTTGCTTCTGTCCTTGGTTGGTTTCCATCCATTGTTTCTTGTTTGCTTTCTGGTGCTTTGGAGAATAATTTGACCCCCTCTCCCCTCAAGTACTGGAATACTGCTATCATGTCACCCCTAATTCTTCTTTTCTCTAGACTAGCCAAGCCCAAATCCTGCAGCCATTCTTCATATGTTTTAGTCTCCAGGCCTTTGATCATCTTAGTTGCTCTTCTCTGAACTTTTTCCAAGGTCTCAACATATATTTTTTTTGAAAATTTTATTGATTTTTGAAAACAAACATAAACAAACAAAACATAAAACATAAAGACATAAAACATCTTTTTTGAAAGCAGCATACTCCCGGGTTACATTTCTTCGTACAGACACAAATTCCAGTTCATGCTCATTTTTATATTCCATTCCATATCTTATTACTATTCTACGTTTTCAATATAGCTTCTCCCCTCTTTTAACTTTCTTAATTTTATTTTATTTATTTCATCTCAATTCAAATCATTGTACTTATATTCTTTGTCTGTCCTGTTTCAGTTGTCTACTATCTTTTCTCATTAAACAAAATTTCTCCTGTAATCACTGATTGGAGTATGACGCCTTTATATCTTTCCCCTAAAATTATAACACTTAATATAATACATAACTTCCATTCGGATTCTGTTTGGCACTTTCTAAAATTACATACTGTATTTTTAAAAAAGAAAAAAATTATAAATGTATAATATAATTAGAACAACAATCCATACCAATTCAATTCTATCATTAATACTAATATTCATTTAAATCTTAAACATTTTACACATTACTTTTCAGATAAATATCATACTTCTATGGGAACACTTATAAACTTTCCATAGTTAATTCCCCCCCACTTCACTTATATTTTATAAAACATTGAATAATTAAAATGTTCCCATTCCTTCCTAATTCAATTCTCTCATTTATTTTATTTCATTTATTTTGTTCACAAAAGTTTCACTAAATTACACTATTTTATCCCTCTTTTTAATCATATGTTGTTTCCAATTTTCTAACATTATTTCTATTACAAATATCACAATACCATCTTATGTGCCTTCACAGAATCCCTTTTTCAGTTAGATTTTCACCCATTATCTCTGAATAAATACTGTTTCTTTACATCTTGCTCCAAACCTTTGTAACTTCTCTTCCTTTCCTTCTTTCCTTTCTTCTTCTCTCTCCCCTTTTTACCCCCCTGTCTCTCCACCTTCATTTCCCTCTTCTGTATTCCCCTTTTCTGTTGCTTTCCCACATTATATCCACTTTTCAAATTATTTTTCCCTTTTTTGGTTGTTTTTAAATCTTAAATTCTCCATTCTCTTTCCCCCCTTTCCCCTTTCTTCCCCAGATGGAGTTACTTGTCCATTAAAGATGGCTTCTTCTTTGTCCCAATCTTCTTGTTGTGCAGTCTTTTCTTGTTGTTTCTCGTAATTACGAATCGCCATTTCTAAGAATTGAAAAATGGAGCCAAAGGAGCCCTTCCCTTCTTGTGTCTCTTCTTTATATTTTTTAAATTCCATTTTCAGTTCATCCAGAGATAGTGCCATTGTAAAAAATTTTAAACAACCACCCAATTGTTTTTAGTCATTCAAATATAATATCCAAAAATCCCAAAGTCACAAAGCAATCCAAATACACACAAGCTGTTTCTTTTTACACTTTCTTCTTTTTTCACTTTTTCTTCCTGGGGTTACTATTTAGTTGCAAAGTTCCAGTTAAAATGTATCTTTTAGAAGTCTTATTGAGATTTTACATTAAATTCTTTTGAAATCCAGGCAGTCTCCTCCTTCCAGATCCTGCCCTTATTCTTTTCCTCTCCCTTCCTACTTATAGACAAAAAGGATTTTTTAATGTCCAGAAATCTTTATTGTCCCTTTGGCATTTAATTATATTTTCAGCTTAATTATTGGTGCCAAAGTGGATTTTTCTGATTTCTTATTCAGCTCTCTTCGTTGTCAATGTGAGGAAGGAGAGAGAAGAAAAAAAACCTTTCCCTTTTCACTTTCTTCCGCTGCTTCCAACTCTTCTTTGGGAGTGATGTTATCTTTTATAAAATTTAAATTCCAGGGTACCTTAGTTGTTGCTTTTTATCCCAGTCAGCCAAAACTTTCACTTCTTATCTTCCTCCTGCACTTTCTTTTCCAGTTGAGTGCTTCTTTGAGGTGGCCATTTCTGACCACCGCTCCTACCGCCTTCGGGAAAGGGAGTTTGACCAACTGAGGAGGGGAGATGCGGCTCTCCTCGACCCCGCTGGCGATCTCCCCCCTCTTCACCACCTGTACGGGGTGGCTTAGCCCCAAAACCAGCTGGCTCGGGGCACTCCAGCGACGAGCCCAGGCAAAAACCGCGCACAATCGCGGATTCCTGCCTGTCGCCGAAGCCCTGCAAACCGGAAGTCTCAAGGTCTCAACATGTTTTTTTGTAGTATGGTGATCAACATTGGTTGCAGTATTCCAGGTGTGGTCTTACTAGGGTTAAATACTGATTAAATTAAGTACTGATCCTAAAATAATAACGTCTATTTATTTGGGTGGTGCAATATTTTCGAATCCATTTCAGCAGAGTGCTCTAGAGTGAATGAAAGCATGAATGTTTCCCCTGTCTGTAGCTCTTTATAGCAGGTATGTCTTTTTCAAACACTGTGCTATGTTCATGTCTTCATCTCTTAAAAAGACTTTCTTGGAATGAAATGTGAAGCACTGCACAGATATGTGGTATGAAGATAGTCTACCCTGGAGTGGAACCCTTGCTCTCTTCCTATCCTTATTATCAATCACATACAGCTGTTTCTCACAGATGCTAGCCTTCAAGTCAATTTTTGGTGCGCTTGTATGACATGCTACACCAAATTAAGGGGTATGGTATTTGTAGTTCATTGAGTTGTAGAAACCAGGCCTCACATTAGATCTTAGTGTACCTTATTTCTTGGCCCAAAGTATCTTATATAACACAACTGCTATGCCTTGTTAACCTGGATTTCCCCACCCTCCTTATGCTAATCTATGACCGTAATAAAGATTTGATTTGATTACTTTATTGTAAATCAGCCGTTAAGAGCACAGAAGCTTATTTCTAACAACCCAGTTACCAGAACTATAAATGTGATGTAATCTGAAAATCACCTCACTGATATAGAAATTGCAACTGAGTAAAAAAACAACAAGCAAGCAAGGTATATCTCCTCTAAATAAATTTATGAATAAATTTAGAGACATTCTGATGATCCAACGGTAGACAAACTTCTTCAACCTGCTCTGCAGGTTGTGGCAGCCAAAGGGCCTCCTTCCTTATTCAGTGGAAGAATTCTGTTGAATAACAATTTAGAATTAATTGTAAGTAACAACAATAATTGCTCTAAGCGATAGTGGGGTGAGGCACATCAGGAGATGTTAGTACAGGCAGGAAATTCACCAGTTGTAAAACAGCTACAATAGTCTTAGAACTGAACCTTCTGTCTCTCTGGGACTGTTGTTTCCATCCTACTCCTCAAGATCTGTCATGCTCCTGTTAGAATCTGACTCTGAGGGAGAGGAGGAACAGCTGACAGGGAGTGGAAGTGTGGCTCTGGAGGTTGTGGAGGAAATTGGGGAAGGGAACAGGCCGGCTGGGCATTGAAAATATTTCTAGTCTGTCCATTCTTATCTGAGTTCTGGCGTCTTTCTCAGTGTGTGTATTTCAATATCTGAAGATGTCTTCAAGCCTTTATACTGCCTTGTCTCCTTAATTGCTTCAGTGTGGTTTGTGTTATTTTTTCCCTATTTATAATTTATATGTATTTCCAGTTTGAATGGAATTTCTTCCTTTTCGCAACTGTTTGTGGGGGAGTTTTTTTCTCCAGTCAATGATAATTGGACCTTAGAAGCCAAGTTGAAGGAATTAAAGGGACTTCACCTGTTTTTGTGACTTTCCTGGGTCATCACAAGATCATTGTTCATGTAGACCACTGTTTCTCAACCTTGGAATTGCAAGATGGTGGTCTTCAGCATGCTGGCTGGGGAATTCTGGGAGCTGAAGTCCACACTTCTTAAAGTGGCCAAGGTTGAGACACATCCCACCCATCTCTTCCTTCCAACACTACTTGGAATTATTTTGAGCAAAGGGATCAAATTGTCAACCCACCAATACAATCATCTTTTCGTAAGTTGGAAGAACTGTAATCCTTCAAAGGCCATCTTCCACTAGGGACTTTCATAGCATGGTCTCGCCATTGCTGGCCACATGACTTTTATTTTGGCACAGAGACGGTTGACTGGATTGGGCGAGAAGAAAGTGATTAGTTGGGAAACCTACCTGGATGCCAAAGACTGGAATGCTGCACCTGGAGATAAGAATCTTAATTAGAAGGAAAAAATTGAATCTTTATTAATTGGGCTTGGAGGACTTTCTTATGCCTACTAAAAAGGAGCACCCTATATATGTATATGCTGTATGTCTCTGTGTGCAATCTACACATGTTCTCATTGAGATGCCTACTTTTTCCGTATAGCACACTCCAACTGGCATTTCAGTCTTGGGTTTATGGCCAGTATTTCTGCCCTTGGGATGTGGAATAACAGCATAAGCATTGAGGGATAGCCAAGAAAACCAGTGGATTCTCAACGTTCAAAAGCTGCAATGACTTGGGGATCTATCAAGGGTTGTAATTCTACTTGTAGTATTGAGAGGTGAGGTGAGCTTTAAAGAAGTGAAAAGAAGGACTAGGGATGACATGATAGCAGTAGTCCAATATTTGAGGGGCTGCCACAAAGAAGAGGGAGTCAAGCTATTCTCCAAAGCACCTGAGGGCAGGACAAGAAGCAAGGGGTGGAAACTAATCAAGGAGACATCCAACTTAGAACTAAGGAGAAATTCCCTGACAGTGAGAACAATAAACCAGTGGAAGGTCCCTTCCAACCTTGTTATTCCGTTGGAACTGGATGATAAAATGTTCAAGCATGAGTAGATAAGAGATGGCACCTTTGGAAGTAAAAAAAAAACCCATCTCTTGATATTAACAAGCAACTACATTTGATTGGATACACTTGATTTGATTGGAGCTGCAAAAAAAAAAGATATTGAGCGCCGGAATTCAAAATCACAGGTGTGCAGATAAAAGTAAACCATCTGTTCTTAAATCCCAACTGCTGAAACCTAGTTTGAAAACCATGTTCTTGTTCAGGGAAGAAAGGCTGATCCCTCCAGGAAGAAAGTACATTCAACACCCTGTCATTTCCAAATGTTCAAACTTTTGCTTACGGAGAAAAAGCAGAAAATCAAGGTTGATTTTCCACTAGGTTTACTGCTGTTTTGAATATTTGGGGTAGGGTTTGTATTTTGGTGGAAAGTTGCTGAATTGGCATTTCCTTCTGCAGTTCAGGTATTTTGGAATATTCTCGGGTTTCCGTGCATTTTGCAATATCATTTTTCCACACCGGGAGTGGATCTCCAACCTGCTGGTGCTTTTTATCTATGGAAATTTGCAATTAGCATTGAATAATAGAAGCTTCAGAGGTAGAGGTGGGTGGGACATTACTGGGGTGCCTAGAAATTCTGGGAACTGAAGACTGGCATGGTGTGTGTCAGAACAGAGCTGGAAGGAATCTTGAGGTCTACTAGTCCAGCCCCCGGTCAAGCAGAAGAACCTATACAATCTCAGACAAGTGACTGTCCAGTCTCTTCTTAAAAACATCCAGTGATGAAGCACCCACAATTTCTGAAGTTCCCCTGGTTAATTGTCCAGTCTTGTCTTAAAAACCTCCAGTGATGGAGCACCTACAACTTCTGAAGGCCAGCTGTTCCACTGGTGAATTGTCCTCACTGTTGGAAGTTTCTCCTTAATTCCAGGTTGCTTCTCTCCTTGATTAGTTTCCATCCCTTGTTTCTTGCCCTGCCCTCTGGTGCTTTGGAAAAGAAGTCGACTCTCCCCTCTTCCTTGTGGCAGCACCTCCAACACTGAAATATTGCTGTCTTGTCACCCCTACTCCTTCTCCTTTTCTCTAGCCTAGCCATACCAAGTTCCTGCAACCTTTCATATGTTTTAGTTTCCAGGCCTTTAATCCTCTTAGTTGCTCGTCTCTGCTCTGCCTGTCATAATGTTCAAGAAATTAAACATTTTGCAAATACAATCCTAGCCGCTGTTAATACATTTACAATCAAATATTTTAAATCTTTACTGTATATATCTGGTAAAATTCCCAATAAAAATATCTCTGGTTTCAAGTCTATATGTTTCTTCAGTGGTGGGATTCAACATTTTTTACTACCGGTTCTGTGGGCGTGGCTTGTCGGGCGTGGTTTGTTGGACGTGGCAGGGGGAAGGTTACTGCAAAATCCCAATTCCTTCCCCACCCCACTAACCTGCTTTCCAGCTCTGTTCTCCTGTGCAGGACAACCAAAGAAGACCCAGCCGATCAGCTGGGACTCAACGGGAGGCAAAGAATAGATGGGGACGGGGCCAGTCAGAGGTGGGATTTGCCGGTTCTCCAAATGACTCAAAATTTCCGCTACCGTTTTGCTTCAAAAGCTCTGATTGGCACTTCCCTCCAAACCTATCCGCAGACCCTCTTGAGCTCAGGACCTGATGATCACAAGAAAACATTCGTGTAGGATCTGGTTTTTTAATCCCCAATACAGATTGCCTTGCTGCAGGCAGTGGGTTGTTTTTCACCCTCCCAATTTATAGCTTTCATTTGTTGGGATTTCCTGATAATTTCCTGTACAAGTGTCCACCAACTGCTACCTTGGCATGGATAAAATCTAACCCTTTCTCTGGAAAAAAAATAAAAATAAAAAGTTTTCTGGCTATGCTGGTTTGTGGATATTAGTAGTTGTTAGAACTCCTTACTTCCAGCTCTGACTGGGAGTTGATGAAGATTAGCAGGTGAATTGCCTGCAGTCAACAAAGTCCCCAAACACTGATTGGAGAGGGGTAAATCTTTCTGCTCCTGATTCAGCAGCTTGAGAGAGGGGGAAAAAATGTCCTCTGTTGACATTTCCCAGCTCGAAAACAGGAATAGAAGCCAAGAGAAGAAATGAGTGGGCAGATCAAGTTTTTATGAAATCTTCGACAGGGGTTGAAGTGTTTCACTACCAGCGACATGAGCTGTAAGTGAATCAGAACTAGATGATTTCATACCAACTCAGGAAAGACAACCCTGGATTTGAGAGTGGAGGGTTTAGGTATCCTAATGCAGAGGTCCCTAACCCCGCCCCCCTTGATATGTGGGCCAGCACTGGGCCACATCATGCCAGAAACCAGGCCACACAAACAAGCGAAGCTCCATCCGTGGGATTATTGTAGCTGGCCAGCAACCGCGGAGCTGGATGGTGAGGAGGTTGGGGAGGAACATGGACCAGTCCTAGAGTCCAGGGATGAGGCCAGGGCCGTCTGATAGTTATCAGCTGCCTTTGGAGTCAGACATTAGTGAGGCAGAAGAACAGCTGGAGCCTGTTCCCAGTGTGCGCATGCACAGAGTTGCCAGAAGGAGGGAACAGCTAAGGAACAAGGGTCGACTTCAGAGTAAAGCCACAGGTGGACAGTGAATGGGCCCTCCCATAGGGAGTAAAAGAGTAGCAAAAGGGGAGTGGAGTTTTGCAGGAAACAATTAGTTCATTTGGGTGAAGATCTGTTCCTACATTCTTGCCAAGTGTCGTTTGCTACAGTGTGGCGTCTGAAGGATATCTGCTTGGCAGCTCTCCAGGCCTGATAAGGGTCAGTAATTAGGAAGTATCTTGGCCGGGACTTTGCTAGAGAGGAATTCACTGTAAACTTAATAAAAAGGGTTTATCGGGATGAGGAGTTGGCTTCGTCCTGTTGGGAAAGTCTAGGTCAGAACGGGGAGACAGGAAGTACATGAAACCATGCTCCCTCCGGTCCACGGAAAAACCTCTCCCCATGGAACCAGTTCCTGGTGCCCCCAAAATTGGGGTCTGCTGTCCTAATGGATGTTAAACTACAGGTTAATATGAGTCCTATCCTATTCCATTTCTGGAGTCATTCATAGCAACATTCTACAATTTGAAGGCATTATTTTATTTTTATGGAGTGGCTGAGGACTTCCACTCTCCAGCCTGAGCAGGGAGTTGGACTCAAAAGACCTCCCTTCCAACTCCCTTGTTCTTCTGTTGTATGCTCGTGTCAGCCTGCTTCTTTATCACAATGGCATCTTCTTGGTTTTATGTGACATCCCAGTTATCCCAAAAAAAGTGGCGTCGACAACACGTCAGTAGGAAAAATACGTTCCTGTTCAGCTCGCAAGCACACCCCTAGATTCCGAGCTGTTTCTTTTTCCTGTTTGGTGTGGTTTCTGTCCTCACCCAGTTCTCGGAAATGTGTGTGTGTTTCCACAACAGTGGAGTACGAAATGCCAAAAACGGAGCTTGTCTGGGCACACCCTTCAAAGGGTTTCTACAGAAACAGTGGTGTTTGTAAAGGCCCCTAAAACTAACTCTGTGCTGTGGCCAGAGGTGGTATTCAGCTGGTTCTGACCGGAGAACCGGTAGCAGAAATTCTGAGGAGTTGGGAGAACCGGCAAATACTACCTCTGACTGACCCAGCCCGCATCTATTCTCTGCCTCCCATTGAGTCCCAGATGGTTGGCTGGGTCTCCTTTGGTTGCCCTGCGCAGGAGAACGGAGCTGGAAAGCAGGTTAGTGGGGTGGGGAGAGAATGGGGATTTTGCAGTATCCTTCCCTTGCCACGCCCACCAAGCAATGCCACTCCCACTAAGCTGCATCCACAGAAACGGTAGTAAACTTTTTTGAATCCCATCACTGCTTAAAATACCACCTAACGTGAGTTTGCAGCTAAATATGGCCCAGAACTCTATCTCCAGTTGCAATGAGCTAAGAATCCCTATGGATTGAAAGAAAAAGAAAAATGTATCCTCACCAGGAAGATGAAATATGTTGGGTTTTTAAAATAATGTACAGTAGCAATTAAGTATATGCTTTCCAATGTATTCGATTGTTTCTCTCTGTTCAGTATTTTGTGTCCCAGTGACGACACAGTCTGCGACACAAAAATGAAAGCGAGGAACAATCATTAACAGCAGATAGTGGTCCATCCATACCCTGATATTAATATCTACCAGTAGTGGTGTCCACAACGTGATGCATCCAGGAGCAACCTCCCCTTTATCCAACTGTAGATCTAGATCAGAGGTCTCCAAACTTGGCAACTTTAAGACTTGTGGACTTCAACTCCCAGAATTCTCCAGCAGCTACGCTGGAGTCCACAAGTCTTAAAGTTACCAAGTTTGGGGACCCCGATCTAGATTCACAACATTCTCCATGGGACACCAAAGAGTCAAGTTTTTCCTCCTCAGCTCTCAACTGTCCCCGCCCGCCTCTCATCTGAACTTGGAAAAAGCTCACCCCAAACATTCAGGCTGCACTTGAATTTCTGGCTTGGCAAATTTATGCAAAGCTGGGCATGTCAGTAGTTTGCTTCAGCAATGGCTTTGGGCAACAACAAGCAATTCTTGCCAATGCTCAGCTTTTCTGAGCATGAATCACGCTGCAAATCTCAACCCAGCTCTTTAGTGACAGTTTCCTCCTGCCCTATCAAATGTACAGGTACTGTACAGGAGGTATTTTATTTTATTTTATTGATTTATTGATTTATTTATGTCAATTGCTTACAAGATAATAGGTATAAGTAAAAACATAGTTATGAATACATGGATACATATAAGAAAAATAAAAAAAAAAAACAATAGGACAGGGACGGTAAGCACGTTGGTGCGCTTATGCACGCCCCTACAGACCTCTTAGGAAAGGGGTGAGGTCAATAGTAGAAAGTCTAAAGTTAAAGTTTTGGGGTTTGGGGAAGAAACCACAGAGTCAGGTAGAGTATTCCAGACATTGACCACTCTGTGGCTGAAGTCGTATTTCCTGCAATCTAGTTTGGTGTGATTAACCTTGAGTTTGTATCTATTGTACTTCGCTCAATAGTAGTAACTGTGAGAGGGATCTTGGAGTCCTAGTGGACAATTACTTAAATATGAGCCAGCCGTGTGCTGCAGCTGACAAAAAAGCCAACACAGTTCTAGGCTGCATAAACAGAGGGATAGAATCAAAATCATGTGAAGTGTTAATACCATTTTATAAGCCTTGGTAAGGTACATTTGGGATACTGCATCCAATTTTAGTCATCACCATGTTAAAAAAGATGTTAAGAGGGCAGAGAAGAGCAACCAGGATGATTAGGGGACTGGAGACTAAAACATACAATGAACTGTTGCAGGAATTGGTTATGGCTAAGAAGAGAAGGACCGGGGAGACATGATAGCAGTGTTCCAATCTCTCAGGGGTTGCCACAAAGAAGAGGGAGTCAAGCTATTCTCCTAAACACCTGAAGGCAGGACAAGAAGCAATGGATGGAAACTCATCAAGGAGAGAAGCAACTCTCTCCTCTATTCTACTCTTCCCTAGAACTAAGAAATTTCCTGACAGTTAGAACAATTAACCAGTGGGACCTCTTGCCTCCAGAAGTTGTGAATTTTCCAACACTGGAAGTTTTTAAGAAGAGATTGGATAACCATTTGTCTGAAGTGGTGTAGGGTTTCCTGCCTGAGCAGAGGTTTGGACTGGAAGACCTCCAAGGTCCCTTCCAATTCTGTTATTCTATTCTATTCTATTCTATTCTATTCTATTCTATTCTATTCTATTCTATTCTACCCTACCCTACCCTACCCTACCCTACCCTACCCTACCCTACCCTATCCTACCCTACTTTATTTTATTATATTTTATTTGTTTGTTTGTTTATTTATTTATTTTGACAAGCAATTATAAGATAACAGGTATAAGTATAAACATAGTTATGGATACATGAAATGGATACATATAAGAAAAATAAAATCTACTGAAACGTTGAATACTCTACTCTACTCTACTCTACTCTACTCTACTCTACTCATATTTTACTAGTAATGATAGCAATAGCATTTAGACTAACTGTATATACCACCTGTAGTGCATTACAGCACTCTCTGAGCAGTTTATAAGATCAGCATATTAACGCCAACGATCTGGCTCCTCATTTTACCGACCTCGGAAGGATGGAAGGCTGAGTCATCCTTGAACCAGTCAGCATCGAACTCCAGACTACGGACAGAGTTAGCCTGCAATACCACATTGTAACTATTGTGCCAGCAGGGCTCCTAGTCGTTGGGAGTTGGAGGCTAAGCCTGCAAGATTAGCACTCACAGCCCTGGAGAATGACCCATGGGCCACGCGGGATCTTGGAACACTTTTCTTTAGGACCCTACAAGCTCCTGAAATCACACTTACTGGAATTCAGGAGCATCCCATCACTACAGACCTATCTGTGTTGGCAAATATGCAAGAATGCACACAAACAAGAAATGCAGCGTTTCAGTAGACTGATCCTGGGTGGGGATGGAGGATCGAGAAGACAACAAGATTTGTTATGGGCAGGGAGACTCAAATGTTGAAATCACAAGCCACCCCCCGCCAAAAAGACCCACCAACCTTAGCTCCTTCATTGTGTAATTGCTCTGCTCCTGTGCTAATCTTGGTTCCCCCCTTTTCCATATTTGTCCACTGACTGTTTGGCTTCGATTAACAATATGTTGCCCATCCTGGCTGTGAATGGCAGGCTACAGATTGCAAAGAGCTGTGTTCAAATCCCAGCTCAGCTTAGCTCTGAACTTCATTGGTGACTTCTGCACATTCTCTCAGTCTAAGTCAAATGAACTGTAGCGCCTTGTGGACTTTTTCTTAATGAGTAAAACAGAAGAAAATAAACAAGATTTATAGTCCCCCCCCCTATTTATTTATTTATTTATTTTATTTTAATTATAAGAATACAACACAGTGCATCCATTCTGGCATTACAATTGTTATACATATATAAATTTTACTTCACCATTTACAAACCTCTTGTCTGATACATTGTTTACTAATTATTCTAATCATCATAGCTATTTATGTTCCGACCTTGCCTTCTTCTATGCAACCACTGATAGAATTTATTCCACATTTCATAGTACTCAGATTCCTCCTTGTTTTTTTTTAATTCTAGGGTTAACATCTCCAATTCTACACTGGCCATAATTTTCCTTATGAGCTCTGTTTCTGGCAGTTATGCTTATTCTTCTTCCAGTATTGCACATATATTTTTCTAGCAACCATCAACCCATGTACTATTAGATACATTAAATCCTTCCTATATCCTTCTGGTATTATTCCTAGAAGAAAAAATTCTGGCTTAAATGGAATATATTCTCCCACCATTTGTTCCACCCATGTCTGGATCAATCTCCACTACCTTTTTGCAGTATTGCAGGTCCACCACATATGAAAAATATTTATAGTTTGATTATTTAGATAGGATAGATATAGAAAGGAGAGAGTCATGATCAACTTTAGAGAAAAGTTTTTCATCCTACTAATAAGGGCCGTAAAGAAAAATGGAAGTGGTATCCTCTTTGTATCTTGTTTCTTTCTTTTCTACTTTTCTCTTACTTTTTCTTTCTTGCACTTTCGACTTTCTCTCTCTCTCTCTTTCTGATTTCTTCCTTTTTATTTTTCTTCCTTTCTTATTCTATATCAGTTTAGATGAGGGTTTGAACTTTGCTTTTAAAACTTTCAATAACATTATATGAAAAATTAAGTAACATTAACTGTGGGATATTAATCCCATAGACCAGTGCCCCTCCCCCAAGCATTTGGGCACCAGGGACCGGTGAGGAAAGAGGTTTTTCCATGGACCAGAGCGGGCGTCGTTTTGCATCATAAAAATACATTCATCATAAATCGTAAGATACAACACTTAGTGATAGTCATAGGATACTAAATAAACAATCAACATAATTCATACTAGGAAACTAAATAAAACAATATAAATCGTAAAAAAAAGCAACAAAGTTATAGTCATAAGTAGAAAAGGAGATAGGTAATAGGAAAGACGAGAATAATAATAATAATACAGTCTTACTAAATAGTTTGATAGTGTTGTGGGAACTAGTTGTTTAGCAGAGTGATGGCACGGGGGGAAAACTGTCCTTGTGTCTAGTTGTTCTGGTGTGCAGTACCCTATAATATCATTTTGTGGATAGGGACCATTCTGACTTTTCCGCCTAACCTACAGAGATCCTAATTTCCAGAACAGGTGTGTGCTGTGAGTACGGCTTTCTTGGAACACCAAGAGAAGGCTGAGGAGCATCTGTTTGCCTTCTGCTGCATTTTACAATAATAAACTGGTTTTTATTTCTTCTGTCCTAGTTACGTTTTCGTGTCAAACACTGGAAACTGCACGGTGAGGGAGCCAGTGTGAATCATGCTGTCTCTTGGCACCATGAAAGGTAAAATGAACATTATGGGACACTTCATCGCAAATTTGTGTAATGTGCTTCCTTTAAACCTGAAGTACTGAGATGCCTTGGAGTTATGCTGCAGGGTTAACTATAAATGTCAACACAACTTGATTACTGTTAAAAATCCAGAAATCAGACAAAACGAATAGAGATGAGTTAGGAGGAGTCTGGAAACGCTTTTAAAGATTACACGTTTTATTAAAAGTCATAAGCTTTTATGAGCTACAGCTGATGGCATCAGATAGAACAATTAAGGATTTAAATTATGTTGGATTTAAATGGTTGTGCAGCTACAAATTACACCTGAGACAAATTAGCAGCCCTTTCTCAGTTAATAATTGTAATGTATTCCAATTGTGTTTATTTGTTGAGACCTCCTGAGATAGCCTCAAAGTTGTTGATGAATGTGAGCTCAGCACTTATGCCAGTCAAGTTTCTCTTTTTCCAAAAACAACCTTGAAATCTTTAAAGCCACTTTTCCTCCTGAATAAACTGGTCAAAACCGGACTGTGTGGAATGAGAAGGTTCCCCAAGACAAGTTTGTAAGACCAAGCTTTCTAAGTCCATCTAATACTCATTGGACTCTCTGTTCTGGAGGGGCTTCCAACTTCTTCTGGGTCTGGTTTTTTTTTTAGATGGCGTCATCCTACCCAGTGAGGAAGACCGGAAACGGATTATCACCCAAATGAAAGTAAGGACGACCCTGAAAGGGGACAAGAGTTGGATCCATCACAAGTCTGATTCTGAGGAGAAACAAAACCACGGTCCATTGTGAGTATGAAAAAACTCTGCACTAATATTTGCTCCAGTTCCTTGAATGTTTTCTTCCCTTGGTAAAAAAAAAAAAAGGCTTCTTTTTACCTACCTCACCCTCAGAAGACATTTCCATGCTCTTCGTGTCCTTCTGGCTCAGAGGAGAGCTCAAAGAACATCACTCAATCAGCGTCCACCTCTCACACACTGATCATGTGGGAATAGTAAAGGTAAAGCTTCCCCTCACACCAACATGCTAGTTGTTTCCAGCTCTAGGGGGCGGTGCTCATCTCCGTTACAAAGCTGAAGAGCCAGCGCTGTCCGAAGACGTCTCCGTGGTCATTTGGCCGGCATGACTAAACACCGAAGGTGCACGGAACGCTGTTACCTTCCCACCAAAGTGGTCCCTATTTTTCTACTTGCATTTTTACATGCTTTCGAACTGCTAGGTTGGCAGAAGCTGGGACAAGTAACGGGAGCTCATTCTTTTATGCGTGGTGCTAGGGATTTGAACCGCCAAACTGCCGACCTTTATGATCGATAAGCTCAGCGTCTTGGCCCCTGAGCCACCATGTCCCTAAGAAATAGTACTCACCTCAATATTCCACACAGGCCTAAATTGAGAGGAGAGAGGGTGTTAATATAGGGATTAAACCTCTTTAGGAGTGTGGTGTCTAAAAATTAAGGAGGCAGAACGAGGCAAGCTTCTGCAGCTGTAAACTGTGCATAGGAGGAAATTCCACCATTTTGGGTGCAATTGTTTGCTATCTGCAATCTGCTGAGGAGATGATGAAACATCAAAAGGCAGGACAGTGATGTATCATCACACAACCTAGCTACTAAAAACTTGGTGGTGCAAAATTAAATTCTTCCTTTCAAAGCTTAATTTTCAACGCCTTTTCTATCAAATTGAACACAAGCTAAGTTTTTCTTCAGATCAAACTCTACCATTGGGAACCTGTAGCTCATACCTTTGTGGGTTTTTTTGACAACAGGATGGGGGGAAAACATCACAGAGGTCTCCCCCAATGGTTTTTTAGCTTTCCAGTCTGGTGTACAATTCTGGGCTTCTCTGAAAGGCCTTCTCAGCCTAGCACTAGCTGAGGTATCCATGCACCTGCTGCTTAGTTGCATGCCCACCTATTCAGTTGTTATCCATATCTATCCAAACATTGTATCTTGGATCCTACTGAACATTCTTAAGGGATCAAGCAGCAGGTATTGCATCTTTTGCAAACCTTGTCCTGTTCCTGCAATTCTTCTTCTTCTTCTTCTTCTTCTTCTTCTTCTTCTTCTTCTTCTTCTTCTTCTTCTTCTTCTTCTTCTTCTTCTTCTTCTTCTTCTTCTTTCTTCTTCTTCTTTCTTTCTTCCTCTTTCCTCCTCCTCTTCCTCTTCCTCTTCCTCTTCCTCTTCCTCTTCCTCTTCCTCTCTCTTCCTCTTCCTCTTCTTTCCTCTTCCCCCCTCCCCCTCCCCCTTCCCCCTTCCCCCTCCTCCTCCTCCCCTAGTGCCAGATCCATCCTTAATTTGAGGTGCTTTGTCCTGCCTTGTCCAACAAGAACTCTAATATCTTTGTTTTGAAAATGTCTATCTTCTTTCAGGACACCTTGTACAGCGCCATCTTCCCACAGAGAACCACAGTCTCCTTCAGCACAAAAAAATCTTTCCCCAAAGTGAGTGTGTTGCTTTTTTATTATATTTTGATTGTGATATTATACCCAATTTTTTTTTTTAAAAAAGAGACACTTCCACAAAGAATGATCCCTTGAATTTTGAGCACAGGAGATAATGTGCATAGCACCAATGGCACTTTTATTTTTGGAAAAATACTTTATTAGTTTTACCTTTAAAAGAACAACATAACTACAAATTATGTACAACAAAAAGACAAATAGGCCTTGGCATAGGCCAAGAGGGAGAGAGAGGAAAGCCTAAGAGAGGGGAAAGGGAAGAGTAAGGCACTTTTATAACCGGGGAAGGCTTGGATTACCTTCAGATATTGAGAAAGTCATGGGGTGCTCACATCTGATTGTCTCTCTCTTCCATCTAGTTCTTCTACTGCCACATCATCTTCTGGGTATCTCATCAGGTGAGTCAAAAGAAATTGCAGTGCTCGGTTGCATCAGCAGAAGGGTAGTTTCAAGTTGAAACGAAGCGATAGCACCACTTTATACTGCACTGTTGAGTCCACACTTGGAATACTGGTTATCCAGGATACAAAAAAGAGAAGAGCAACAAGAAAGATAAAAGGTCTGGAAAGTAAACCATACAATGAACAATTGAGAAAACTAAATGCGTCTAGTCCAGGGATGGAATGCTATCGGTTTGGCCTGGTTCTATAGAACCGGTAACTCTGAAGAGCAGCAGACACCAAACCGTCATCTGTTTGGCCCACCCACCTGCCCGGGCTCTTGGCTGTCCTTTATTTCCTGCTTTTTCAACCTCACCTGCTTTACGCAGCTCAGCTGAGGTTGAAAAAGCACGAAAGAAGAGGATTTTCAAACGCTGCGCACCCACACATAGCGCTTGTCAGCTGTCCGGGTGGCACAGCTGATGTTTTTTGCAATTGTTTTACACGTGCGCGCATGAAGCCCTCTGACCGAACGCACTCTGACCGAACCGATAGTAACACTGGTGCAGTCCCACCCCTCATCTAGTCCAGCAAAGAGAAGTACTAGGGGTGATTGTATATGGAGATTCTCAGTCATCCAGGTCCTGGTTGTCCCAAAGGTGCTTTTTTCAAGAGGCATTTGAAGGTGTTTTGCTTCTTATCCAAGAAGATTCTCATCCAATATGTACCATTTAGGTGACCCTAAACCTCCAGGTGGCCTCAAGGACTCTCTAAAAGGATGCAAATGACCAGCTGACTGCAAGGAATACAAATCCTTCCATTCCCCCACCCCCATCCAGTCAGAGCTGAAGAAGCTTCTTGGATGAGAAGCGAAACGTCTTCAAAGAAAAACAGAAAGTCCAGTTGCCTCTTGAAAAAAAGCACCTTTGGGATTGACTAGGGGTAATATGGCAGTCTTGCAGTACTTGAGGGGCTGATACAGAGAAGAGGGTGTCAACCTAATCTCCAAAGCACCAGAGGGCAGGGCAAGAAGCAATGTGTGGAAGATCATTAAAGAGAGATCCGACTAAGGAGAAATTTCCTGAGAGTAAGAATAATTAATCAATGGAATGGTTTAGAATAGGGGTCAGCCACCCATGGCTCTGGAGCTGCATGTGGCTCTTTCATCCCTCTGCTGGGGCTCCCTGTCGCTGGTCGGCTCCACAATTGATAGGGCTTTTGGTTAGGACAGGTAGAGGAAAAAGGATGCTACACTAAGAGGAGACTCTATGGTGGTGGAACCGGACTTCCGGTCGGCCGAAGAAAAAGGACGCCGTGCTAGGAGGAGACTCTATGGTGGGTGAACTGGACTTCTGGTTGGCAGAGAAAAAAGGATGCCACACTAGGAGGAGACTCTATGGTGGTAGTGGTGAACCGCACTTCCGGTCAGCTCCAGAATTTAATGGGGGCTTCCTGTTAGGACCTTTGTGGCTCTTTGAGTGTTTAAGGTTGACCCCTGGTTTAGAACATAGAACACAGAATATGAGAATGGACCTTGGAAGTCTTCTAGTCCAACCCCCTGCTTGAGCACAAGATCCTGTACCATTTCAGACAAATGGCTGTCCAGTCTCTTCTTAAAAGTCTCCAGCAATGGGGCTCCCACAACTTCTGAAGGCAAGCTTACCTCCGGAAGTCATGGTGCTCCATCACTGGAGGTTTTTAAGAAGAGACTGGACAACCAATCATTCAGAATGGTCTAGACTAGGGTCTCCTGTTTGACCAGGGAGTTGGACTAGAGAACCTCCAAGATCCCTTCTAACCTTATTCTAAATTGAAATAGAAAAGAGGAAATAGTTCATTTCTTTCAGTATCTGGAATTCCTGCTGTGAATGTTGATCCTTTTGTGGCCCAAATAACACAGAACAGAGGGCAGAGTCGATACAGAATCAGTCAGCTGAGTGGTCTTAGAATCCCAGTCGAACACCAAAACTATCCATATGAACCTAAGTAGGATGAGTAAATGCAATGGAGTGTTCTGTAAGAGGGCACTGATCAGCACTATTCCAGGTTGCAAAGCTTTGCTCTAGGTTCCGGTCTATTCACCTGATGAAATTTGACCCAGGAATTTTCTGGATTTCTCTCTTTCTTCTAGGGGAGTTTTCACCAAGACCATTGATAAGTCGTCTCCTTCCAAGACAGCATCCAATGAGACGCAGAAAAGGTTGGTCTACTCTAAGAGTCAAACTTCAACTTTGTTAGCTTGGTACTAAGAGGAACAGAGGCGTTCCAGTTAAGTCACCTGCAACAATTTTTGCTGGATTTCTATGATACCATTGCTGGAGGTAACAGAGAGCTCCAGTTCTCTTTTGCTAGAGCATGCATTCAACCCACAAAGAACAGCATGCATTTTTCTGCATGCAATATCTTGTGACTTGTCACTCCTATCCTTTAGTATAGCTCTGTCTTTAATAAATTCAAATTAAACAGTGTCATGTGTTGAGGCCTCAAAAGTAGGTTGTGAAACTCGCTGTCTGGAATAGTATTTTTTTTCCAGAAATCTGTATAACTCCCACCCGGATGATGTCCTATAAGGCACTGAACATCTGGAGCTGCTCCATGGGCCTTGAAGCAGGGGAAAAAAACTAAGATGTTGCCTTGTAAGATTTTGTCATGTTTTGTATATGTTTGGATAATGGAATCCTCATATTTGCTTCCTTATTTTACTGCCCTGGTTTTTTTTATTATGTGAAGCATCTGTAGCCAGTCAGAATGGCACATTCTTTAGTTCCTCATAAATAAATAAACAGGATGCATTTAATTTGTTTCCTCTATTAATGAAAATTAAAATCTGTGTCATTGTGGTGCTACAGTCGAGAATCTTGTTTTGTTAGTTATTAATTTCATTAGATTCGGGAAGCTATCTGCTTCCCAAATGGCTCTGGGCAGTGTGCATACTTAAAAGAAAAAGAGAATGTGTGTGTGAGAGAGAGTGATTAAAAACGGTTGAAAACAATGAAAGATATATACTGTGTATACCCAGACAAAATTTCTCACGCTATTCAAAAAGAAAACTGCCCTGGGACCAAAGCCACATTTTCAAAGACTTTTGAAATCCTTATAGGATGGGAGCCAGGTGAATTTTGGAATCTTTTTCAATGGGAAAGTACCATAACTTGTTATCTATGTGCTCTTCTAACCCGTGTTTCCATACATCAAAAGGAAATGCAGAAATCTGCTTTTAAAATAAAATAAAAATGCTTATTTACAACAATGACATTAAAATACTGCAGAGGGACCAATGGCTGATTTTGAAACAGCCTGTCTCTCTGCTTTCCCCATTAATTTTGGGGTGTAAGCAGGGGTGGGCTGCTGGGGTCTTGGGAGTGTCCCTAGCTAAGACTCTGCAGGGCTCGGAGAGCCCCCAATTACCTCAGAAAGACAGGCAGCTCTTAATAGGCTCGATTGAACTTCTGGGCGTTCAGCCAAGAGCATTTCACACCTCATAAAAGTGTTGCAAGCTAGATGAACAATCCACTCAGCACTTGCGAGGGAGAGCCATTGAGAAAATCAGATAACATAGCCACTTGCCTCCGAGGGGGACTAATTCCCAAATAATAAGAATCACGTAACTCACCAGAAACTCCACTAAGACTCCAAGATCCCTCTCACAGTCACTGCTATTCAGCCTGGTTTCACCGAGTCTTTCATTTAAATATTCAATGCATGAAATAATGAACAACTTTTTGGTATATTATCTTTTTTTTTTTAGGTAATTAGGGCAAAGAAGCGATGTTGAGTTGGCCACACCCACCTAGTTGCATGACCACCTCGCCATGCCCACCCAGCCGGTCATTAGGGCTGCTAAAAAGTTTGAAGCCCACTCCTGGGTGTCTCTTTCATCCAGCAGCCCCTCTCTTTTTATCGAATCTCTTGATGTAACCCCTCTTTTTTTTCAGTGTCAAGAGCCCAAGTCAGACCTCCCCCACCACCCAAGGGCCCAAGATGTCCACTGAGGATTACAAAAAACTGTGAGTATCTCAAAAGTAAAGAGGTAGTAGTGGGGCCAGCTGCTGGGCCAAACTGGAAGCATAGATAAGAGTCATCCTTCAACCTTCAGCTGAAGATTAGTTTCTTGGTGAGTAATTGGGGGGAATCTCACCTCCCACTTTCTCTTTTATCTGTGCTTCAGAGCTCCCTACAATATTAAGCGTGAACTCTCCTACCCAGCAGATGGACAACCCTCTGTTTCTCCAGAGGAGCAGAAAAAGAGGTACCTTGATAAAGTCTGGGATTCTGGGGTCCTCTAAGCTTGATGGTTTTCTTGCAGACATTTCTTTTTTTTTTATATATATATAAATTTTATTTGGGTTTTCACAAAACATAATACAAATAAAATATCTTTTTTTGAGAATAGCATGATCCCGGGTTATCACTTCTCCATACAGGCACAAACTCAATTTCACATTCGCCTTTGTGTTCTATTCCATATCTTATTACTATTTTAACATTTTCTCCATAATTTCCCCCCTCCCTTAGTTTTCTCAACCTTGTTTTTAATTATCTCATACCTATCTAAATTCAATTATATATCTTTTTCTAGGTTTCAATGTCTTTCTAATAATTGTATTTATATTTTTGTCTGTCCTGTTTCAATTTCATATTTTCTTTTCTCATTAAACAAAGTTTCCCCTGTAGGACACCTTTGTATCTTTTAATTTTGTCCATTCAACTCTTATTTAAACTTCAATTTATGCCTTTACAATTATAACATTCAATATAACACATAACTTCCAATTGAATTCTGCTTGGTACATTCTTAAAATACACACTATGTTCTTAAATTCTTGCAGACATTTCTTTACCCAAGTAGGTAACACCATCAGTGTTAGAAGGGAATAGGGTTGGTAGAGGGGAGATGGGTGGGAAGGAAGGAAAGGAGGAGGACTGTGGGATCCGTGAATTCTTTGAGTTTGGTGGTTTTCTTGCAGACATTTCTTTACCCAAGTAGGTAACGTCATCAATGTTAGAAGGGAATAGGATTTGTAGAGAGGAGGGGGAAGGGGAGAACTGTGGGATCCTTGGATTCTCTTAGCTTGGTGGTTTTCTTGCAGACGTTTCATTACCAAACCAGGTAACATTGTCAGTGTCATCTATATCAAAGTCAGGGATGTAGTGGTTCTGGATGAGGTCTCGAGCCTTCGCTTTTTATCTAACAAATAAATGCATCCAGAAGTTCCACAGCTGGGAACAGAGGAAGCGGCTTCCTAAGGAATCATATCCTTGGTCCAGCTAATTTAGTACTGTCAACCTGTAAGGAATTGTCCACCAGCCCACCTGGAGATTCCCATTTTTGATGTCTTTTTATTACATGCCATGCAGGTGCCTTCCCTCCTGTTGAGTTACGGTCTTCAACCATTCCAATCCTTCCTTCCCCACCCTTTCCTTCCCAAGTTGTCAGTTAGGTTAAAGACAAGTAAAGTTCAGTCTGGAAAGCTTGAGAGCTTTATAAATATGAGCATAATGACTATTGGATGAAGATGCGTATTAAACTTCAGACAATCTGTTGGGTACCACGTGGGGGTAGAGTTGAGTCAAAGAGTGGAGCTAGAGCAAAAACAAGTTGGAGGGTTGACCATTTTATTTCTAATTCTCATTTTCTTCCTTTCGGCACCATCTTCTCTCCCTTTCCAGACTGCAAGAAGAAACTTTTAGCGGGAATCTGGATGGATTTCTTGAATCAGTTGAAATTCAGACTTAGAGTGACATTAAGTCAATACACAACTCATTGAACATCCCTATTGCACAGATCCTGTTGTTCCCAAGGATTTAAAGACAGAGTTAATCTTCTAACATTAAACCAATCTCTGACATTGCTTTATTCTAACTCAGGCTGAAGAGCAATTGGATGGAACAGTCTTTCATTAGAAAAATTATTTGCAAGTAAAAAGCTAACAGCTGATGGAAAAGAGGAGGAACTTAGAGATGGCGCCAGAATAGAACCTGCGGGTTTTTTTTTTAATGACCCAGAGTTTTATCTCCTTTTTCATCCCTTGTTTTGTAGGACAGAAGCTGCTAGTAGTGTCCTGAGACGAACGGCCGGCAGAGAACGCTCCTATGTCCTTTCAGCGGCAAAGAAAACTGGAGGGTAAATTTTTTTAAAAAAATCCATAGTACGAATGAAGGCTGTGTCCCAGGATGAAGTTGCAGGATCCAATCTGAGTTGGTCACTGGAACCAGAAATTTTGTCTTTTGAGATTTTGGACTCAGGCTGGAGCCTACCTTCAGGGAACTTCCCTCTAGCAGAGTGCTAGCTGTTCTGTGTGTGGAATTTATAGTGCCTGTTGCTTGTGGCTTTTTAGATGTTGATTGGGGTGTGTTGATGGTCGGCTGCCATTTGCTTGTGCTGCCCAGCCCTCGCCTTCTAAGTACTTGATAGGCTGGTGGTAAATCACCATTCCCGTTGACTGATGAAAGGCCCATTTTCCAGGCTTCAATCACTTCCCTGGCTGTTTTTGTGCCTGCTCGTCCAACAATCTTAATGGCGGCAAAAAAAAATTTTTTTTGTAAAAAGTTTTTTATTTTTTCACATTTCAAAAACATCTTTTTTTAGTGAACAGCATGATTCCAGGTTTTCACATATCCATACAAACATGACCTTGATTACATATTCATCTTTTGATTTCATATCACATCATTACATTACATATTTTCTATAAATTTTCTCAAATACTTTTATTTCATATATTTTCTATTCATTTCTTAACTTATTTCTTTTTACTTTAAATAATTCTCATATCTTCATATTCATTATACGTTATACTTTTATCTGTCACATTTGCAATTTCATCGCATATTCTTATTTCATTATTCCAAAAATTCCACCCCAATTCAAATAATTCAGAAAGGTTCCCCTGTAATTACTAATTTGAGTGTATCACCCAATAGCAGCAAAATTGAATATGTGTTCCTGTTCATTACAGTGTGAGGCTATCAATGAATTTTTATTGCAGTCCAAGAAAATACAAACACAACATTCAGAAAATCAATACCATTACTATAGCTGAAAAAATAGTAAAGCATTTATATAGATGGTCCTCACTTAATAACCATTTATTCAGTGACCATTGAGACTTAGGACAGGACTGAACAACTGGATGTATAACCGGTCCTTGAGGTTCTGGCCATCACAGCATCTTCATAGTCATGTGATCACGATCCCAGCACTCAGGGACCAGTTTACAGTTATGACATTGTAGCATCCTGTGATCATGTGTTTGCCATATGTTCCCTGCAGCATCTGACAAGCAAAACCAATGGGGAAGCCAGCAGGAAATCGCCAGTGGTGACCACATGAAATTGCTCTTGACAATGGTGCAGGATTCACTTAAAAATGACAACCTGAAGCACTGAAATTGCTGTTGCAAAGCAATGCAGTTACATGACATCATGCTTTCTGACCATATCACTTAGTGACAAAAATTCCAGGCTGAATTGCCATTGTTAACCAAGGATTACCTGTATAGGATAGGTAACTCTTAATTCCAGAGGCAATCTAGCAGAATTGAAAGACATTTGGAGAAGTTATTCTGATCGGACTACAGGTAGTAAAGATAGATCAAGTCTCAGAGCTGTAAAAAGTATATACAATTGTATACAGTACAATTATATAATGTTTGCAGATGTTGTTATGGAGAAAGTGATAGCAAAGAACATAAGCTAGGATGCAAGGCCTATTCTTCATGGACAGCACCAGTGTTCATATCAGATTCTATTAAATAACTTTAATTCACAAAACAAAACGATGAAATTTAGAAAAGAAAAGCTGCAGTTTTTATAGCAATTCTAAGAAGCTGTGGTCTTCCTATCTCTTGTGTAACAGGAGAACAATATCCCATTGGGATACCCATATCAAAATAACCTACCTTATGTCCGTCCAGAACTTGAAAGTAACATTTAAAGTAGCACAGTATTTAAACAAAATGATTCGGTTGAGATCTGCATATGTGGGATTGATTGGGGTAGATTGGAAGGGCGACTCCGAAACATAATGTTATTATATTTTATCTATATCTTAAATTATTGTACATTATTACAATTTTATTTTGGATTGTATTTTATTACTATTTCATCTTAAATCGTATTTTGTTTAGATTCCATTTTAAATTTTATTTTATCAAGTTCCATTTTAAATAGTATTTTATCAAATTTCATTTTGAATTGCTTTTATTAAATTTTAGTAACAAATTGTTGCTGGAACTTTGCACTTTGATATGGCCCAAGGGCTATTCAATAAAGACTTATTATAGCAATTTGTTAAGTGATTCTATTTTATAGCAATTTGTTAAGTGATTCTATTTATAGCAATTTGTTAAGTGATTCTATTTTATTCAATAACTTTAATTCACAAAACAATGAATGTATTCTTAAATGGAGACCCTGATCTTTTGAACACAAAGGAGTTTTCATTTTTTTTAATATATAATCACAATCTTGTCTGTTTGCAGAAGTCCAGCACAGGAGGTATCAGCCATTGTGGCTAAGAAGTAAGTAAGATTGTAGTCCTTGCCAATGTGAGCAGAAATGTCTTCTATTCTAACAATAGAGAGGCAAGAGGAACTATATATTTTATCTGAAGGGCCTTTTCTTTTCTTGAAAGGATTGATGTACCAGATGACTTTGGTCCAAGATCCAGAAGTCAGACCGTACCTGCCTCTGCCTGGTTCAACAGTCGTGGGAAGAGGTAGATAACCCGTTACTCTTATTCTTGTCATTGCTATTATGATCTACCATCACCATCATTATTTGCTTCCTCTAGTATTTACATTTATCTTTCTTCTTTATATTATTATATTATATAATATATATACACCCCAATTTATATATATAAACAGATGTGTATGTTCCAGCATAACTCTGGAACGTCTTGAGAAATTTCAACCAAACTTGGTACATAGATGACTTACCCTCTGGAAATAAATACTGTGGGGGTAAGACACCTCTAACACTCCTTGGGAGCCTACGTGCCTTAAAATGGCTTCTACTGTACAGCACAGTGGACTTGCCATGGTAATGGCTTCACAGTACTCCACAAGGGGGCTCAGTCTTGTGGAGGAATAAAAGAATTGTGATGCTGTGTGAGAGACAGTACAACAGTGTGAGTCCCGTCTATAGGATTTTCCTGTCTAATACAGGATTGGGATAAATAAACACCCAGGCAACGTCGGATTATCGGCCAGTCACTTATCAAGTGCATAATACTTTCTCAACATTATACAAGTATTTGTGATGAGATGAACTTTTGTATTAGTATTTGCTTGAAATGGTTGAGTTCTTTTTGAAATCCATAATTTCAAATAATTAAAGACAGAACATTAGAAGGGTTTTTATCAGACACTGGTGTAGAGTTTTACTCTTCTGAACTAACAAAGCCACCCTAAAAAAAATTAAAATACTACATCTCCTTTTCCAGCTTTTAATATTCGTATTTTATCATCCCATGCCCTAAAACGTATGCATCCAACAACTTTGCACTATGACATGCAGTGGGTTTAAACTTCGATTTTGCTTGACTAAGATTAATCTTTCTCAGTTGGATTAGTATATGCAGAGTGGTGTGGTGGCCTAGTGGAAATAATGTTGCTTTCCACTTCAAAGGCTAAGAGTTCAATCCTAGGTAGCGGCAGATATTTGTCGTACAACGCAAGGAAAAAAATATCTGCTGTGAACTCTGTGTAGGAATCACGAAGGGCCAGTAAATGCTCAGCTCCATCCATTCACCCCAACTCTTTCCCGGATGAAGGGATTACAGAATTGTAAAAAGGGAATTTAGTTGGATTAGTAATTCCATGGTTTGTAGAGGAATCACAATATGCAAACTAACCAGACTGTTTTGGGTTTGTTGTCAGCACTAACGGAGAAAGAAGAACCTCAGAGTCTCCCCAGAATGAATCAAGATTGGCCAATACTTCTGTGAGAACCAAGTTAGTATAATGTGTTATTTTTCCCCCCCATTCAATAATATGGTCATCAACCTGGCTGCAAAACATTAATTTGCCTTGAAATTTCATTTAAATGAGAAAATAATTTTGAAAGATTTTTATGGACAGGTAGTCAGTGTGATGGCATAATAACACTGCTGTTGACAACTTAAGTGTGCCAAATTACTTTAAAATAGTACATTACCATCCATCAAGTAAAATAATGTGATGATTAAAGTAGCAATTAAGCTCGCAGGTGTAAACTTCAATTTCAAGCTGCTATCATGATCAGATTATAGCCACTGCCAATTACAAAAAAGATATATCTCCCGCGTTCAATATCCATATTACATTAAGGAAGCATCCCATCACACTAAGGTCTCCATAGAGATGGGAAACTCTCCTCTAGAAGTTCTCCAGAGGTTGCTGAACTACAGCTCCCAGCATCCTTCACTTATCTTGCTGATTGGGGCTGATCAAAATTGTACTTAAGCAATATCTGTGGACAGTTCCCATATTTTCATTTAGCAAATGCACAACATCACTGAATCAAAATGTCAGGCTCAGAGAAAAATAGGTTCAACAAATTCAAGACAGATAAGTTTTATAGCTCAGGACCATCACTTGGAATTGACTTCAAAGCCTATTGACAATCAATATGAAGATTACAAAAAATAGATGGATTACAAAAAATACATATCGTAGCAACTTTTACCTACTAATAACTTGACTCCATATTAAAGAATGCTTTTTTCCTTTGCTTTTGTAGTGTTGATACAAACAGCAGCAGAAATGTGGCCTCAGAACCCCACCTTGAAACTTCATTCAACTACTCTACACCTGTGGAGAGCAGGTAATGTCCATGACAAACCCCAGATACAGTATCCTAGGTTGGTTGGTTTATTTAGGAATTTTCAAGCTGTGTGTGTGTTTTAAGGAGTAAGATGTCTTTTAATTTTCTTTTGGTTAAACTGGGGACATGTTCAATTGCAGGGTCTGCTTTTTTTCCGGATCAACTGAGTGTGATCCATTAGTTGCAACAGGAATTGACTCAGGGGTGGGATTCAAATTTTGTAACAACCAGTTCTGTGGGCATGGCTAGGTGGGTATGGCTAGGTGAGTGTGGTCATGTGACTGGGTGGGCATGGCTTCTTCTTTTGGGGGGCAGCCCCCCTCATTTTTTGGGCCTTCTGGGCCTCAGGGGAGCCTCCTCGGGGGCATTTTTGTTCCCAGAAGGCTTCCCTGGGACTCAGGAAGGAAAAAAATGGAGCATGGGGGTGGGCAGGAAAGAACGCAGTCAGCGATGTCGGGCATGCCCGCACTGTTGTGCATGCACAATAAGGAGTGACTGGGTGGGGAGGGACAGATGGAGAGGGGCAGGGCCAGCCAGGGGCATGATTTGCTGGTTCTCTGAGCTGTGCAGAATCATAACAACCGGTTCTATAGAACCGGTCCGAACCGATAGAATCCCACTCCTGAATTAGCTTGGCTGGCTTGTCATCCAAAACTGTGATTGTGGGCTGGCCCAAAGTCACCCAGACAGCTTTCATGGCTTCGGCAGGACTAGAAATCCCAAGCTCCTGGTTTTTAGATTCACGCCTTAACCATTAGACCAACTGGCTCTCATTCCTCAACATCTAGAATAATATCACACCTTCAATTTCTCAGTATGATTCTTTTAGCCAACCTCCATGCTTTATTCAACCATAATTTCATTTTCTTTTTCCAGTAACAAGTCAGACGAGAAGTATGAAATGAGTCCTGGACATGATTCTGTCCCCAGGGTCCCTACTTCTCCAAAGAGAAGGTAAAGTCCACATGAATCCAAAATATTCTCTAAAGCTATAAAGGACAAGAAGCAATGGGTGGAAGCATTAAAGAGAGAGCCAAGCTGGAACTAAAGACATTCCTGGTCAATTAATCAATCCTGGTCAATTAATCAATGGAACAGCTTTCCTTCCAGAGTTGTGGGTCGCTCCATCGTTGCAGGTTTTCAAGAATAGACTGGACAACCATTTAACCAGGGTGGCTTAAGATCTCCTGTTTTGGGCAGGGAGTTTGAATAGAAGACCTCCAAGATCACTTCCAGCTCTATGATTCTAAGTTGCTAGAGTGAACCGTTACTGTCAATTCTGTTTTGAAAAATTAAGGAGAAAAGGAGTAACTTGGCAGCTTTTGAAGCCTCAGTGATGAACCTGAGATGTTTTGAATGCCCCATGAAACAGACTATAGATGACTAGGGGACAGGACATTGGTGGGACTTCTACAGCTCACTGAAGAATGTGCAATGGATTCAACTGGTGTTTTCTGAATTTCAAGGCTGGCAATTGGTGTCTGAATGCCATGCATATAAATGGATGGGGCTTCCATTGTGCAGTGACAGGCTGAAGTCTTAACTATTTTGATGCTCCTCCTTCTCTATGGACATCCCAACCAACAATAGGAGGTTAGTTATTGGTCAGTTGAGGGTTTAGGAAGGAAGTAGAAAGGATGAAGAAATGTTTTCTTTATTTTTTAAATATAACTTTTTTGTTTTATCAATGTATAAAATACAAAGAAAAAGAAAAATAGGAAATTAAGGGAAGGAAAAAGAAAGGGGGAAAGAAAATATGAAGCAGAAGGGAAGAAAGGAGAAAATGTTAATTTCCGACTCTTTTTAGCACAGTACAAGATAATATTACAACCTCAACTTTTTACTTTTGACATAGTATATATAACTAGCCATTATATATACACGAAATCCAGAAGTGATATCCAACTAAAAAAACATAAATATATTTTCCTCTTTAAATAGTACAATCGATTTAACCATTGCAGTTTTATCTTTCTTGTTGAAAAAATACGTATTTCTATTTGCACATAATAAGCTTTATAAACTATCACCATGTCTATTAATAAAATTCACTGTACTCTTACAGCTTCTTTAACCTTAAAGAGAAAAAAAATCATTTTAAATCACAAAGGTTTTCTAAAAGAACGTTTCTAAAATTAAAACATTCTAATACATGTTTTCTAACATCCCTTGTTTTCTAACAGCAGTGAGAAGAATGAAACGCAGAGTCGCACGTTTTTTGACAAGTAAGCTCGTTTCCAAACAACACTTTTGTTAGATTGATGCGCAAAATGTTTTGTGCTATAGCCCTTTTGAACATGAAGGTTCAATAAATTTAAGGCAGTTTCAAGCAAATATTTTTTGCAAGAATTTTGAGTGCCAAGTGGGAAACAACCATACTTCTCTGATGCTGTCTCCACACATAAACTATGGTTGTTTCGTTGGAAAAATGGGAAAGAGAGACAGGGAAGGAGGGATATATATATCAACTACCACCTCCCACGCCAGTTTATATAGTTTTTATCTTACAAGATAGATGGTAAAAAAAAAAGAATGCATAAAATAAGGGGAAATCACGAACCTATCGAACATACTATCATATATATATATATATATATGCTAAATGATAGGAATTTATAGAATACTAGTTTTATTCATCTCTCTCTTTGACTAAGCTATATAAATGATTTATCTATAAAAATACACAGTTATAATCCAATAGTAATAATAGATTATTATGTATTATATACTATTAATACAGTTATTCTACAAGGGATAGGAGGTAACTGCCATTTAATACTTTCTATGAGATATTTAAATCACTATCAAAATGTATTAGAGGAAAATATGATTAGTCTCTTAATACAGAATATGTTGTGATGTTTATTTGTATGATTTTTTTTATTTTTTACTTTTGTAAATTTGTATATTTTAATCTTTTGTATTCAATAAAGTATTTTTTAAATTTTTATATGTATGTATGTATGTATGTAGTATTTATCTTTTACTATTGTAAGTTACCTTGAAGTAAGATGGATGGCCAATAAATTTTTACAAGCAAAAATACATAAACAAATAAAAATGAGAAACAGGATCTTTATGGTAGACAATCATTTTTTTTTTCAACAGATCTGTCCTGGAGTACAAACATGAAGTCTCCAATGGAGAAAGAAAACCCAAAGATCCAGACTCAAAAGCTACAGAATTCTTCCATCATCAGCCAACCACAGAAAAGTAAGAATTCAGGAAGCCTCAGCACTCAGAAAACCAAGATTATTCCACAAGAAAAATTCCAAGTAACACACCTGGAAAATCCTTGCCTTAGTCCCAACAAGCGTGTCCGTTAAATATTTATTTTGAGTTTTCCAAAGTTCTTGGATGATGAACAAACCCATGCGTGCTAGCCCTGGTGGCCTTGCTAGCTGAGGATAATGGGACCTGTAGGCCCAGAAAACTGACTGGCTTAGAGGAATGTTGCTATAAATAATTCCTCAAAAATCAATAACATCTTTGCTTTACGGGAACAACAAAGCATAAAACAAATATATTTAGCATAGGGCTTATGACTCCATGGAAACATATCCAAAAAGGTGGTTTCATTGACTGTGCACTTTAATTAATCTTCCTGTTCAGTTTTCGAAAGTAAGAATAGTTTCTCTATCCATACACTTACAAACTAATACACACACCCAGAGAGAAAGAGAGAGACAGAGAGAGAAACAGAGAGACAAAGAGAGAGACAGAGAGACACACAGAGAGAGACAGAAAGAGAGAGACAGAGAGACAGAGACAGAGACAGAGAGACAGAGAGAGACAGGAAGAGAGATAGATAGAGACAGAGAGAGACAGAGAAAGAGAGAGACAGAGACAGAGACACCGAGAGATGCACAGAGAGAGATAGAGAGATACAGAGACAGAGACAGAAAGAGAGACAGAAAGAAAGAGAGAGAGAAACAGGAAAAAAGAGAGACAGACAGAGAGAGAGAGAGAGAGACAGAAAGAGAGACACACACACACAGAGAGAGAGACAGAGAGAGACAGAGAGATACAGAGACAGAGACAGAAAGAAAGACAGAGAGAGAAAGAGAGAGAGAGAGAGAGAGAAAGAAAGACAGGGGGTGGGAATGAGGATGAGGAGGGAAGAGAAAAGCAACCAAACTCCCGTCCAATTCTCCATCTATACTGACCAATCTCTTTCTGTCTTCCTTTTTCACCAGGGAAAACACTGAAGTATACCCAGGAATGGGGTACAGGACATCCCTCCACCTGGACAACAATGAGGGTCTTGACTCAAAAAGGTACAGAGGAGAAAGGGGACAAATATCCGAGGACCCCGTCACTAGCCTGCTTCCTAAAAGATTTGTATTGCAACTCCTCGACTGACGACCTACAACAGAGCCCTAAATTTCCATGGCTAAGCAAGGCCTAGGTTGTTAACAGAGTTTTGTCCCATTTTCCAACCTTTTTTTTTTTTTTTTTGCCACAATTGTTAAGCAAACCACTTGCAATTGTTAAGTGAAAGATGCAGCCATTTAGCAAATCTGGCTTCCCACACTGTTTCTGTTGGAAGCCAGATTGGAAGGTTATGAATGACAGTGTAACCATCATAAATACTTGCCAGTTGCCAAGTGCCCGGATTTTGATTACATGACCGTGAAGATACTACAACGGTTGTAAATGTGAAAACTGGTCATAAGTCACCTTTTTCAGCTCCGTTGTAACTTCAAACAATCACTAAATGCATGGTTACAAACCAAGGGCTACCTGTAATAACTTTAGAAAATAATGCCCGTCATTCCATTTGGAATGAGTCACAGAAGACTACAAAGTAAAAAAAGAAAAAGAAAACAAGAATAATGTATGACTTTTTGTGGCAGTTTAATGTTTTGCCTTTAAAAGCACTTATAAAGCACAACTGGAAAAGAATAAAAATCTCCAATAAAATTGGAGGTTGCTGGAAAAGGTCTGGGAACCAGTGGTGGGATTCAATTTTTTTTACTCCCAGTTCTGTGAGAATGTCTTGGCTTGGTGGGGGTGGCTTGGTGGGCATGGCAGGGGAAGAATACTGCAAAATCCCCATTCCCTCCTACCCCACTAACCTGCTTTCCAGCTCCATTTTCCTGTGCAGGGCAACCAAAGGAGACCCAGATGATCAGCTGGGATTCAATGAGAGGCAGAGAATAGATGGGGTTGGCTGGGCCAGTCAGAGGTGGTATTTTCCGGTTCTCCGAACTTCTCAAAATTTCCACTACCGGTTCTGTAGAACCGGTCCAAACCTGCTGAATACCACCTCTACTGGGAACACTATGCAGCAAAGTTTAAGAGGAACAGATTTGCCAATATTCTTATTTTTGTGAAGTCCTTGTTGGTCTCAGAACTTGGTTGTTTTCTTGCAGAATTTCATTACCAAACTAGGTAACATGGTCAGTGCTAGTCTGATTAGCTAGGTGAGCATCAAGGACTCCGCAGTTGAACCCTGAGCTGCAAATATTCTCTTCCATGACAGGATTTTATTTTTATTCCAGGTCTGAACTACAGCCTGGGGAAAGCAGCCTGAGTACCACTGGAAGCCAGTGTGAACTTCTAAGTATTCCCAAGAGGGAGGAATTGGATATGAATATTTCCAGGTGAATTTTTTCAGTAGAAAAAAAACTGTCTTGGGAATAACAAAATGTTGTGTACAACATATAAAGTTTGTGGCAAAGCATTCCTGCTGGTTGAAATGAAGTTCAATGTGATCATATTTTGCTGCAAACTACGAGTAGTCCTTGCTTACTAACAATGGTAATTGGGACCATCTTAACGCCATCATTAAGCGAGGATCATACTGTTGACCTCATGGAATCCTTCTGACTTTCTGCTGGCTTCCACATTGATTTTGCTTGTGAGAAGCCAGTCGAGATGGACACAAATCACAAACCGTGTGATTGTGGGATGCTGCAGTGGTCAGAAATATAGGCTGGTTGCCAAATGTCACCGTTCTATTGCAATTTGGCAGATCGAATCCCACCAGGCTCAAGGTTGACTCAGCCTTCCATCCTTCCGAGGTGGGTAAAATGAGGACCCAGATTGTTGCGGTTTGCAAGAGGCTGACTCTGTAAACCACTTAGAGAGGGCTGTAAATCACTCTAAGTGTTAGGTTTGAGGCATGGGTTTAATGAACGGAGACCAGACTGTAAACCTTGAACTTCAGCTCTTTATTCTCAAGCATAACAGAGACAAAAACCCCCAGCTAGCAGTCACTCTTTTGTAGAGTAAGCTGCTATCTGGATAACCAATGGATAGCGTTATAGCATTTAATCTTGGCGCGGCCCGCCAACAGCCAATCAGATTGCTCGGAATGAACCAATCATAACTTGCCATTATATGGGCCAATAGGAAGTGCAGGATTACGATCCTGCTATGCAAATGAATCTTTATTAACTACATTTCTTTAGTTCACAACACTAAGTGTAAGTGCTATTGCAATTGCAATCACATGGCCACAGTGTCAGAGTTCCAGGTAATACACCCATAGCAAACAAAACTCCAAAGTGGGTAGGTTCCTCAAAGGATAGTTTTATTGGATATATCATATTGGCACAGACCTGATGGAAAACCAACTCTAAGTGTTCCCATGCTTTTCACCTAATTAAAAGTAAAAGCTTTTCCCCTTTCCCCAAACAATCAGTCACAGGGTCCAATCAGGGTGTGACCTGGTTTCTTGGTAACAGCACCCCTCCTTTCTTCAACCACCTGTGGGAACATCCTTGGTTCCCAGGGGAAACTATTTTGTTTTGGCTACAAAACCCCAGCTATCACTATTCTCCCCTCCCTAAGCCCCATCTCCATTGTGGCAACCCTGGAGCCTCAAAATGGCCTCAGTCAGGCCAGCTCCAGAGTTGACACACAGGAGCGAGGCCAATCGTCTCACTTCCAAGGACTGGTTATAAGCAGGGGTGGGCTGCTACCGGTTCACACTGGTTCAGGCGAACTGGATGTTAATTTTACATCTGGCTCGCAGAACAGGTAGTTGCCTTCCCCTCACAGGAATCTCCATGTGGCCCGTTTTATATCCCAGGTAAGTGGCAGGGGGGGGCCTTTTGATCTCATAGGCAAAATGGCATTTCAGGAAGAGGCCGAAGCCGAGGTTTTTTCCTCCTGGAAGCTCTAGAAGCCCAGAAAACAGGCCCCTGAGTTCCAAGGCCTGACAGGCCGTTCCAGCCTAGCCTTCAAAGCCCGGGGGAGACTGTTTTTGCCCTCTTGGAGGCTCGAGGAAAGCCTCCAGAGCCCTGGGAGGGAGAAAACTCCCCCCCTCCTCTGCGGTGCAGGAGGCCAACTAGGCCACGCCCACCATGGCCACACCCACCCAGCAACCGGGCAGAAAATTGCTAAAAAAAAATTAAGCCCACCCCTGGTCATAAGTACCACTTATTCAGTGTTACCATAAATTTGAACAGTCTCTGAACAAACATCATTAAGCAAGGACCACCTGTTCCTGTCTTCTCTTTGGCAGGAACAGAAGCACAGCAGACCTTTGGATGCATCTGTTTCTGCTCAAAGGAGAACCACTGGAAGGGTTTTTGATAGAAGAAGTAAATAGACCTTCTCTTTGCTTCCTTGGCAGGTACAATTCCTTTGCTACAGAGAGTAGAATTACCTGCCCACAGAACCAGTACCAGAATCAGAGATCAGGTGAAGATTCAGACAGGTAAGGAACTGGCCCTCACCTCCTGACAACTTGGTGAAGCACTGCGTTGTGCTGAGCAATTGTCCTGCTTTATTTTATATTTCCTGCCTGTTCTCCTTCAACTCAAAGAAAGCAGATTTGGCTTTGAAATATTTTTCAACAAAGAAGAAGAGAATGTCAGAAAAACTCTCGCGAACAAAACGTGACATTTGCAGCCTTGTTCAGTAACGAAGTGGCCAAGAAATACCACAGTTCTATCATATTTTTGATTGTATAATCCTTTGGTTTCTTGGTTTCCAGTTTTCAATGGTTTCTTTAAAAGGTTAGGTTTTTTTTTTAAAAAAAACCCTCTTGATTCAACATGGCAGGTGGTAAGGATGCATTCTCCTCACCTGTTTGTAAGGCCTTCCAAAATAGCAAACTGTGCATCAGTTTGAAACAAGGAAACAAGCATAATTTTGGAATCTTCTAAATTCCTTTGGGAAACAAGATTTGACCTTCTGACTTCTTGAGTTAGATTCGTATTTCTAGCTTTAACGTAGTCAGCCTGGGGCTTCAGATCTGACGTGTAATAAAATCAGGACACACATGTGGCATTTTATGGACAGGAAAGGACACCACTACTGGTAGATATTAATATCAGGGTATGGATGGATCACTATCTGCTGTTAATGATTGTTTCTCTCTTTCATTTTTGTGTCTCAGACTGTGTTGTCACCGGGACACCAAATACTGAATGGAGAGAGAGACAATCTAATACACTGAGAAGCATATGTTTAAAAAAATGCACAGTAGCATAGAATTGCTACTGTGCGTGATTTTAAAAACCCAACATTTTTCATCTTCCTAATGAGAATACTTTTTTTTTTAACCCACAGTGAGACTTAGCTCGTTGCAACTGGAGGTAGGGTTGTGGGCCACATTTAGCTGCCAACTTGCGTTAGGTGGGTTTAAGCAGTGGTGGGATTCAAAAATTTGTACTACCGGTTCTGTGGGTGTGGATTGGTGGGCGTGGCAGGAGAAGGATATTGCAAAATCTCCATTCCCTCCCCACTCCTGGGGGAAGGTTACTGCATAATCCCATTCCCTCCTCACCCCACTAACCTGCTTTCCAGCTCCTGTGCAGGACAACCAAGGAAGACCCAGCCGATATCTGGGACTCGGGAGGCAGAGAATAGATGGGGGCGGGGCCAGTCAGAGGTGGGATTTGCCGGTTCACCGAACTACTCAAAATTTCCACTCGTGGTTCTCCAGAACTGGTCAGAACCTGATGAATACCACCTCTGTGTTTAACTTGCAGCTTGGTACAAGATTGTGGTTTTTGCTGATAGTGGATTATTCTGTGTGGAGTCTCACACCAAATAGAAGTTAGGTAGATCTTTGCCCTAGATGCCCCCACTTCAGTGGCAAGTGACAAAACACATGTTGGGATGCCACAAGGCATGTTTTATCATTTGGTGTCATTGCCATTAGGAATGGATACCTATGATCTTAAGTAGAAGAAATGGAGAGATGCCTTCTTTATTGTCAGGAATATGCTTGCCACATTGGCTGGTGGTCTCAGGTTCAGTTCCTCGACAGTCCAGCTTAAAAGGGGTCATGAAGTATGGGATGGCTCAGCACATTATTTTTCTATCCTTCATTTTTAGTTTAGGATGGGTTTTTAACACATGGGTTGGTTCCTGTTCATCTTTCTCCTCTGTTTTCTTCTCTTCTTCTTCTAATTTAGATTTTAGTTCTGCAAGGAGAGTTTTCCAGATCAAACCTTGTTTCCTACTTGTATAACTTTGCAAACTTTTCAACTCAATGATATCTCTGGGTTAAAAAGTCTCAATATATTTAAGTCTTAGCATTTATTGGAGTCTCAATATATTGAAGTCTTAGCATTTCAGATTAAGCCATCTCTTTCTTTTCTTAAAGGGAATGCATAGATTATATAAAAACCTGAAATTATTAATGGACAGAGGGTGACAAATGTTAGAATTAAAAATACCCATGCCCCACTGAGTGTGACACACAAAAGCAGATTTACTATTAAAAGAGTATTCACATACCTTGTGAAGTTTCCCTAAAAACAGATAATAGGAAAATTTTCTACGATGCCTTTTGTCAATTGATGCATCCTTTTTCCAGCATATTAACTTTTATGTTCCTTGTAATCAATGAATTTGTTCTAAGCAATTTGGCTGTTATTTCTAGAGTGTTTTTCTTCTCTTGCATTGTGTTACATTTTTGTTTCGTGATGTTCAATCCCTTTAGAATCTGACATTAATTTTACTTTAGAGACCTTTATTATCTTGATTATTATAAATCATGGCTTATCCTGAACAGGAGATGCCCAAAGAGCATTTTCTTTGCCAGTTGATCATAAGCATCTTGCTAGAATCATTTTAATTGTGTCCTCTTTTCCTTTTGATAGAAAATTTAACCTGCATTTTCATTGTCAATTGAGCTATGTTACAAAGAAGTATGATAAGGCATGTTTTTAAGACTGAATGTATGATATTTATTATGCATTGTTTATCCATTTCTCCTCGTTTCTTATCTTCTGCCCCCACTCCAAGTTCTTTCCAATGGATTTGGGCATTCTAGGTTCCTCAACAACCATTACATCTTGTCTATCTCAGGTTCTCTTCAAATAGCCAAATATTTTTGAGTGATATTTGAAGAATTATTTTATACTGAACACTTTTCATGAGAAGTAACTCATGAAATGGCCTACTTACATTCCTATCCATGTTTTTTTTCTTTCTGAGTCATTTCTAGAGTTTGTTTTTTTTCTTTAGAGGGTTTTCATGTTCTCTTTCCTTTAATATATTCTTCTTCATCATAATTCTGAGCATATTACTTGGATACTAGAGCCTTTTATTTCTAATCACTAATTCCCAAGTAGATATGGTTCGGATTGGAATCTTGGTTGTCTTTTCCATCCTTGCTGGCATTACAATAGTTTGTCATTTTGCAAACTATTTGAAATGGCTTCTTCAAACCTAGGCAGATGTGGTGGTTTTTTGTTTCCACTTAACCTCTTTATATCTGGAGGATGCCACTTATTCCCAGAAATGTTCCATGTTTATGAATTATCTAAACTGGTAGTTTCTGGAAAGTAATCTTCTAACCAATTGTCCTAACCAACTAAGAAAGAGAGAGAGAGAGAGAGAGAGAGGTTTAAAAAAAATCCTCTTCAGAGGGACTGACCTACTTTTAGCATGTTAGACAATTCATAGAAAACCCAATTTACAATCCTCCCTGTGTTGGACATTGGTCTCAGGATTTTTTCACATCTGGATCGTCAAGCTGGCCATTTTATCAGATCTTCAGAGTCTAGGAATGGAATAAACAGGAACAATCAACTTTACAACTGTAGAATGTTGGGATTCAACAACGGCATAGCATCCTACTTGTACAACCAGCCATTCAACAGCAGAAGGTAATAATCAGAGATTATTGTAGGGATGAGAAGATGGCCCAATGTCCTACTTTAGATTGCACGGTGGGCGATAGGACAGTGCTCCAGAGGGTTAACGTCATTGACCAGAAGATCATGGGTTGCCCTCTCCCCTCTTTGGAAGAGCTTTATAGCTCCCGCTGCCTTAAGAAAATTCAAAACATCCTTAAAGATCCATCTCATCCTGGGAACGCCCCCCCTTTTTTTAACTATTACCATCTGGCAGATGGTACAGGATAATAAAAACAAGGACAAATAGGCTGAAAAACAGCTTCTATCCCAGGAGAGTAACTCTATTGATTTCAACTGTATAGGGCAATATTAATGCAATATCAGGGATTTTCAATTCAATGTATAGAATGTGAAGGATGTGTGTTTGTGTTTTATTTTCATAGTCATAATATACACTGAAGATGGTATTTAATTTCAATGCAATGACAATAAACTAAACTAGATTAAACTAAACTAGAGAGGATGTATATCTTCATAAGGCTTGGAGGGAGCATTTGTCTATTGAAAGTCCTCATCAATGTGAACAGTTGTCCAATTAAAGAATTTAGAAAGGGAAAGCAGGAACTATGAAGAAGCTAATCAACATTTAGCATAGGATAGCAAGCTATAGAGGTACATAAATTCACCTGTCATCACCTTCCTTTTCAACATGACATCAATTGCTATTTAAGTCTAATAATTTCTAAACCTGCATATCAATTAGCACTTTAAGGCTTATTATGGACATATGGCCTCTTGTGTTATAGTAATCTTTTTGGGGTGATGTTTCTTGGATCATCTTTAGCAACAACAGGGGAAAAATGGTTTGCAAATCATATCTGAGAACTTTGCACTTGGATATCTGGAGCATTGTGCCTTATTAAATTTTCAGGTTCATAAAAAGATGATTCTTCATAAAGTGTTTGGGGGTGACTAAGATCATGCTACCCCTGAATGGTGGTACAGTAGATTGATTATAAGTGCATTATAATTAGAGCTGTGATGGCGCAGTGGTTAGAATGCAGTATTGCAGGATTACTCTGCCCAATGCCAGGAGTTCGATCCTGACTGGCTCATGGTTGACTCAGCCTTCTGAGGGGGTCAAATGAGGACCCAGTTTGTTGGAGTCAATAGGCTGATTCTGTAAACCACTTAGAGAGGGCTGTAAAGCATTGTGAAGCGGTATATAAGTCTAAGTGCTATTGGTATTAATTGATACTTGTTCTTTATTGTAATACATTTATAAAACTGCTCAGAAACAGAGCAATATAAGTTATGGAAGTGCATGTATGTATAGACAGGCATGTATATGTGAGATTCTGATTTCCACCATAGGAAAATCTGGTCAAAAGCTACTCTAAAGCACCTGTAGGCCAGACAAGGAATAATGGATGGAAACTGAACAAGGAGAGATTTAACCTGGAAATAAGGAGAAACTTTCTGACAGTGAGAACAATCAACCAATGGAACAGCTTGCCCTCGGAAGTTGTGGGAGCATCATTACTTGAAACTTTCAAGAAGAGATTGGACTGCCATTTGTCAGAAATGGTGTAAGGTCTCCCGCTTGGGTGGGGGGTTAGACTAGATGACCTACAAGGTCCCTTCCAACTCTGATTATCTGTTATCTGTTATCTCTAGAATTGAAAATTCTAGCACTCTTGAATTTGACAGCTTTCTCTAATTTGGACATCCAGTCAGAACAACATTGTTGAGATGCTGAGTTGTCCACAAGAGTGCCAAATCTGGGGAAGGCATCATCATTACTATGGTTCATTGCATAGTCAGACAGATGTTCAATCTGGATTTGGCATTTCTGTCTACTTATTGAATTCTTTCCAAGGACCTGGGATAGGCAGATGTGGTTGTTTGATGGAGTTCAAGATATTGTTTCAGGATGGACGCTGTTCCAAGTAAAGGCAACTATTGCAATTGACTGATGACTGAATTTGTCAATGCTGATGGTGTTCAAGTGCTGCTCTAGTTGTGTTGGGATTGCACTCAAGGCACTTATTACTATTGGTGTCACCTGTTTAATAGTATCAGTAGTAGTTGTAGGCTGCCTAACATCCAGGGACTCTAGGTGGTTTTCAATTGTTAAAAATGTTTAAAACAAAGAACATTACAAAACATACATAAAATATCCCAAGACAAAGGAACAAAGAAGGCAAAGAACACAAATCCAAGAGGGAACAAGGAAAGGAAGAAAGGGGTTTCCAATCACCATTACAATGATCAACACAACAAAGATAATAACATTCTGAAGCAAAATGGTTAAGCTTTTGTCTGTTCCTACTCCTCTGATATTTATCAAAGGCTATGATAGCCAACGGGGCAATTATAGGTTATGAAGAGTAATGAATGAAGATGTTTAAATCCACACATAGTTTTAAGCAGGGATGGGATTCTACAGGTTTGCAACTATTTGCTAGAACCAGTTGTTAACATTCTAAGCAGTTTGGAGAACCAGTTGTTAGAAGAAATTACTGGACTAATCCTGTAAGGAAGGCAGGAAGGAAACATTCTGGTGTTGCTTACAGAAACTGCCTCTCCATTAACCCTTATTACATTCTTGGCAGGACTAGACTTCCTGTCTCAGGAACTCCTCTGGAGTCATTTTTCCCTCCTTTGCTGGTACTTTGCTTGTGTGGAGTGACCATTCAAAGTTACAATGGCACTGAAAAAAGTGACTTGTGACCATTTTTCACACTTACGACTGTTGCAGCATCCCCAGAGTCATGAGAGGCCAGGGGAGGAGATGCGTGCCTTGATGTGAGCGATGTTGAGTTGGCCATGCCTGGCCAATAACATGACCAATAAGCCATACCCACCAACTAAGCCACACCCACAGAACCAGTTGTTAAAAAATTTGAATCCTACCCCTGGTTTTAAGGTGTGAAATCTATATGTCCAGAAGCTGATCCAGAAACAGGTGACATTTCTAGTGTCATTGTAGTTTAGTAAATGACAAATCACGAAAGTTTTAACTATTATATAAAGTAAATTAAGATCTTTCTTGAAGCTGTAAAATGATCTAACCAAGACAAGGCTGTATTCCCTGGAACTGGTTTTTTTTTTTTTTTTTTAATAAGTGTTTTCTTGAAGATTTCCCTAAGAATTACAAGGTTGATCTTTGGTAAACTCTCACCTTCAGTGAAGAGTAGGAGAATGGCTTGCATTGGGGTGAGATGGTTTTGCAAAGAGAGAATTCAGAATGGAAAAAAAAAACCAGGATGTACATTGTAAAAAAGCGAAGTTTTAGTAAGTTTAAGATATTAATTTGTCTGAAATGGTAGAGCAAGGGGTGGACTAGAAAACCTCCAAGATCCATTCCAACTCTGTTATTCTGTTATTTGACTAAACTGAGTAATATTGAGAATGTCTGGATCTTATCTTTCAGAATTCCCTTTCTTGTGTGTTCATTACATCATTTCATTTGTTGTCGTTGTTGTTGTGTTTTGTTTTGTTTTTGGTTAAGACTTGAATTAATACATATCTACATTTCTTCCTAGCATGTCTTACTACCCCTTCAGAGATGCTGGCAATAGCATTCCAAAAAGCCACCGGGTGCCTTTTTATAAGGACATCTGTGACACAGAGAGTGGAAGGTAAAGATTAAGAATGAATACCCTAATGTTAACTAATACACGAATTATTGGAATCTTTACAAAAAAAATCAGGGCACCAAACCAACTGGGCCAGTCATTCTCTCCCAGGAAAAAAACAATGAATCACCGCTTCAGAAATCTTGCCAAGGAAACGGCAGGGACTAATTTGAAGGTACAGGAAAAGAGAGTAAAATTTCCCCTAAATTTAGAATACCCATTTATCTATGCATCTATCCTACAAGCTACGGTAGTCTAAGGAGTCTAGAGAATGAAAGGACTGGGGGGGGGCATGACTCCAGTATTTGAGGGGCTGCCACAAAGAAGAGGGGATCAAATTATTCTCCAAAGCACCGGAGGGAAACAATGGATCAAAGAGAGAAGCAACCTGCAATTAAGGAGAAACTTACTAACAGTGAAGACAATTAACCAGTGGAACTTCAGAAGTTGTGGGTGCTCCATCACTGGAGGGTTTTAAGAAGAGATTGGACGACCACTTGTCTCAAATTGTATGGGGCCTCCTGCTTGAGCAGGGGATTGGAGTAGTCACTAGAAGTTCTCCAAGATCCCTTCCAGCTCTATTCTGATTAAAGCCGCAGATTATTAATCTTCTGCTTTTTACAATATTTCAAATCATCCTGCAGATGGCATCAGAGCCACTTTGTATATAGACTGCCTTTCCTAAAGATTTTGTGAGGAGCCATTCAGGCTACAGCAGGTGAAGAGCCTCATCTCAGAACCTGCAGCATTTATTGATTTATTTGATTTGTCAATCGCTTACAAGATAATAAGTATAAGGATAAACATAGTTATGAATACATGAAATGGATACATATAAGAAACAATAGGACAGGGACGGTAGGCACGTTGGTGCGCTTATGCACGCCCCCTACAGACCTCTTAGGAAAGGGGTGAGGTCAATAGTAGATAGTCTAAGGTTAAAGTTTGGGGAGTTTGGGGAAGAAACCACAGAGTCAGGTAGAGTATTCCAGACATTGACCACTCTGTTGCTGAAGTCGTATTTCCTGCAATCAAGTTTGGTGCGGTTAACCTTGAGCTTGTATCTATTGTGTGCTCTTGTATTGTTATGGTTGAAGCTGAAGTATTCATTGACAGATAGGACATTGCAATGTATGATTTTATATACTTTTTCTTAGATCGGACTGAAGACAGCGTAGTTCTAGGTTTTCTAGGTCTAGAATTTCAAGTCTGGTGGCCTAAGGTATTCTGCAACGAGTAGAGGAGTGGAGAACTCTTCTTGTGAAATATTTCTGGACTTTCTCAACTGTGTTAATATCAGATACGTAATGTGGGTTCCAGACTAATGAGCTGTATTCGAGTATTGGTCTAGCGAATGTTTTGTATGCCCTAGTTAGTAGTGTGATATTGGTCTAGCGAATGTTTTGTATGCCCTAGAGAAAAAGCTACGTAGGATTAGGTTAACAACTCTTAATGCCTTTTTGTAAACATGATATTATAATGTTCAAATGTCTTTCTCTTCAGGAATTTGACTGATTCTGAGGCAAAGGACCTCCCTGCTTCCTTTGAACAGAAGAATTTTTCTAATTATGAATCAGATTCATCTGCATCAGGGTAGAGTATACTGAAGAATGCTTTTCAACATACCAGATATCACATCCCTTGTCCACCAATGCCTCCACTGAAATGTGTATTTCTTTCGTCCCTCCTGTAGCAAAGGCCTCCTCTTTGTGAAAGAATCCATCAAAAGTATGGAAATGTCTTCCTCCCCACGTTACAACAGGTGAGGAAACCAAAGGCACCAGTTCTTTTCGCAATGCAGAAAAATCTTGCGTCAATCAGAGGAATTTGCTTGAGCTCACACTTAGCTTTGGATTCTCTTATTACATTCTCCTATTATCTTCACATTAGTACTTTTTGTTCATTCGTGTCTTCTTCAGCATCTAAATACCATGCATGCCAATGGTCTCTCTTCGGGGTCCTTGGTCCTCTCTGAGCTTAGTGGTTTCTGGCAGTTTCATTACCTAACTAGGTAATATCATCAGTGGTGGAAGGGGGTGGTAGGATAGGATAGAATAGAATAGAATAGAATAGAATAGTTGGAAGGGACCTTGTAGGTCATCTAGTCCATCCCCTGCTTAAGCTGGAGACCCTATATCATTTTTGACAGATGACAGTCCAGTGTCTTCTTGAAGGCCTCCAGTGATGAAGCTCTCACAACTTCAGAAGGCAAACTGCTCCATTGGTTGATTGTTCTCAGAAAATGTCTCCTCATTTCCAGGTTGAATCTCTCCTTGTTCAGTTTCCATCCATTGCTCCTTGCCCTGCTCAGGTGCTTTGGAGAATAGCTTGACTCCCTTGTGGCAGTCCCTAACATATTGGAACACTACTATCATGTCACCTCCAGTCCTTCTTTCCTTCAGATTAGTCATACCCAATTCCAGCAACTGTTCTTTATATGTTTTTGTGGGGTAAAGGAAGAGGGGTAAAGGACTTTGGGGTTCCTAGTGCTTTCTGTGCTTGGTGGTTTTCTGGCAGATGTTTCATTACCTAACTAGGTAACATCATCAGTGCCAGAAGGGATTGGTGTTTGCAGAGTGGAGTAGGAGGAAAACTCTGGGGTCCTTGGTGCTCTCTGAGCTTGGTGGTTTTCTTGCAGATATTTCAATACCAAACTAGGCAACATCATCAGTGGTAGAAGGGAGTTGGGGTTTGTTCTTATTTTTATATACTTGCCCCACCAATGTTGCTGAAAGTGTTCTTGGTGGCTCACCAAGTGGCCTTTCTGTCATCTTTCTGTGTTTCTGCAGACATAATTTATGGCAAGGTGTTAAATGCAAGTGCATGCAATAGTAGGCAAATGGCTTTGAAGGCTTCGGGGCTTTTTCATCTTTAATTAAATGTTTCTGCTTTGCCCAGCATTTTTTTATTTTGCTTTCGGATGAAATTTCTTTTCCAGAAAGACATCATGGAATAATGCAGCATTCTATCAAATACTACATGGGCCCCAAGTTTTAATGAGAAAGCACTGTTTCAGGAACATTAAAAACAGCAACATCTCCTGATTTTAGTATTTTTTAAAGTCATGTTGTATAACAATTATAGAGTCTTCACTCTTTCCTTCTCCAGTCGCAGCTTGGTTGACTTGTCTGAACTGGAGAATCCAAGCTACAGCAGTACCAGCTACCTGAATAACACATCTCCCAAAAGGTAAAACCAACCGTTGGCGTGATGCTCTTGTTGTGGTTTGATATGGGATCCCTTTCAAAGCAGACAAGTGCCAAGTTTTCATGAATCAGGCGGAAATGGGATTGTATTGTGCTTCAACAACTTGTGAGAACCTATTGTTTTTTGCTGAGTGAATTACCTTTGGTAAGGATTGTTGGGAAGTGTTCTATGGCTACAGGAATGTTAAGGTAATGAAGATTTAATAGTTGATCAGCTGCGTAAGGCTGTAAGCCAAGATGATGAGCTGAGGATGAATCAGCAGGGTAGTGCCACTTTAAGAAGCTGTCTATATAAGGAAGACCATGTGAGGGCGTCTCTCTCTCTCTCTCTCTCTCTCTCTCATGTTCTATCTCTATTATAGTTCTAAGTGTAGAGTTGAAGATTGATTGATTGCCTGTATTTGCCTAAAACATGTATGTATGTATATAGCAATCTTGTATAAAAACCACTGTTAAAAGACAAAGCTTCTGTGTCCTGTGTTTTGCTCCTGAGTTGTCTCACAATAGGAGTCCCACTGTAAACGCTCTGACAGTTTTTGATTTTAGGTTTTCATGTGTTGTGTGAATTCAGCCAATACTAATTAAGTAGAGCTTGTAAGACTGAAATCCAGCACATGCAGAATTTTATGAAGAAGTCTGTTAGTGTCAGGAACGAAAGATCAGATCCGCACATAAAGAACCAGTTAAACTGATTTATTGCTACTTATGCCTGTGCACAGGAATTTTCTCAACTAACACTTAGTAACTGCTAAAGATCAATGGAATTCAAGTGGGGTGTTGGACTTAGTTTGTGGCTCTGTAGGGATTCTAGGCTGATCCCTCTTTGGACTCCAACCCCAGGTTTTGCTATTTATGTTCCTATAGTCAACGTGTGTGTTTTTAAAGTGGGAGGCAAAAGAAAAAGTGTTCTCCTTCCAATTTCATACAAAGCAGGAGATAATGACAGTAAGACAATATGCTTGTTACACATCTGTCTTCCACTACTTCACCAACAATTTTGCACCATACTGATAAGAGGATTTGGCCATAAGAGCTCTCTGAGTTGCACGTCATGTAGAAAGCAGTGTATCTTCTTCAACATGAAGCTCTATGAAGCTAGAAGCATATTGACCACTGTCTTTGGACTGTCATCATCTTCCTTCTTTCTCCTAGGTCTTTGGAAGATATTTGTACTTATTGTGGCCGAGTAATCCGCAACTGTGCCAAGATATCTATTGAGAACCTCAACATCAGCTGCCATGAATACTGCTTCAAAGTAAGGATGCACCTGATAAATGTGGTATTCACAGAGATATGAAGAGGTGCCAGTTTGGTCTAATGGTTAAGGCACCAGGCTAGAAAGCAAAAGACCATGAGTTCAAGTCCCACCTTAACCATGGAAGCCTACTAGATGACTTTGGGCTAATCACTCTCTGTCTCTCAACCCAACTCCCTTCACAGGGTTGTTGCTGTGGGGAAAACAGGAGGAGCAAGGCATGTTAAGTTGAGTTATTGTTCAAAGTAATAAAGACGGGATACAAATAAATAAGTCGGGAGGAGGAAGTAGGTGGGAACCTTCACTCCCTAGCTGCATAATGGGATATCCTCATCACTAAGTCTCACAATTTCTGCCTGGCCCTCCTAAGCTTTAGCCTGGAGGAACGTTGTCCATGGGGTCGCCATGGGTCAGACAACAACTAACAACTTCACAACTAACAACAACAACTGATTCAATCACACGGCAAATACATTACAGATGGAGCCACTGGTTATTCGTTAGTTGTCTAGCCGCAGAGCAGCATACATTTTATGTAGGCGTGCAAAAGACATGTCCACAGCTAAGTAGAGAGCACCTGTCTTACTTTTTCTCTCGCAGTGTGGAATCTGCCACAAGCCAATGGGAAATCTCTTGGATCAAATCTTCATTCATCGGGATATTGTCCACTGCGATAAGTGCTACGAGAAGCTCTTTTAGGTGAGCATATCCTGCAAGGGTTAGAGATCTAGAACTCTGAGGATGTTGCTAGAGATCCTGTTCTGACCCAGCTCCCCAAACATGACCAACCCTCTGTACTTTTATCACCGATTTCTTTATTAGGAACATCCACTGTCCCGGCAAAAAGTCTCTCTCCCACAGCAGGCTAACAAGTCCGTCCGGCCAGAAGATGAATAGCTGTCTGCCACATCTATTCATCTCTGCCCCCTCCCTTTTATCCCCAGAGCTAGGGTGGGGCTTTGTTAGCAGCGATGGCTCTTCTGTCCCAAGGATCAACCCATAGATTTCCATTGCTCTCATCTCCTCTGCCTTCTATTCATTCGGGCATCAGGCACTGGAGCCAGCTGTTCCTCCTCTTCCTCCTCAGCCACCTCCAGACCTGGGGGCTGTTGACTCTCCATCTCAGGGCTGATGGATGGCCCAGGCTCTGCCTCCCCTCTCTCTCTCTCTCTCTCTCTCTCTCTCTCTCTCCCCCCACTGCTCCATTCTTCCCCCTCTCAGATTGCTTTGATGCTGACCCTGACCAATGCCTCCTCCCCATCTGATTCGGCTGCTGGACTGGCCGGCAGCTGACAGGCCACAACAGATCCTGCCTAGAGAACAGAACATGGAATCATAGCACCGGAAGGGACTTTGGAGGTCTTCTAGCCAAACCCCCTGCCCAAGGCAGAAGACTTATCCAAGTCAAATGGTTGTCTAGTTTATTTTTGAAACCTCCCGTGATGAAGCATCTACAATTCCAGGAGGCAAGCTGCTCCATTGATTAAATATTCTTGTTGTCAGAAAATTTGTCCTTATTTCTAGGTTGGCTCTCTCTTGAGCAAGCTTCTACCTGTTGCTTGTCAGCCCTAGTTGACATGTCCCAATTTGCTCCTTAGATTCCATGGATTGGACCAGCCTGCCCGAAGAGACGCCTGCCTTCACCTGTATGCCTGGGTTCTCCAAAGGACTCTTTGATCCAGCAAGCATCCTCTTCCCCAGCCATTCCTCCTTCATCTCAGGCAGGCCAAGTGGTTTACCTTCAACAACAACGATGAAGGAAGAGGATGTATTGCTGCCCAAGTTTCAACTGACTGCATTTGGGGGCTCCTCCCCAGTCTTGGTTGCTTGTCCAAAAGTCCTTCTGTCCTTCCTTCCACGATGGTACCTTGGATATCCATTCATTCAACTTGGCTAGCCACTGATAAGAGCAGGCTTGGTACCAGGAAGGAGAGGAAGTAGGATCATCTGTTTAAAAAAAAAAAAAAAAGAGGTTGAATCATTTTTTATCAGGAACACTTCTTATTCCATTCATCCCTGGGAAGTCTTTAGCCACAGCTAGGAACGCTCAGTTCCAAAAACATGTGCCTTGAATGCAAAGGATTTTAAATGGAGGCGTGTGCAAAATATTTTGATTCCAAAGGCATCGAGCATCAGGCACAAAAAAAGGGTTCCCCACCACCCAGCCATTTTGGGATGTTTTTGAGCTTGAAACACTCCAGAATTGTTTGAAATGAGAATTTCAATGTTTTGCTCATCTCCAAGTTTGCCTTCTGGCATCCCTGGGACTGATTTGATTTTGAAAGGCCACACATCAGGCACTGAGGCTATGACTTCTGCAGTCTTTTACCATGGGCTGAGGGTGATGGGAGTTGGAATCCAAAGCACCAGGAGAGTCACTACTTTGTTTATTCTTGTTTTACCCAGAGAAGAAATTATTGAGTTAACACAATGTTTTTCAATCTTGGCAAAACTTAAAGATGTGTGGATTTCAACTCCCCAGAATTCCCCATCTAGCATGGGATTCTGGGAGTGGAAGTCCTCACAATTTAAAGTCCCCCCAAGTTTGCAAAACATGGAGTTAAAATAGTCCCATTGCCCTATTCGGTATCAGGCAGCTTCTTCTGTCTACTGCTGTCATAATGGCCTCTCTAGGGAATAATTATTTTATAAATAACTTTAATTGTTGTGAGATTATACATGCTATGTTGGGAAATCAGTTACCGTTAATTTCTTAGATATTTGTATCATGTCTCCAAAGGGATCAGTGTGTTTGTGAGATACCACTATTTGCCATATTCTTGAGTTTTAATTCTTTTACATTTATTTTTTTCAGGCTCAAGTGAAGATAGTTATATTGAAGCTTTCAATTGGCTATTTAGTTAGTAGCGTAATATATTTTTGTATATTAACCAAAAATCTGGAATATATAGCTATAGATATGAGGAAATATCGTATGTGTGATCATTTTTCTATGATGAGTATACTGGAAGTTTTAACAAACAGTAAGCAGTTAAGATACACAGCCTCACTTTCAGGCTCCGTTTTCTGCACACTATGTCAATTTTAACTTGGGTCATTGCCTATTTCCAACTACCAGTGCAGAACAACGGAAACAGTCTTTTCCTGAGTTGAATCCCTTAAATTACATGGGAAAAGATTATGGACACTACTCAGTGTGTGAGAGAGGCTCAATCTACAGCAGAATTAGCTTTGCATATTTTGGAAATAAATGAAGCAACGTGCACACGATAATCTATAGAGGGAGACTGCTATAACGTCTCCAATAACCCAACACTATTATTTTATGATATGAATGCAGGTGCTGAGCACAAGGTTCCCCATATTTTGTTTGTGGAATATTGGGAAAGAGATGTTGAACATCCCCAAAGCCATTTTCTCCAAATGCTGCCAAGGAAAGGTCTTCTTCATTCGATAGAAGCAATCAGTGTTGAGGAAGTGCTTAATTCTTTTCTTGAAAGTCAGGGTCAAAAAAATGGTATCAGAATTCACCTTCCCAACTGTGTGATGACCCAGGGCGTGGCACAAAGGCAACATAGTCAAATAAGCAATAAGAGTCCTTTTATTATCTCCAACTTTGCCCCCAATGTCCAGGTTACCTTTGGCTGGAGAAAAACTCTTCCAGGAACAGCCTTTAACTGTAGAAAATTCAGTCCAAAACAAGGTACATACAAACTATAACTAAAAATCCAAACAAACCAAGCTGAAGTAATTAACTTGACAGGGCAGGAGAAGGAATTTCAAACTTGAAAGCACGGCTAAACTCACACAGTTGGGAAGACGCCAGGAACACAGATAAGCCACGACGATACAAGATAAATTCACATTTGCTCTCAACAACTTGCTGTGCGCAACTTCCTCTTTTATACACTGTGTTCCCAGCTGCAGCTAATGAAGGGAATCAGGGCCCTTTCCTCCCCCATAAGCCACGCAACCCATGTTGCTCTCTTCTCCGTTCCTCCCTGCGTGTCCTAGGATGAAGAGAGGGTGGGTCTGGGTCTTCCTCTGAATTCTGTCTCCCTTGCTCTACCTCTTCCACAGCCAATGGAGCCACACTCCCACGCCCTGTCAGCTGTTTGGCTTCCCCCTCCGAGTCAGATTCCAATAGGGGCATGACAAACTGCATGATTCCAAAATGACAACAAAGCCAACAGCAGCTTGCTAATTGCAGCTATGTCACAATTTTCTCTCACTGATTCCCAGGGGAGGGTTAAAAGCATGACGGTCAGTCAAACTGGATATGCGTTTTCCTCTTTTCCTCCTTAAGTGGTTTCCTTTGCTAAGAATGATGGTAGAAAAAGGAGTTCAAGAGGTGAAAGATGACATAAATTGGACCTCACCCCATAATACTGAGACAGAAAGATTACATTCATACAAAATGTTTCATCTAAAAGGGCAAATTGACATGTTTGTTGATGGAAAAAAACCAACCAAGGTAAGAATCTTTGACCATTCAGTCTCAAAGCTGGGACAATATTTTGATGGCTTCTGGGAAGGTCATATTTAGCTACATTAAATCTAACTTGATGGACAATTCCTACTTTCACAAGGATTAGTCCTTGGTGTGAAACTATTTCCTTGCCCTACCCATCATCCTCCAGATCTATTATGTTCCGTAATCCTCCACAGAGTTTAGCTGGCTGAGAATTATGGGAAAGGTAGACTTAACATTTTGGAAAGGCCTCTCAGTTGGACAAGGCTGTTTAGGAACATAAGAAAGAAAAAGAAAACCCCAAGTTGGGTGAGGTCTGTTTGTTTTTTAATGTAAATATTTATCTTCTCTCCTGGTTTCCTGTCAATGCAAACTTTTGCTTCCCATTCATTGTCCAAAGGTGGAGTTTCACAAACAGCACAAAGTAGCATGTGATATTTTAGACTGAACTGAATTGTTGTTCTATTTCCTTGAGGATTTGTATCACGGAAAGGTTGCTTTAGACAGGCACCGCTAAGTCATTGCAAAATGTTATTTTTGTTGCTGTGCTGTTCTTCTCTGCTTTTTTTTTTTCCTGAAGCAAATTCTAAATTGCCACATTCGGTTCTAATAAATATTCTGTGCAGAAAGTTGATCTGGATTCTTCATTGAATGGTGTGATGATGCATTTCCCAATGCAAAACTTGGCATCTTAGGAGCCCAAAGCCCAAGAGAGACTTGGTATCTGAGAGACATGCGTGGGTATCACCTGGGCACTGCTGAGATGCTATAAAAACCACCCTTCAATCAGCACAATGCTTGGATGATGTTACAGAAACACTCTGGGTGATGAGACACAGTCTGACCAAAGACTGAAGATTAGGTTTTGCGTTGTGTTGCACATAATGAACGTGCATTCCCAGTGCCACTCTCCCAGTTTGGTAGGACTGGTAATGGCTACTCTGCCTGGGAATCCATGGAGTTGCAGTTTTCAGAATATTCAGCACACCAAGTTGACTAAGGCTTGAAATAAGGCTATGGGTTCCCAGAAAAATTTGGAAGTTCAAAGACTGTATACATGTCTGCTGAAGAGGCTTTTAATTAGAATTAGAACACCTAATGGAGCCTGGAGAAAGTTGATTTGAATTTTACTCTCTCAGCGTTCCAAAATATTTAAATTGAAAGTTCTTTTTTAAAAAACTTCTGCAGAGTTGTTGAGTGATAAACATAGGGGAAAATGTTATCTTCCAACACTATTTCTCTTCCAAATATTTGCTGGTGATGTTCTTGATGGTTATAACAAGAACTATCCTTCCTTCCTTCCTTCCTTTCCTTTCCTTTCCTTTCCTTCCTTCCTTCCTTCCTTCCATTTCTATAGCCTGACTATAGGTGACTCAGTTCATAGCTTCATGCAGATTTGGGGGGTTTGCATCCCATCCCAATGTCGCTGAACCACAGCTTCCAGCATCCCTTATCAGAGACAGCCTCTGTTGGGGCTGCTAAAACTTATAATTTATCCAGAGGGCCACAGGTTCAAGTCTCTCCTTGCTAGCTTCTGCAAAGGCATTTTTAAAATTACGTTTTACTGCCCTTGGAGTGCATTTAAAAATGCTCTTTCTTTCCCCTCATTCATTATTCTCCAAAGCATCAGAGGGCAGGACAAGAAACAATGGGTGGAAACTAATCTAACTAAACTAATGGGTTCTCCTGCTTGAGCAAGGGGCTGGACTAGAAGACCTCCAAGGTCCCTTCCATCTCATTCTATTCTATTCTATTCTATTCTATTCTATTCTATTCTTATTCCATTCTATTTCTATTTCTATTTCTAATTCTATTCTTATTTTATTGTCACATCTGTGCATGAAAGCGACAGGCTTGGATATAAATGGGGTGCAATCCGCGGGGAACCACCGAGGAAGCCGCTGCGAAACTCCACGCGCGCTTCCCGCAGAGCGCTTCTTCTCCACCCGCCCGCGCGCAGGCGCACTAAAACCCACTTGCCCGAAAGACTCGCGGCCGGGGCTGAGCGCTTAGCCCGGCCGGGGTGGGGGGGGGGGGGGGGCTCTGAGCTTGGAGCGCGCTGGTTCCCTTGCCCTCGCGCCTCCCCTCCCTGCTGGCAGCCAATCCCCTTCCTCCCCCGGTCCCTCCTATGCAAATGACTCCGCGAAGTTGAGCCAATCGGGCCGAGAGGGGAGGCGGCGAGGGAGCCCGCCGCGGCAACAACAGAGAGGTGGCTCGGACTGCGCGTGCGCGAGGCGGCGGCGGCGGCGGCGGCAGGTAAGGAGGTGAGCGCGCGCTCCGAAGGTCGCTTGCTTCCCCCCCCCCCCCCCGTCACGCGGTCTCCGCGCTCCCCTCAGGCGAGGCGCCAGGCCTAGTTTCCCCCCCCCGCCCGCCCTCAAGCTCCCGGGCCGGGTCTTCCCCACCCACGGCCTCCATCCTTCTCGATAGAAAGGCCTTTCAGCCCTCCTCGCTTCCCTGAAAGGGTCCTGGCCTGGCCGGGCAGGTGAGGAAGCCCCCCTCGCGTCACACTGGAGGGGCTCTTCGGGCCCTGGGGCAGCTGCCCCCTTCCTCTCGTTTTCTTATTTGGGTGAATTCGTGTTCTCTCTCTATAAGGTGGGTGGGGGGGGGGTGATGTTTATTGGGTGGGGAGGGGTTTGGAGGGGGGAGCTGGGTGGTCTTTGGGCTTGGCGGCTTCCTTGCAGACGTTTCGCTACCCAGCTAGGGAATCTCCTCCGAGCTAGGAGAAGGAGGGAGGAGGACTAAAGGATGCTTGGTGCTTTCTGAGCTTGGTGATCTTGCAGACCTTTCATTACCCAGCCAGGGAACCTCATCAGTGGTGGAAGGGAGTGGGATAAGAGGAGGAAGAGGGAGGGGAGGGGGAGGAGGAAGAAGAAGAAGAGAAAGGGAGGGGAGGAGGGGAGCTGGGGGTCTTTGGGCTTGGCGAAGCCTTGGACGGCAGGGGGGGGAGAAGAGGAAAGGAGGAGACCTTCATTACCCAGCCAGGGAAGGAAGAAGGGGAGAGAGGAAGAGGGAGGGAGGGGAAGAGGAAGAAGAGAAAGGGGGGGAGGGGGAAGAGGAGGGGAAGGAAGAAGAAGAAGGGGACAAGGAGGAAGAAGGGAGGGGGAGGAAGGGAGGGAGGAGGAGGAAGGGGAGGGGGAGGAAGAGGAAGAAGGGAAAGGAAGGGGGAAGAGGAGGGGGAGGAGGAGGAAGGGGGGAGGGAGAGGGGTAGGAAGGAGCGGGGGGGAGGAGAAGGAGGACTGTGGGGTCCTTGGTGCTCTCTGAGCCTGGTTGTTTTCTTGCAGACCATTCACTACCCAACTAGGGAACCTCATCAGTGTTAGGAGGGAGTGGGGAGGAGGAAGATGGGGTGCTTGGCAGGGTGGGTGTTGAGAAGGAGGACTGTAGGTCCTTGGTGGTCTAGGAGCTTGGGTTGTTTTCTTGGGGATGGTTCGTTACCAAACTAGGTAACATCATCAGTGTTGGAAGGACATAATGTATGTGGAGTGGAGGAGAAATGGAAGAGCAGGAGGAGGAGGAGGACTGGGGGGTCCTTGGTGCTCTCTGAGTTTGGTTGTTTTCTTGCAGACATTTCATTACCCAAACTAGGTAACATCATCAGTGGTAGAAGGGAGAGGGGTTTGTTCTCTGTTTATGTACAACATGGCTTGCCATGTTGGTGAGCAACACCTCCCTCTTCCTTCCAGCACTGATGATGTTATCTAGTTTGGTAATGAAACATCTCCAAGAAAACAACCCATGTTCCTAGACCACCAAGGATCCACAGTCCTTCTCCTCAACTCCCCCTGCCTTCCAGGACTGATGAAGTTCCCTAGTTGGGTAATGAAAGGTCTGCAAGAAAACAACCAAGCCCAGAAAGCACCAAGGATCCTATAGTCATTGTCCTTCTCCTGCTTCCCGCCCCTCTCCTAGCACTGATGAGGTCACCTAATTTAAGTATATTTTATTATTAGTTAATTATTAGAAAGCACAAAAGACTGGGCAATGAAAGGTTTGCAAGAAAGTCACCAAGCTTAGAGAGCACCAAGGGTCCTATAGTAGTAGTCCTCGTCCTCCTCCTCCTCCTCCAGCATTGATGAGGTCACCTAGTTGGGTAATGAACCATCTAGAAGAAATCCGCCAAGCTCAGAGAGTACCAAGGGCCCCACAGTTCAACCATGAGCTACAAAAATTGTCCTCTGTCAGAGAGAGCAGCTTGGCTAAAGACTCACCTTCTGTCTGGGCAGTATGTGGTTAGCTCTTTTGTTTCTCCCCAAGAGCATCTTCCCCTCTTTTTCTTTAATTTGGGGCAACCTCGTTCCTGGAATTGCTTTCTGGGAACTCCTCCCCTGCCCTCCTCTTTCCCCTGCAAAAGCCATCCCCAGATAGGGGTGGGGTTCAAAAATAAATGAGGCTGCTCCTGCTTGGTTGGGACTGCATGGTCCTCCCTCCTTAAGACTCCCCAAAGGAAAGCATCGGTCCTCTTTCCTTTTCCATTCACCTATTTCCCTTGAGAAGATCTTTTGTCCTACTTGGGGATATTTAAGAGGGAGCACTCTGTGAGCAGGTTCTCCTGATGCTCTCCTTTTTCTCTTTGCAACATCTGACTTTTTTTTTTCATTTGAGAACACAGACCTGGCCACCGTTTTCCCTAAGTGCAGGGGGGGGGAAGGTGTCTATGTAGCAGCTTCTGGTGATAAGATAGCCTCTCATATTTCCCCCCTTTTTCTCCCTGTTGCAATGGCATTGCATACTTTCTTTTCCTCCTCAGCTCCATGCAGCTCCTGATGACTCGGACTGTGAGGTCATCCAGTGAGACCAGGGAGGTTCTGTCGCTGTGGTTGTGTTTGACAGATGTGCTGGTAAGAATTTACTCTTTGGAATGGGTGAAGGTAACGGAGACTAGAATGCTGCCCTTTCAGTAGCTGTTACATTTGTTGGGGACAGGTTCTGTTGGATTGCAGTGGTTTGCTCGAAATAGGAATGAGAAATTCTGAAATGCAATAGTATGTTTTCAATGTATTTTTTTTTTAGTTGGCCTTTGTTAATCGATTTAACAAAAGGAGACTGTTTTGCAAAACTTGGGCTGGGCAATGTAAATTGTGTTGTTCAAAATTAGACCCATTTATAGTTTTGTCTTGATGTGAAAATGAGATTATGAATTGTCTTTAAAAATACGTGGCAATAAGAGAATTTAGCATGTCTGGTGAGAGATGCTACAGTTTCATTCTCAGCAGTTTTCTTTTTTTAGAAAAACCCATTCCTTACAACATTGTTATTTTCTTTTGGATGGATGCATATTATCTGACTCTGATTATAGGGTTACTATAGTTTTTTTCCAACTCATTAAAAGCACATAAAACTCTCATGAAGAGTTTAGTGACTAGGAATTAGATTAGAAAGATTATTGGAAGGATACTTCTTCCTCCTTTGGTCTTTGAACCAAAATTATTCAGTATTATTTCTTGTATTGCTGCTTTCTATATATAGATATATATATATATATATATATATATATATATATAGAGAGAGAGAGAGAGAGAGAGAGAGTGTGTGTAGACATACACACACACACACACACACACACACTGTATTATGAGGGGATGAACTTTCCCCTCTATTTTGCCTTGTAAATGGGGCACACACTCAAATTATATTTTGAGTTTTAATGCAGGAGATGCTTAGGAATTTAAAAATTGGTTTTGTTTTGCAAGACTTGAAAATGTGAGCACAAGAATAGTTTTAAATTGCCAACAGTATTATTTGTATTAAATCCTACTTAGTATAGCTGCTTATAATACCTGCATTATTTTTGTTTTTCCTCATTTTTGGTGTACAGTATATAAAGTGGAATAATAAAATATTGATACTGCCCTTTTTATATCATTCTATGTATTTGCCTTATAATTAATCAAGAAAATTCTCTACACGTGCTCTTTCCAGTGTCACTATTCTCTCAATGAGCATTGAGCTGTAGTGAAGTCTAAAATATTCTCTGTTAAAGATACTTTCCCAAGCTATGATGTATGTAAATTTTATAATAATGTATTGGTTGCCTAATTCCTCAGACTGCAAAATATTTAGTTTCTGGCATTAAGCACTAAACTGCTGTCAGTCCCGGATTTCATTTTATTTCTTATCAAAACCTGAAGAAACAAATTTATGATTGATTAAATGGTGGGGGTGAGCCACATTTTTACAGTCTGTGTTTAATGTGAAGTGCTCAGTTTTTCTTCCTTCAATATTTAATCTTTCAAAACTATAGTGTTACAAACTGCCACCATATGGAACTGCAGTAATATATCTTTCAGATCTTTAATTTCTGAATCTTTCTTTTTGCATGGACTTAGGCAACACTTTTCTTTGAATTTTTGTTTTTAGATCAGTAATATTTAAGAAGGCAGAGTTGGGTGTACTGTTTACTAAATGACCTTGCCACACAAAAGCTTCTGTTGAAAGTGCTTCTATGTTGGCAGCTCCAGTTGGATTTGGGAAGATTATTTACTTTACAAGTTCTCATTATAAATGTCAACTTACACAGTAGGTGCAGATTAGCCATGTATCTCATAGCAGTCATTACAGCTACTGCTTGTACCGAAGGAGCATTGACCACGTCAGGATAGCCGGTGTAAATAAAACATACTATTCCTGCAGATAAATTGCTTTGAGATTCACTAAGGCATTCTTGCTGTGTCATCACACTGTATAGGAAAGCCGATAATTTACGTGTGTTCACCGTTTCTTTAATATCCACCTTCTGTGGTATCTTTTCCCAGCAAAATTCCTCAGGGGTTCCATGAAGATGGTCGTTCCTGGGAGCACCACCATAATTCAGCCAGACCACAGTCTGGGAACGGAATTGAGCCGAAGCTCAACAGACAACTCGGTGATGGGTCCTGATGCAGAATCAATGGCTGATCAGGTGGGCCCTGAGCTGGAAGAAGTGAGGAAACTGCAAGAGCTTGTGAGGCGGCTGGAGCTCCAGAACCAGCAGCTGAGAACTAGAAGCCTGCGAAGTGTGCCAGAGGCCAAAATGCTGAGCCAAGCTGATGCTGGAGTGGATAATTGCAATTCCAGGCTCAACGGCATGGAAATGAATAATAGCATCAACGTACTAATGGATAAGCAGGAATTGCAAATCGTGGCAGACCTGCATTCAGCCCTGAGTAAAATAAGGTCAGAAGCAGAGGAAAGTGGCGAGTTCTTTAAAAAGGATGTGGAGGAGACCACAATACAGCACAGTTGTGAGAACAGTTCTGACAAAGGGCCCTTCGGGGCAAAGTTTGTGAGCAGTACCCAGGTGCAGAACAGCGATGCTAACACAAATGTCGTCTCTCGTTGGGATTGCAACCCCACTATGTTGCTAGAAGATTTCGCCCCAGGGATTGAGCCGGCGTTGCAAATGAAGGAAGCAAACACCAGCGTGGAAGTCCTCTTGAATGAAACAACTCTGGATGAAGTGGAATTACTGGAGTTAGAGAATGGCAGCGATGAAGAGGACAGCTGGTATGTACTATATGAGACTACATATTGTAGCTCCAAAGGATTCATGCTAAGAGGGAATAAAGCTATAATCATAGTTTCCAGAATATATTATTATTCTCTTTCTCTTCAGTCCACTGGCCCTCAAAAACATCACTGAGCGCAGCAGTGTGACAGGAAAATGGACAGTGTGAAAGAGAAGGGATTAATTTGTAAACCAAAAACCTGTGAGTCTAAAATGTTTAAGAGAAACAGAAAGGAAAACAGCTATGGGAAACCAGGAGGCCTATATTTCTTTTTAGAGTGCCGCTTTTCTCATAAGAGATTGCCTAATGGAGCGAAAACTATTGCCAAATATAGTTCCTTGAAGTATTTCTATTAGTATTACAGGTATTTGCATAATAGTTTGATCTGTACACATAGCAAAATGTAAGATGTAAGGTCACCTTAAGCAACAATACCTTAAGTAATTTCCTTAAGCTCGTTATTGAAGAAATAATTAGATTAGATGAAAGAGAGGACTGGATTATTAGATTTTTTCCCCCTGGGCAGTGGAAGATGCTTGCTAGAAGTTGGAAGGGGGCTGTACTTGAAAAAAGTGGAAGGGGCCGAAGATTTTTAAAAAATGATTTTTTTAAAAAATGAATAAGCTCTGCTATAGGGATTCAAAATTATAGTAAACTCATATGAGATCATTCAGAGGATAAGTTGATAGGAATATTTTTGTTAAGATTGCAAGAATTTACCTGAGCAATGTATCTTGAAAAAAATTGAAGAGATATTACATTGTTATTACCCAATCATTGTTTTACAACAAACATTAAAATGTTTCTCCTGCCATTGATCATTATTTCCTTAGCCAAAACAGTTATGTACCGGTTGACTTACATCAGTTCATTTAGTGACCATTAAAAGTTACAACAGCACTAAAGAAAGTGACTTATGCCATTTTTGACACTTAGGACTCATTGCAACATCATGTGATCAAAATTCGCGCGCTTGGCAACTGACTCAGCGTCCTGGGATCACATGATTACGTTTTGTAACCTTCTGACAAGTGTCTGGTTGTCCCAGAGGCGCTTTTTTTTTTTCAAGAGGCAAGTGGACTTTCTGGTTTTTCTTTGAAGACGTTTCACTTCTCATCCAAGAAGCTTCTTCAGCTCTGACTGGATGGGGGTGGGGGAATGGAAGGATTTATATTCCTTGCGGACAGCTGGTCATTTGCATTCTTTGAGCAAATCTTCTGACAAGCGAAGTCAATAGAGAAGCCAGAAGATTCACTTCACTGCCCTGTTACTAACTTAACTGCAATGATTCACTTGAGTACTGTGGCAAGCAAGGTCATAAAGTGGGGCAAAACTCACTTAACAAATGTCTCATTTAACAACAGAAATTTTGGGCTCCGCTGTGGTCGTAAGTCAAGGACTACCTATATGTGAGAAAATGAAACAGATGTACAAGAAAGTACAGTAGGATAGATATCATTATCAGATGAACGATGAAATTTGAATCCATCTTAAAAATGGAAGTAATTTTGCCTGATCCCCAAATAGTTAAGAAAGGGGAAGACTTGTTACATTACTTTCTTTGCTGTAATGTCTGACATTTGTTGATAAAATACTGGAAGCATAGCGATACTGAAAGAATTGCTCTAATCAAACTGTCAAACTTTTTACCTTCCCACTTCAGGCTGTATGTTTCTCCAAGAAAACCACCAGCAGATAAAAAGGAGTCTCCCCTGAAGTGGTGTAGGCAGGTGTTGGATCACCCTAGTCCTGAGACTGAGGCAGCTTGCCGTACTCTCCTCAGCAGACTTGACCAAGGTAGGCCTACGGATTGTCTTGTAAGAAGCCTTAAATCAGGGGTGTCCAACCTTGGCGACTTTAAGACTTGTGGACTTCAACTCCCAGAATTCCTCAGCCAGCTTTGCTGGCTGAGGAATTCTGGGAGTTGAAGTCCACAAGTCTTAAAGTCGCCAAGGTTGGACACCCCTGCCTTAAATGATCACCAAGGAAGCTAGTAGGATTGATTTGTTACTGTCCCACTTTTAAAGGACTCGGCATCATGGACATAATGGAGAAGACCTGAGAAAAACGAATTGGTTCATACGATCAGTAATAACACCTTAAAATCGGGACTTTTTTGGTTTTGCATTTTTGCATTTACTTGGTACAGATCAAACCCAGTTACATTAAGCCTGGTGCTTATGTGGGATATCACTTGAGCTAATCATAATTGTGATTATTAGATTTGTATCCTGCCTTTATACAACTCAGGATAGCCTATGTCAAGGGTATCCAAATTTGGAAAGTTTTTAAGACTTGTGGACTTCAACTCCCAGAATTCCTGGGCTAACATGACTGGAGGAGGAATTCTGGGAGTTGAAGTCCACAAGTCTTAAACTTTCCAAGTTTGAGGACCCCTGGCCTATGTTATGCTCCTGCCCTGTTTCCCACCACCACCAGCAACACCTCTGTGAGATGGATTGAGTTGAGACAGGGTGACTAGCCCCAAATCATCCATCTTAATATGCTAGTTTTTATGCCTGCTTCTAGATTTGCCCTAAGTAGAAAGCTATGTGATTCTTTTGACCAGAAGCCCTAGTTGGAGAATTTCCTCTGCCCTCATAAGGATATTAAGACAATTTGGGATAATCTTTTAAAAATATATTTTGCAAACCTTAAAGGAAATACTTTCTTTCAAATGTTTTTATGTTGTACTGTTTCATTTCAAATAGTCCTTTTTTCCAAATGTAACTCGTTATTCACATACATATACAACTTTACTAGTTGGCACACGGCACTTAAAAATATAAAAGCTTATTTTGATTTTGACACAATACATTCAGTACTATAAGTTGCTGCCCACTGAGTAATTATAACTTGAGTATCTTGCTACTGTGGAAAACATTAATATGGTAGTAAACTGAAGAATGGTTTTAGACAGATTTTGCATGAAAACTTGATTTTGTCATTTGGCATCATATTACATTCTCAGGGAAACAGAAAAATTGCATAACACTCTGCTAGCTAAATACTATTGTTTTTTTTTCAAAGTGTGTTAAGTTGAACACTGCAACAACTTACACATTAGCAAGTTTGTCGACAAATTAAACAAACTTGTAAACCAGTCCTAGAATATGAGGACGATGTAGATCAGAATAAAATGACTGTTTTTCATAAATACCACCCTTTTTTGAATTTTCAGTATTGTCTTAAATCTCAGCTGTAGATAATGATAGCAAATCTTTATTTGGTTTTAATAGTTCTGTGCCAAGTTTTTTGGGGGACTCTTGATGCTATAACTTTATAGTCCCATCATACTTAGCCAGAAAGAAGCATTTTGAGAAATGGGCCCAGAACAGTTTCCCCACTAGATAATATTTTCATTGGATCACACTGCCTCGATAACTCCAGAAACCTGATTTGTGTTGAAATTTTTGGGCATAGAGTATCAGTAACTCTTAAGATTGTCCAACTGGGAACTTACATATGCACATCCACATTCCAGGATGAGAGATGGCAAGCTATGCATTTCTTCTTTGGAGAGAAATGCTGTAATACTGGATATCGTCTCATCCAGCCTGGCTGTCATTTGGGAAGCTGTAGAGAAGAACCACAGCTCCTCTTTCACAGGGTTTCCTTTAGCACCTCAAACCGACTGAAGTATGTCCAAGGTGAACATTGTCAATATTCACACCCAGCTAAGACAGGATAGCCTGTGGAGAACTAAGGATTGTCTTCATATGTTTTAATTCCAGAGATTAATCTGTCAGCCATAATTGGAAATTGAATTTATTGGTTTGTATCATGACTCAGGGTGAGTGTGTCTGGCATGTAATGCATGCAGATGTGGTTTGACATTCATTCTCTCTCTCTCCTCATCTGAGTATCTGTTTTTAATGTGGTAACAATTCGTGGCTTTTTTTGTTTCTTCCTTTAGCCAGTAGGTGGAAATCCCTGTATTGCAGTCCATTGGCGTCTCCAAGTGTGCATAACTTGAATGCAGACACAGGGTCCTGTAGCAATGCACTAAACTCTCCTGGGCACTACAAATCAACTAACAAACCACTACTAACTTGCGGTAGCTCAGGTATGGCATGGCATCCGGGATACTTTTCAGAGGAATGGAGGTGGGAAATGCATGCCGAGGGAGGACAAGATGTGACTGGTGTGCTTTGTTCAGTTTAACGTGATGATCTAAGGCAGGGGTGTCAAAACACAAGGCGATGAGGGACATGTAAGGTACCGGCCCACATCGCTTCGGCCCGGTCTACTCAATGCAAAGTGGAAACATCGGGCCAGCGTGGCTTCAGCCCAGTTTACCCAATGCAAAGAGGAAACATGCCACCAGTTTGGGGAGTGGCATCAAACTGGCCACACTCACCCAGTCGGCAACACCAGCCCTGCCCCCCCCCCGGGGTCAACCACAGACCTGATGCAGCCCTCAGTGAAATTGAGTTTGACACCCCTGATCTAAGGGCTCCTTCAGCTAAAGCTTCCAGAAATCTTCTTATTTAAATCTTGCTTCTTTGCGCTAATTCGGTTTTTTGTTCTTTTTAAAAAGGTCTCTATTATTTTTGTGGCCAAGGACCATAGTCTGGCCCATCTGCTTCAGGCCCAGGGCATTTGATTATCCCTTAGGAAAATGGAGAATCTTCCTCTTTAGCATGGCATTCTTGTGTTGCCTTGCTGCTTTCATGTATGTGAAAATGTTTTAACTTGCGTGTATGTGTGTGTGTGTATCCATCCATCCATCCATCCATTCTCTCCCATGGTTGGCAAGAATTTGCTTATACGGGTAGTCCTCGACTTATGACTTCAATTGAGCCCAAAATTTTTGTTGTTAAGCGAAACGTTTTTTTAAGTATTGCTCCATTGTCAAGTGAATCACTGCAGTTGTTAAGTTAGTAATACAGTTGTTAAGTGAATCTGGTTTTCCCTTTGATTTGGCTTGTCAGAAGGTGGCTAAACAGGATCACGCGACCCCGGAATACTGCAGCCGTCCTAAATACTTATGACTGCAGCCGTCATAAGTTGCCAACTGTCTGAATTTTGGTCACTTGAACATGGGGGTGCGGCAATGGTTGTAAGTCTGAAAAACGGTCACAAGTCACTTTTTTCAGTGCCGCTGTAACTTCGAACGGTCACTAAATGGACTGTTTTAAGTCAAGGACCACCTGTAATCCAAAATATAATAAATAGACTTACACATTTCTTGTCTGCTTTGCCTGAAGTTTTCCAAAAAGTGGAATGACCAGTTTGCCTGGGAGAAACAGCTAAAACAACTTTCAAATCTCACCTAGTTCACGTTGCTGTACAGAGTTGATTTGCATTTAGAACTAGCGTTTAAATGCCAGTTGCTTATTGCATGCTTGATTTAAAAAAAAAAGACAAATGAAATACCATCAGGCCATTTTCTAAATATTTCTTGGGCATTTGGGGTTCAGAAGAGAAAACCTATTAAGACTAAATTACTGACATCTTACATACTGAATTGCCTTTTCCAACTGGAGGCTATAACACTAACTTGTACTTTATTATTTTTGCCTTTTATTACTGGAATTCCTGGTAATCCTTTCCTCTTTCCTTTCAGTGACAGAAACTATACCCAGCTTATCTGGTTTGCTGCCAATTCAGTGTTTTCAGTTTCCTAAAGACAGATCAAATAGCAATGCAGAAACTATTTTAAATGTTTTTTTTAATTAGACCAATTATTTGAGAGTTATATAACAAATCCTTTCAGAGCAGTGAGTGAACCTAAGAATATAATTTTCATTAATGCATTAATTATTATACAGCATCCTCAAACTGCAACTAATGAGGAAGGCTACATGTAGTGACTGCCTACATACCAGGCAGCTTTTAATTGGATACTCTTGCTTGCTCTGCAAGCCTGAAATTTGGCATCCCTTTCCTTTGCAGACCTTTATCATGATTTTTATCTCAGTCATGTGAAAATTCATTTTTTTGCTGAACTGGAAATTCTCCTTCCACTTGATGGAGCCACCAATGAAATTAATCAATTAGAGAAGCGCCGGGGGAGGAAGAGAGAGACAGAGAGAGGGAATGAATCTTTACAGACCTTGCCCTCAAATCCTATATTTTGCTTTCTTTCTCCTGCCAACTAAATCGGTGCATTTTCAGATACTGCATAGCAATGCAATAATGATGAATATCTGTATATATAGCAAAGATATTCAATACTGTACAGCAAAGCTGGCCGGGGAATTCTGGGAGCTGAAGTCCACAAGTCTTGACGTTGCCAAGGTCGAGAAATATTTCTGTACAGAGTTTTACCCAGACAGGTTGCTGTTCTAATTTACTTCTGTTCTAGTTTATTCAATTAGCAGTTCCTATGAATGACTTCAGTCAAATCAATTGCAGTGATTGGACAGGATTAACTCTAGGCAGACTGAGGCTATAGCGTGGCAGTTTTAATTCTTTGCTCTTGATTAGCTTCTGGATCATTACCTTTCCACATGGTGATTTATTTTGGGAGGGAAGCTCCCGTTGAAAGGAACAAGAATTTTATTTCCCCAATCAATATTAAGTGCAGAGCCCTCACTCCAGATTGGAATGGCAGTAAGGTCAACCTATGAAGTCCTTTTTCTTTCCTGTACCTAAGTGCTGACCTGCTCCCCTTGTTCTCTGTGAATTTACTTTTGGAAGCCATCCAGACTCTTGTTGCTAACTCTGAGAATGGTATTCTCTCTTGTTTGATCCTACACTGCTTTAGTAATTTTAATTGCTTTCTGAGTAACAAACAAGACAGCACTGCTTAGGGAATTAAGATTGCTGTGGTTAGTCACGAATGCTTATCCTGCTTAAACACACACGAATCTTGCCATATAATTAGCTTAGTTTCTTGTTTAATGACTAAGTGACTGCTTTTTTGAACGTGTCCAGGACTTTGTAAATAAGTATCCTGCTTGTCTAACAATAAGAATCTGTTCTGGCCAGTCAAGCAAACAATGTTTCTCTCCCCACACCAGCCCCTCTTTATGTCAAAATGACCTATAAATATATTGTATATTGAGGGAAGGCTAGAAACAATAGTGAACTAGTAACATGTTTACAGTACAACTTGGTGGCCAAAATGTCTGGTTCTCTTGTGTTGCCTTTTTTAAAAATAAAATAAAATAACCTCACTTGTTCTCTGAAGTATTCAAACCAAAAACAGAATATGTTTTGCAGCAAGCTTGGGCATTATCTTAAATTCACACTCTGAATTTGAAAAGATTAATTTTCAAAAATCCTCATTCAGCTGCTGTAGAAATTAGAGAGCCATCTTGACTGATGTAATTGGATACAATCTAAGAAGCCCTGAAACATGTTAATATTGGCATGTGTACTCTTTAGTAGAGGATGATGACTCATATCTTCAGCCACATGTTGTTAGGGAAACCCTTCACTCATAGAATAAAAAGTTCAATTACTTTGTAGCTAATGAAGCAAGCCGACTTTGCATTCACAAACACGTCCCTCTTAGTTTTGTATTATTTCTGGTGCTATAGGAAATGATGTAATTTTGTTTGACCTAGTTTTGATGGCTCTGGGTGGCTCCATCCAAACTATTTTACAGGCTATAATCCTTTTCTTTCCCTGCATGTCACAGAAACCGAGTTGCCAAAGGTTTGTAGGAGGCAGCTCGGAGTAATGCCCATTCATCTAAGACATTAGGATAGGAAAGATGAACTGAAATGACGATTTTAATAACAGAATTCTACACTTACCATTATATGGCAGGATAACTTTCCTCCGTATTGAATATTGAAATAATTATTTCCCTTTGAACTCATTGCTGGTCAATCCTTAACGATAAATTTGTTTACCTTGTAAGGGATTTGAGTACAAAACTGGGGGGGAAAATGAGTGTTATAACCGTGCTTGTATTTTAAAATTATATCTGTAGCTTCCTCGCCCTCACCTTCCTTTTTCTTCTTCCCCACCTCTTTCTAAGGTTACTTGAACGTGCATTCAGCTTTGAGCTCTCAGTCTTCTGTCGATAGCGAACTTAGTACCTCAGACGATTCAATTTCAATGGGCTACAAACTGCAGGACTTGACTGATGTGCAAGTTATGGCCCGCCTACAGGAAGAAAGTAAGTGAAAGCAATTTACAGTATTTCTGTCTCCATGTCACCTTCTGCAGGAGGATTTTTTTTTTAAAGAAACAATAATACACAAAATATCATTTTCCCCACATACTTAATGTTTCTCTCATTCACAGCCCAAGAGAACGCACAGATAGTTTCTTAGGTAATGGGCAATTGGGTGCCCCTGCTAGTAAATTAGATGTCCCCATTTAATGAGATGAAGAAACATGTCTGTTGCAACTTTGGCTATGTCTGTCTAGACCAGGGGTGTCCAACCTTGGCAACTTTAAGACTTGTGGACTTCAACTCCCAGAATTCCTCAGCCAGCAAAGCTGGCTGAGGAATTCTGGGAGTTGAAGTCCACAAGTCTTAAAGTTGCCAAGGTTGGACACCCCTGGTCTAGAAGCACCTGCTCTTGAACTCATTGCAGCTGCTTCTGAAGTCCACGCATGTTCCAGCATAGCTTAACAATCTTAGGGGAAAATAGCCATAGCATTTAGATTTATATCCCACTTCACACTGCTTTATAGCCCTCTCTGAGCGGTTTACAGAGTCAGCATATTGCCCCCCAACAATCTGGAGAAGAAAATAAAGTCTTCTCCAGATTGAGAAAGAAAGAAAAAAAGTCTTGCTTTTAGAGCAGGCTACGTTAGACTATCCCATTATGGATAATTTAGCCTTGAAATTGTACCTTTGTGAAAGAACTGCAGCATCCCACTATGTTTCTTGCAAACTAAGGTCATTTATAGCTTGGATATTGCATCGAACATTTGATTTCTTACTCATAAACGTGTAAAATGAAAAAGTTGTAGAATGAAAAAGTTGATATACTGATATTTGCCTAAATGTCTGGGGCAGGCCCTGTGGATGTAACAATATCCTGTCACTATAAAAACTCTCAGGATTGTTACTTTGCCCCAAAATGCAGATACTGGTTATGAGTGCTGAAATACACATAAACTACTTGTTCTCTGATTGTGTCTGCAGAGATGTTAAAGCTAGATTGCAACCCTCATTTTGGTGCCTTTAAAATTATGGAGGCTACAAGCAGAAAACGCTGCCATTGCTTTGCGTGGCTTTCATTATCTTGGGTACAAGTCTGATGTGGTTGCTTTCATGTTTGCTTTGCTAGCCCTTTCATGGGAAATATTAAAATATCATCCCAGGTATGCTTAAACAGCATGATCAAGAAGTAACCATGTCTTCTGTTGGCCGTGGTCTTACTTCAGGTCTTCGCCAGGATTGTGCCTCCAGCTCGGCCTCCGTTTCCCGCCGCAGCTCCAGTGCCTCCTTACATTCCTTGCGCAGAGGCACCTACAGTGACCAGGATTTTGACACATACAGTTTGGAAGATGAGGACGATGACTGCTCTTTCTCCTATCACAGCAGTCACAGATACTCGCCATCCCCACTCAGCTCACCGCGATGCCAGTCTCCGTCCACAAACGCAGATTACGGAAGGGCCACTAATACCCGAATCCGGCCCCCACGGAGGACAGTGCAAAGCCCCATGCAAGATAGACTAAAGTATTCTTCGAACGAAGGTGCGTGCTCCCGTTTACAAATCTCGTTCAGTTTTTGAACCAGCAGGTTAGAGTTAGGGTATTATTTTCTTTTGGGCCCCAAAATAAGCACTAGGGCTTATTTTGGGGGGGTGTCTTATTTTTTTCCATGTACAGGAGGCTCATTTCCTCTCTTTGCTCACAGTGGGGCAGGAGGCTGCACAGTGCTAGTGCTGCCACCACAGGGTAGAGGGTGTGGAGCTGCCCTACGTGCCTTGCACTGGCTTACCTCAAGGCCCCCATAACCAGGCCATACCTGCTTCTCCTTGAGGCAGCGGTGACTCCAGCAGTGCAATCCAGTAGGACCATGTGTGGCCTCCAGCTCACTTCTGCTTGCTCACAGCCACAATGGAGCAGGAGCTGAATGACACGCTGGTGCCGCAGTGGCAAGGCATGGGAATGGAGCTGCCCCATGCGCCCTGGACCGGCTTACCTCGGAGATAAGCCAGTGTGGGATACATGGAGAAGCTCCACACACCCACAGCCCCCCTGTGGTACAGTGAGCAACCAGACAGAATGGGTGGGCAGCTGGCTGTGCAGGCTCTTTGGGGCTTATTTGTGGGGCGGTAGGGCTTATATTAGGTGCGCACAGAAAACATGCTAGGGCTTATTTATGGGATAGGTCTTATTTTTGAGGAAATGTTAGCAGCAGTTGGATTTTTTTCAATTCTTGTTATGTTATCCTTTGCAGAGGAACTGCGTCACAGTATGCCTAACCTGGCTCGGACTGGTCTGCGATCTTTGGAGTCAGTAAGAAATAGCCGTAGCCTAGACTCGGATTTACAGATTCCCAGCAGTCGACTCTCTAGGATCCATCAGGAATCTGTCAGTAAGTTGGCTGCTGCTTCTCAGACTTCCAGGATATTTCAGTTGGTGTGATGACCAAAGTAGGAAAGATAGCTACAGTTTGTTTTAGAGATCTTAAGTTTGCCACAGCTTTTAATGGGGCTGTGCGTTCCCTGAATGGTTTTAAGTTTGGGAGTTCTTTGGGATTTGTTTTTAGTTCTTTCAGTGTTGACCAAAAGTGCACTTCACAACTTCTTCTGGGAAATCAGCTGGGCCTTCTCTGAAGAAAGTGTGCCAGGCCACAGTCATTCTGTGTGTTTTTCTAATGTGTTCGGCCTAGAAGATTGCTCATAAATTTCAGCTGTCCAGAATACGACGGTTTCGTTTGCCGTCGTATGAGTAACATCACTACACGTTTTGCCAAATGAACTGGCTACTAATTTAATTTGCGGTGCCCATCTAGCAGTTTGAAAGCAGGCAAATATGCAAGTAGATGAATAGGTACCACGTCTGTGGGAAGGCAATAGCACTCTGTGCCCCTCAGCCTATAGTCTTGATGACCACATGACCACAGAAATGTCTTCGGACAACACTGGCTCCCTCGGCCAGTGGGAGAAAGAAACGGCCCTAGCTGGACACGACTGGGCAGGTGAACCCTGTGCCTTTTATCGGTGGATTCAGTTGACAGTTTGACTTCTCTAGCCCTCTTATGGCCTGGATCTGCTTCAGCTGTGTGAATCTGCCTGAAAACTCTTCTCTCCTCCTGATCCCTTTTGGATATACTCCCCAAGTAGACCCTTCATTTTATACTTATTAATACCGTCTCCGTTTCCCCTCCCTTCTGCTTTCAGGTCTGACTCCAAATAAACTCCGCTATTCCTCCGGGGCCGGGCAGTCCCCGCTGACCGTTCGTCAGCCTGTGAAAGCAGGGCCCTGTGCCAACGCTCTCCTAACCGCACGGCAGCCCGTCAGAGCTGCTGCTGGGTACGCGAGTCCGGCTGGCCGAGTCCGAAAGCTACAGTCTTCCACGCTGAACCCAAGCGCTTCGAGTAGTGGCGCTTCAGTGTACCGAAGCAACAGTGTGGCCGCGGGAGCGAAAAGCTCTCTTCCTAAAAATAAAGCGTCGGTGGCAGGAGCATCCACTCTAAAGAGCAAGATGAGCCAGCCAGCCAAGAGGTGAGACTTTTAAAAGCTCATACAGAGGAGGTATAGGTAGTCCTTGATTTGCAATGGTTCCTTTAGCGACGGTTTAAAGTTACAACGGCACTGAAAAAAGTGGACGTATGACCGTTTTTCACACTTACGACCATTGCTCCATGGTCATGTGACTAAAATTCAAGCACTTGGCAACTGTTTCATATTTATGACGGTCACGGTGTCCCAGGGTTATGTGATCTGCTTTTACAACTTTGACGAGCAAACTCAATGGGAAAGCCAGATTCACTTAATAACGTTAATAACTTATCAATTGTAAAGTGGCCAGAAAAGCCATCAAATGGGGGCAAAGCTCACTTTAAGAAATGTCTCGCTTAGCAACAGAAATGCTCAATTTGTGGTCGTTAAATCGAGGACTACCTGTATTTGGATTGCGGTCTTAAATGCCTGACCTTCCCAACAGCATTGATCTCAAGTGCCTTTTCCGGCTCTCCAGATTGCTAAGAAACGAGCCAACTGAGCAAGTCAGAGAAAGATGCCAGCTCAAAGCTGGAAAGATTCCCCTTAATTCTAAAGAATCCCCCTTCCTCTTTCCCAGTTTCAGACTGGATCTAGGGAGGAGAGCACAGGACTGCCCTGCGATGCAGTTGAGAGTAATGATCAACTTCACTTGCATGTATAAAACTTTATTTAGGATTGTTCCTTTAAGAATCCTACCTAGTTTTATTCTGCAGCGATCTAACAGACTGCCACCCAAAACAAATAGGGAAGATACTTGCTTTTTAAATAAATATTTAAGACTAGTAACAGATGATGCGTTAAGTCCCCTGTCTTCTGACATTGTGTAAGTAAAATTTCTTTCTGTACATCTCAACAGATATCCAAAGGCCAACATACCTGTGGACGACTCTTGGAAAGATGGATGTTATTGAACCAAGCCAAAAAGGAGAATAATGAACAATGACTTGTTTGTTGGGTGATGTAACTGGACAACAGCCCAGCTGGCTGGGCAGGAGGACATGCTTAAGGCCTCCCATTTCCTCCCCATTGCCACCATGCTTGACAAACTGGAATGATGATGAACTTGGACAGCTGCTTTGCGTTGTCTTGACAATGGACCTTGATGGCTTTTTGTTTTGTTTTGTTCCTGCTATTCTAGTCTTACTGCTGAGCCTTGATTACGGAAGTTCTTGTGCCTGAAGGTACAGGCGTGGCCCGAGGCACGCATTGGAAGATTCATTCATGGTACACAACAAGGGAAGAGAAACGCTCCTGTGGCAATGAGACATTTTTGAGTCTGTGGAGTTGGGTTTTTTTTTCCTTTGCAAAAAAAGGCAGCTAGATTTAAGATGAACATAATTAGAAAGGACTGTTTCTTATGTCACTTGGTGTAACTTAACTTTTCTAGGAAATTCAGAGGTTTTTTTTTTTACTTGTCCCGAACAGGTATCACTACTTTTATTATTATTATAAAAGTTGAAAGGTTTTTTTAAAAAAATAATAGCTAGTGCATCATCTGTCACAGGAGAATGTCTTAAAGCTTGGTATCCCCGTTGTTTCCAAGACTGTTTAATGTGCTGTTGCCTGCAGGCTGATAACGTGAGGTCTTATTTATGCGTTTGCTCTCTTATCTTTTAGCTAGGCAAGTTTTTAGTGTGGGTAGTAGCAACAACTTTGCCGGCTAAAAAAAATGCACTTGAAGTGTTTCGTTCCCTCATGATCGTCACTTAATTCCTTGATACTAAAATCTACCTTCCTGCTTTTGTACAAGACTTTTCTACATTTTTGGGGTGGGGGTGGGTGGGTTTGTTTTTGGATGAAGGAACTTGGTTTTTTTAAACTTAAATCTGCGGCTCCTGGAGTTTTGCCAAATGCAAGAATACAATCATACCTGGGAATTCAAACTGGTCTTTCAGCCAACCCTACTTCTTGCCACCAATGTGACTTGATATTGTAGTTAATAAATGTGAAGGGGGCGAATGCTACCTTGTTTTTAGTAGCAAAATTTGCGTCCTGCTGCTTTTTTTCCACATAGATATACGGGTAGTCCTCGACTTGTGACTGTTGAAAAAAGTGACTTATGACCATTATTCACATTTACGACCACTGCAGCATCCCTATGGTCACATGATCAAAATTCACACACTTGGCAGCTGATTCACATTTATGACGGTTGTAGTGTCCTGGGGACATGTAATCACCTTTTGTGACCTTCTGATAAGCAAAAGCCAACGAGGAAGCCAGATTAACTTAACTGCAGTGGTTCACTTAACAAATGTGAATCGTTTTGTTTGCATAGCAAATCACTTTGTGCAACAAACGAAGACGTAAAAACTTGCTTCACAAATGTCTCACTTAGCAACAGAAATGTTGGGCTCAGTTACTGTCATAAGTCAAGGACTACCTGTAGTAGACACTATCCTGAAACAAGAAAATTGATGTCTTCTTCTCAAAAAAGATGTGAAAATGTTGGAAGAAAAAATAATACACTAACACTTAGAAATTCATTAGTAATGCTTTATATAGTTAAAGCCGAGGTGGTGACCCATAAAAACAAACAATGAGAATCCATGAAGTAATTTTAAGCTTTCCTGTTAAGTCATTTGCCAAATGAATACTTGCTACAGTTGGACAGTTTGTAATTGTTTCCTGGCCATTGGGCTGTGTGGTTTCCTTTTGATCCAGAAATGTTAATAACACTTAATTCTAGCCACACGGACTTAATCAGTAGTTTCAACTACTTGCTTGAAATACTTCGTGAATGAGCTCACTGGTCATCTCCTGCAATAGTAGGATGGAGACTTTAAACAAGAATGGTTATATAATGTGCTCTACTTGCCTTTTATCCTGCCATACTTCCTGAAGTAACAGCTGAAACTTAAAGAGATGGATCAGCTGGTACTCAGAGCATTTTCAAAGGGTCATCAGACAGTAGAAGTAAGTAATACAATGTGTAATCAGATGCTGAACAGGCACACCATAAAATGTTTTTGCCCAGTCAGAATGCACCCTGAAAAAAATGGCTATTATAAGTATTACTGGATGTTTACTTGTAAATATAAAGGCTGGATGGTGTTGGATTTCAGATTTTCAAACCATTCTGTAAACACTTAGCACAATTTTGTTTAACCAAAAACAAGGTTATGTGCAAAATATCACTTTGGACCACTGGTGGTAACCTATCTACCCAGTTTGCTGGCTGTGGCCCAGTTTCCCACTGCTGCCTTCTGGCATTTCCCACAATCTCAGCCAAGATCAGAAAGCTTCTTCATGAAGCTCAGCAACGTGGAAGTTCTTAGATAAAAGAGTTCGGTGTAAACTCTGAAATAAGCCCACTGGATTTCTTTTTCCCCACTTCTGGATCCGTTTCTCCAGGACTTTAAAAACAGCTTGGCTGTCAAGAAGGTATTTGACGAGAAAAACTGAATATCAATTGCCTGCAGTTAAGTACATTTATTTAAACAGGTTTAAATTTATTTTACAATAATGCATCAGTGCATTTTATTAAAAGAGGAGGAAGCAGATTTACATAAAGGCATTCAAAATGATAAGAAAATTAACCACTGCTATTGACGTTTTTTTTTCTTTTCTAAACATGCACAATTAATTCAATGTTGGCTTGTCCCTGCAAAGACAATCGATGGGGAGGACCATGACTGTAGGAAACAAGGATAGGTGGACCAGTTTTACTGTCTGCAGTATGCTGAGGAAAGCAAGCAGAGACTGCTTAGTAAACTAGGATAAGATTATAAAATGCCAACACTGGGGGGGAAGATTAATAATCTTCCTATTTACGATTCGTCCTCCTTTACATTATGCGTGACGTAATTTACGGCAGTTTCAGATTAAAAATTGGTTTTCAAATACTTCATATTTCTCTACATAACTCTTCCTTGAAAAATCAGTAGCTTGGGGGGGAATCCCACTCAGATAACACCCGCCTCTTGTGTTTTTTGAGCTAGGCACGATAGCTCCACCATGCTCAAAAGAGGAGAAGAGGGCAGTCACCAAGCCTTGCACAAAGTGTGCTCCTTCGGAGGCGCTAAAACACCTTTTCGACCCACCTCAAGAGACGAAGCCAGAGCGAACGGCCATTTACAGTTCGAAAGGACATTCCAAACCAGGCGAGCAGACACACACCCAAGACACACAAATTACGGATAGCAGCAATGTTACAGCAACGTTAATACTCTACGTTTACCAGTCACTCAAGTTGAAAAGCAGAACCTCTTCACCTGCCCGGCAGAAGGGCCGCGAAGGAAGCTTCGAAGGGCAAAGCCTGTCATGAGTTTTGAGAAAGGCACTGCAGGGAAAAAGCCACTGAGCTGATCGCATCTTTGGGCTGGGTCTGTGAGCAAAGACCTCGGTTGACTTCAGCGGTCCCCACTTACCTCTCCCCACTAAGGTCTACGGGGCCTTCGGCTCCCCCCTCCCCCCAACCTGCTCCACCAAGTAAAGTGCAAAGCATGAGAACGCAAATGCTTAGAACCTCCCGTTGGTCCGTTGCCCTCCTCTCTCCCCTCAGGAAGTCCTGCTTGCTGTTTCGGAGAAAAAACATCCTCTGGGTTTTTGAAAGGAGTATCTACCTTACAAGGCGATAAGGCAAAAAAAAAAAAAAAAACGACCCTCGAGTGTCCTGGAAGGATGAAGAGTGTGAAAGTCCACATTGGACGACATACTTTCCTGTGCACGCGTGTGCTTTCAATGGGGGGTAGATTGGCTCAGGCGGCTATTTCTACACGCAGCTTGGCCAGGAGAGGCCCCCACAGGCAGCCGACACAATGATGTAAATGATGACCTGTGGGGGAGAAAGCATTTATTTTATTTATTTTTGTCAACTGCTTACAAGATAATAGGTATAAGTAAAAAAAAAAAACAGTTATGAATACATGGATACGTATAAGAAAAATAAAAGAAACAATAGGACAGGGATGATAGGCATGTTGGTGCGCTTATGCATGCCCCCTACAGACCTCTTAGGAAAGGGGTGAGGTCAATAGTAGACAGTCTAAGGTTAAAGTTTTTGGGGTTTGGGGAAGAAACCACAGAGTCAGGTAGAATATTCCAGACATTGACCACTCTGTTGCTGAAGTCGTATTTCCTGCAATCAAGTTTGGTGCGGTTAACCATGAGTTTGTATCTATTGTGTGCCCTTGTGTTGTTATGGTTGAAGCTGAAGTATTCATTGACAGATAGGACATTGCAATGTATGATTTTATATATTTTTTCTTAGATCAAACCGAAGACGGCGTAGTTCTAGGTTTTCTAGGTCTAGAATTTCAAGTCTGGTGGCATAAGGTATTCTGCAATGAGTAGAGGAGTGGAGAACTCTTCTTGTGAAATATTTCCGGACTTTCTCAGCTGTGTTTATATCAGATACGTAATGTGGGTTCCAGACTGATGAGCTGTATTCGAGTATTGGTCTAGCAAATGTTTTGTATGCTCTTGCTTCCGTCCTCCACATTGCAGGAAGACAATCTGCAGGTTGGTCCCACTGCAGTGGAAAAGCCGCCTCACTATTTTTGTCCTCCCATAAGGAAATAAGATCTCTTGCGGCCCATTAATTCATTTGTAGACCGAGCACAAGGATAAGAGGACATAAATGTCCTTTTATAGCCGGCAGAGTTCCTTCCCCTTCGTATCGGGGGAAAGAAAGAAAGGGGAAAAAAAAAAAGACTTACTATGGATACGATGGCAACTATGATGGTGAGCTTGAGGTTCTTCATGCACATTGCTCGGGCCAAGTTCCTACTGGTTGTTTTGAAAGTGACGGACTGGGGAGGGAAAAAGCACGGGAGAGGGTTTTAACGCAGACCGCACCCGACCAACATTTCATCAGCCTGTTCATTCCCCACCAAAGGGATGCTACGTAACGGTCGTTTCAATTCATATTTCCAACATATCATCTGGAATGCCTTTTCATATATTTTTTTTTTTAAAGCCTCCTCTCCCAATACTATGTTTGACCTTCGCTTCAAGATCACAGCAGAAGTAACCACACTGCCCTCTGCTGGAGGTTCTTGACCAGGCTTTGCTGACATTCAGAACACAGGTAGTCCTCACTTTAACAACTCCAATTGGGACAACTCACCAACTTGCATGGTCGTTAAACAAACCATCATGTGACTGTCCTGACAATCCTACGCAGTTCCTAGGAACCAACCTGGATCCCGAGCCATTTTCAAAAGGAGGCAAAGGACTGCTCCCACTTCAACTCCTCTGGCCCATCTCCTTTGGGCCACCCCACCTGCCACCAGACCGGGTGCCCTGGGGCACGAGGGGGCAGTTATAAATGCAGACAGACCCGGATTTTGTTCATGGGACTGCAGGGAACTGCAAGAGTTAGGACTTCAAGGACTGATTGTAAGTTCATCCAGCAATCGTAAGTTCAAACAGTTGCTGAATGAATGGAGGTTAAGCGAGGAATACCTGTGATTTGTTTTTAGGCAATATTATTCCCAAGAACTTTGCCTGTGTTAAGACTGGTTGATTTCTCTCTGCAAGGTCAAAAGATTGCCAACTACCACGTGTTAATTTTGCTCTGCAAAGGGAAATATTTGGCTGGGGAAATAGAACTCTAGTGAAGAAACGTCTGGTTTTACTGTCTCAAATACCAACATCAGAAGACACTTTCCAAAAACATGTGGGCTCTACCCTCTAAAATCCAGCTAATTCAAGAGGACTTGCCTTGTATTCATTTCCTTCCCCCATCAAGCCTGCAGGCCTCCCCTTAAGACAGAGCCCATCCTAAAGAATTCACCCCATCATCTTCAGGACTTACCGAATCCACAAGATTTTCCGTTTTGTCTATCAGCAGTTCCAGCTTTTCTCCTCTTTGAGCTACGAGATCTTGGATGTGAAAGGAAGAGCAATTATAAGAATTCCAATGAAGAAGCAACTCTCCCACAATGTTTCCCTAAACCACAGAAACTGAGTAACAGCATTGCACTGTCCTCTCTTTCTAGGCCAGGTATTGGATTTCATTATATTTGGAGTAAGTTCCTTAATTAAGAGTCTGAGGCACCCCTTAGAATCTAACAGAGCAGTGATCCCCAACCTTTTTGACGCCGCGGCCCGGTACTGGCATCAGCTGGGCGCCGCCATCTTTTTTTGACGAAAAGTGCTTCCGGTGACCTCACCGGAAGCACTTTTTCATCAAAAAGATGGCGGCGCCAGCGCTTCTGGTGAGCTTTTTCGGGTAGAAATGGCTTTCTATCCGGAAAAGCTCACGGGAATAGCGCCGCCATCTTTTGATGAAAAAGTGCTTCCGGTGAGCTTTCTACCCGGAAAAGCTCACCGGAAGCACTTTTTACCAAAAAGATGGCGGCACCCAGCAACCAGCGGCCCGGTAAGACTTGTTCCGCGGACCGGTACCGGTCCGCGGACCGGCGGTTGGGGACCCCTGTAATAGAGGATGCAGCAGATTGGGACGCTAAGATACTCCTGCAGTTCAAGCAGGAACAGAAGAAAAGTAATGCAAATCACTTCTTTTGTTCCACCCAATCTTTTGTATCTAAATAAATTGAAATGCAGTCCACCTGCTTTCTGTCCCTTTTCCACTCATGCCTTTCCCCACAAAGCATCAGCAATAGCAGCTGTCCTTAGACTTAAATACTGCTTCACAGTGCTTTTACAGCCCTCTCTAAGCAGTTTACAGAGTCAGCCCATTGTCCCCAACAATCTGGGTCTTCATTTTTACTGACCCGGAAAGGATGGAAAGCCGAGTCAACCATGAGCCTGGTGAGATCTGAACTGCCATATTGCAGACAGTCAGCAGAAGTAGCCTGCAGTATTGCGCTCTAACCACTGTGTCACTGTAGCTTGTACACTTACTTGCCAAATACTTTTACAGGGGTGTATAGGGGCTCAACCACACCTTTGTCACCCGTACCTATATTACGGACCATGATCCCTTTGAGTTCGTCCACCTGAGCCTGGGTCTCTACGATCTGGTCAGGGCCTTTGTTCTCAGAGTGATATTTCTAAATGGAAGAAGAACAAGGAAATCTAAATGCTTCAGAAAAGATGTGAATAAGCAGCAGAGGGGGAGGTATTTGTAAACAAAGTCTAGCTAAATAAACAAAAAAAACCCTAACATATAATAATGCAATCTTGTGATGCATCGATACAAGCATCCAGAAAATAAAATTCTGCTTTTTTGGGGGGGGTTGCCTTAAGTGATATTTTCACACTTTTGGGAGCCATATTTCAAGGAAGCCAAATTAAAGAACATGCAGAGACTTGAACCGCCATAGTGGCGAGAGGAGCTAAGTTTAAGCAGCTTGGAAAGAGCATTTAAGGAAGGCAGGCTAGAAATCCTCAACGGCTACAAAGATAAGCTTGCAGAACAGGGGTGTCAAATTCGATCCCATCGCGGGCCGTATCGAGATTTTGTCTGCCCTTGGGGGACTGGGGTGGGCGGGGCCCGGTCATAGCGGCCGACTGGGTGGGCGGGGCTGTGGTAGGCCAGGGCAGCACAGACCAATCCCTCCGTCTTCAGGACAGCCCCGCGGGACAACTCTGGGCCTATCACGGACTGTATCTGGACTGCGGGCCGCATGTTTGACGCCCCTGTTGTAGAATATTGAGCAGAGTTGGAGAGAACTGAATTATGGCTAAACATTAAATTTCCTAAATGGCAATGCTCGTTCAGTAGCCATATCTCAGCAAGTGGGGAGATCATCTTCACTTACAAGTGTTTAAGTGAACTAAACCAATAAAAAATTCCTTTCGTTTATGGTTTCTGACACAATCAGCCTTGCCCTTTTCAAGGAAAGCTACAAGGGTCCTATTTAAAATGAGCATACCCATTTTCCTATGAGCAGTTTTTAAAAAGAGGCAGCAATAGTAATGCAACCTCAAAAACGATCCTCCTGGGCTTAAAAGTGGCCACCCGGTTTTAACTCAACCCAGCCTCTCCTCAGAAGATTAGACGGTCAACGTTCAGCTCCAGAAGAGGCAGGTGTGTCTCATCCTGCTTCCTAAAGGAAGGATCTTTGGAATGACGGCACAGGATCTCACCAGCTGCGCTGCCAAAACACTGGAAAACTCGCTGTTCATGGCGTAGGGCAGGGCAGTCTGTGCTCGAGATCCATAGGTGGTCTGAAACCTCTTCTTGATTTCGTTCAGAAATGTGAAAGCCCGAGAACGCTCGAAGTTCTGAGGAGAGAGAACAAAACAGACAAGTGTTAATGGAACACGAACAGCTTGGGATGCTGTTTCCCCACAGGAGGACAAAGTAGGTAGTGAATGACTAGAGAGGAAATAAATAGATCCAAGTTCTGTATCTAAGCAGGAAGTAGCAGAGACACATAATGAAGTCATTACTGCACCAGACTGCGGTCGCACTTGCTAGCTGCCAGTCTGCCACTAACTATGAGGGGAGGGCATGGGATGGGAGGGGGCAAGACCACCGATTCATTCTACCTTCTAGAGACACAATGTCAGCCAGAACTCTAGCATGGGAATCTACTTCAATGCATGCTTGCTATCTGCTGCCAAAGGGCAGGGGGAGTTGATGAGGTTAGTCCCATGTGGGGGAGGGTTGCTCTTAAGAATTACTGCGGCTGCTGAATTGTTTACATCCTGTCAAGGTCAACCATCCTGGGACTAGCTGAGCAAAATACTTGAAGATCAGCTTCACACACAATTATCATACCAGACGTTGATTGGACACTCAGCAAGGGGACTCTGGGAGGGAGGAAGGGTTTGGGGAAACTTTCACCCTGCAACTCCTGTGTGTCAGATCCATATATCTGCCATTCTTCAATGGAAGAAGAAGGGGGCGGGGGAAGTTGGTACAAGTAATCCTTTTTGATGTAACCTGAATATATTAAATTCTATATTGATTCTGTATAACTTGCATATGATATACAACTGGAGGAGTGGAGCCAAATGTCTAGAAACTTGTCACCTCTTGAAGAGATAACAAGATGAGAAGGGACCATAAAAATGCCAGCTCTAGAAGACACTCCTGGGAACTCTGCTAAGATACGTACCCAGAGAAGGGGAAGGGGGAATTAACATGTTGGTTCTTTGTTTGACTAAATCCACACCTGAATAAGGGGAGGGATTCTAACTTCCTCTATCTATGCCTGGAAATATCTTAGACTCTGCTTTGACTAGTGTTGCGATTAAACCCCTTTCAATAAAGGATTCCTTTTGAAACACCTAGTTTAGAGAAGTTCATTCTTTTCGGTTGAAGGGGAAAAGTCCAATGCTTACAGTGTTTTGAATCAGATCTTGCCTTGCTTTCGCTGCTATCATTTCAAACTCAGTCAAAGTACCCCTTCTCTGCCTCAATGGAGTGAGGCGGGGGTTATTTCTTGGGTTTTGAACGGAGGCAGGCCTGACACACAATTTCAAGGTCACCTGGGATACAAAAGCAAATGCACAACCATATCCCAAGGGTAGTTGCCCATTTCCAACAACCCACCTTCAGAGAGTGCAAATTTCACCAAGGGCCCCATCGCAGCTTTTTCCCGTGTACTTACGTCATCTGTGATGCAAAGGTATATGATCCGGTCCTGACAGATATAGTGGAACAGGTAACTGCGTGGAAAATAAGACACCAAATACGTTTTCTGAGTAGTGGTGTACACATTCCAAGTTTATTTGCACATCAGCTGAAATGGGCATACAAACCCTTCTCTTTCCTGCTCTTTTTCCCAGCCCAGCAGCCCAATGGCTCTTTTCATTTCATCCCATTATTTATTTATCTAGGGAATCTATACTGCCGCCTATTCGCACGTGACGACTCAAGGCGTCTTACAGAATATAAAACCTCATATAAAAACAATAAAACTAATAGGTCATATAATAAATTAGTATAATAAAATGAGCATCCCACCCCACCTCCCCGCCCTGGCAACAACATGTCTTGCGAGCCATTTGATGGGCTCCATCCTACTCTGGGTTCCTCATGCCCGCTGGCAGGACCAGGTCTTCAGCGCCTTCCGGAAGAGTATTAGAGTGGGGGCCGTTCTAAACTCTGGAGGAAATGAGGTTCCAGAGAGAGGGAGCCACCACGGAGAAGGCCCTTCTTCTGGGTCCCGCCAGGTGTATCTCCCTCAGGGGTGGGACCCACAGCCTTCCCTGCCATTGGTTTCCATCTCCCCAGAAAATACTCACTTTCCGTGCGAGTAGGTGAGCTTGTTGTTTTCTGAAGGTATCTTGGCCAGGATCTGCTCTGTAACCTCCAGGAAATTCCCTCCACACCATGCATGCTTGGCCAGGATGGTGGAGCCCCTGGCTACAACCGCAAACAGGATCGCCATAGCTGCCGGGGTAAGAGACACAGAATGAAGGTTGTTTACACCATCAAAATTAGGATGCTTGCCAAATTTATGATCGACAAGCCAAGTCAGTGGGGAAGCCAGATTCACTTAATAAAGGCAGAGATTCGCTTAACTGCAAGGCAGGAAATGGGGCAAAACTCACTTAACAACCGTTTTGCTTAGCAACAAGAAAAGTTGGGCTCAGTTGCGGACGCAAACTGAGGACTACCTGCACACCTACCCAAATTAACAGGCCTTGCAGGATACTTTGCATTGCTGGAATAAGTAGAAGGGGGGAGGAGAGGAAGCAGATAATTAAACTGGCAGCTGCTTCCATTGAAGCGCGGGGATCAAAGTATAAAGGGCAATGTCCTAACAGGTGCATTCCACTCTGTCCGTTTTGGTTAGGTGCCCTGGCAGCGGTAGCAACAGCGGCTCTGAACATCCACGCTCCATGCAAGAGGTCAGATCATTCCTTCAAGTAAACTTAGAGCAGTTGTCAGATTGCTTTAAAGGGCAATTTTAGCCATAGGCCATTACATGAGATTTACACAGGGCAAGATGCAACATTATCTGGTCAATATTCACTGAGTATTAATACAGAGTATTTGTTCATGTTAACGGGAGGAATTCCCTTTAAAACTGACTGCCACGTTCCACAAGGGTTGGCTCTTCCATTTAATGGCTGTGATGACTAAAGTAGCTACACAAACATCGTCATAACTGGTAGCCAGAGTTACCTTTGTCCTTACAGGGCCAGCAGAATGTTAGGGCCTTGGGCCTGTTTACCTGGACAGGTGAATATAAGAGATAATCAACAAAGCCCTTATGGAACAACCACCGGTCCACACAAACAAGCAAAGCCCCATCCATGGGATTCAGGCAGCACACGAAACCATGGCCTCTCCTGTCTGTGGAAAAACCTCTCTCCGTGGAACCGGTCCCTGGTACCCAAAAGATTGGGGGCCGCTGCCCTAAGGCAGATGCTCAGTCTGGGAATAACAATACGTACAGAACCCCTAGTCGGGACTTGGTGGTATCTCCCATCGCTGTTTAAAATCTTAAGGGCTCTAAGCGTGAAGTTACTACTACCCAGGAAAATGGGCTCTGCTTGCAGCCTATCAGGCCATGAAATGAATGCAAGGTTTCTAAGGGCTTATCAAATCTAAAATCACGCAAGAAAAGAAACACGTAATCTCCCAATCCCACAGGGTAATTCAATGTGAGGTATGTATCCAGGCACGGGAGGGAAATATGACTGCAGTAAATCACAGAATGTAGATTTCCCAGATCTTTGAAACTTTGGTTAACCAGAGATTTACCCTCACTCAAATGTACTTAATTAACATGCTATAATTAATTTGAACTCACGGGTGGCCAAATCTTAGTCTGCTACAGAATAGGGCATTACAACAGAAGAAATACAGGGCTGTGGGTGTGGGGAGGAGCAGTGAAAGAGTTAAAATGCACACTATTCTTCACTTGGGTTTAGCTTTTGCTGCTACTATCGTCAACTTCCATTCCACTTTGCAGTTCCTTCCTAAAAGATAACAGCATTGCAACATGCTCAGGAACCACAAGATCAATTCCTACACATGTCCAAGTGCTTCACTTTTTCAGGCTTCCCAGTGTGGTAGATCAGAATCTGTTTGCGCAACAATATCTCATTTATTTGAAATTGTTGCCCTCGCTCTGTAAATGTTTAGCAAAGCAGTGTTTCATTTATGTTCTACTTTTTGGGGGCTATAAATTTCTGGAAGGAAGTTAGAAGGCCATCGGTCCTGTTGCTCAAGGTGACTAAGCAAACAATGTTTGTCCTTACTTACTTTGACCAAACTTTTTTATGCCTTCCCTACATTGCTAGTTTTATTGACTTTCATTTTATACTCAACCCGAGGGCCAAACTTCTTTCCAGATTTTGTTCTTATCTAAATAGGCACTATTCACTCTGTGGAACAAAAGAAGGAATGTTGTTGTTCCTTTAATGTTGCAAACGTTTCCAAACAAATCCTAGCTGACTCTTCCAAAGGAAATATTTTTTTTCCTTGAGATCTTTCTGTCCCCCAAAATACAGTGAGGAAGATGACCTCACCACTATTTTATCAATCCATATCCCTCTCTCTTACCTCGGCTAAAAAAAAACTGCAAGAAATTGCAAATTCTGCTCTTCTTTCCACAAAGGTGTGCTTTTGATCCCTCAAAAAACAACAACAACAACAACAACCAAACACCTTTTCAATAAAGCTTGCAGTATCATCACTTAAAATCACACCCTTACTGAATAGATCTAGGTAGCCTGAAAAAAATGACCTTCCTTTTCTCCCCCAGGTCAGATTTGACTATAAGACCTTCTGCAACAGAGACCAGCTTTCTTGCCTTTTGCAAAATGCTACAACAGATCTCCTCCCAAAAGACACATCTGTAAGTCATTGTAAACATTGTGAGTTGTAGTTACTTTTTGATTAAAAGATAAAGACTTGATGCATACTTTTATTAATTATTAAACTTGTATGTCACCTGTATACCACATCTCTAGAAGGAATTGTAAAAAGGCAAATTAAATATGGTAGAAGAAAAACTAAAGATGGTATTGATGTTGGACTGGATGGAAGAGAGGGGAGAGGTCTGAGTGAAGAGCCAGGATTGCCATTGCTTTCTTCTGGGATCCGATTTGTTATTATTATTAACATCATTTATTCCACTTATAAGTAAATAAATCAACGGTGACTTTCCAGGCTGGCTAACAGTGGTGGGATGGCCTAGTGGCTTCTCATCCCTTCCTAACCAGTATGGATGCTGAATAACAAAGATCACCTTCCAGAGAAAGTTGGGGCTGGGAAGCGAAGAGAGGCAGACTCCTCCAATCACAACCCAGGGAGCTAGTTTGGTGGTGTGGTTCAGGTACTGGCTGAGAAACCAGGAGAAACTCTTAGGCATGAAAGCCAGTTGGGGGCGATGAGGTGCCAGTTTCTCTGTCTTAGCCCACCACACAAGGTTGTTGTTGGAGAAAATGGGAGGCAGGAGTAGAAAGCATGCTTGGTGCCTTGAGTGATGGGAGATAGATAGATAGATAGATAGATAGATAGATAGATAGATAGATAGATAGATAGATAGATAGATAGATAGATAGATGATAGATAGACAGAGATGTTAGAGACACACACACAAGTATAGAGAGAGAACAATACACACACACACACACACACACACACACACAGATGATAGAGAGCTTAGATAGATATAGATGGATGATATAGATGGATGGATGGTGGGTGGATGGATAGATATAGAGTAGGCAGGAAGAAAGAGAGGGAGAGATAGATAAGGCAGGGAGAAAGAGAGAGAGAGAGAGAAATAGAGGCAGATGACAGATAAATGATATAGACAGACAAGTGATAGACGGATAGCTATGGACAGATGATAAATGATATGGATATCTAGAGAAGGATAGATATATATCCATATCTGCCGTATCGATGTGGATATGGATATACATTTTTGGACATAGATATGGATATAGATATGTCTACATTTGGATATATGTACATTTTTATCCCACGATACCTATATATCCCTACATATAGACACAGTGGGATAAAAATGTAATACCAACAACAGCCCATCTCACTTGCCATGCTTGTGGTGGTAGTGAAAACACGAAGTTTGAACATTGTGGATGTTCGCCACCTGGAGCCCATGATTCCACAGTAAAGCAATACATTTTTGTTTACAAAAGTCACACAAATCAATAAATAGTAATAGTAATAATAGTAACAATGATGATACATCATGATGATAATGATGGTTAATAATAATAATTAATAATAATAATAAAAAATAACAACAACAACAATAAGGTCAGCTCTGAGCCCCTTGTGCCAAGCCAGCCTGGCTGCGTTGGAGGCCAAGGGCTGAAAGGACGAAGGCAGCGAGGCCCCAACCAGGGCAGGGCGGGGAAGGGCTTGCCCAGGCCGGAGGGTTCCGGGTTCAAGCCCCCCCTCGACCACCAAAATCATTTTTTTTGGGGGGAAGGGGACGTCCTACTTCGCAGGGAGGTTGTTAAGGGTAGGGGGGGCAAAGCGGGGTCTAAGTGTGCTCTTGGGGGGGGGAACCTCCCCGGCGTTGCCATGGCGACGGAGCCTCGACCTACCGACCGTTACCACCTCGTCCGGGGGCGGGAGGAGGGCTTGAAATCGGCCAGCGGAGCGGACCCCACTATCTCCCCCTCGGCTCCGAGCATGCGCAAACGCGGAAGGCAGCACCCGCTTACCTCGCTGGGCGCCCGCCGGGAGCCCCGTTTCGCCCCCACCCCACCCCCGCCGTTGACTTCCCGTCGCGTCTTTCACCGAAGAAAACCAAGGCCACGTGAGCTTCCGCCGCAGGGCCGCCACAGGCTTTTGGGAAACCGAGTCCGGCCGCGAGAAGCGGAGGACCGAGGCGGGAGCCGCGTTGCTTGCTGGGAAGCGTAGTTCTTTCTCGCGGGGGGGGGGGGAGGGAAGAAGGCGGATGTAGCCACCGATTGGACGATCGGGAGGAACTTAAGGAGACTCGCGTCCGGAGGTTTTTTTTAACCCCTTCATTGCTGAAGTTTCCCCCCCAACTCCCTTAGCCTCCTGTTTGAAAGCAAGAGGGTGGTGGTGGGAAACGGAGACTACGACTCCCGGCATCCCCTGCGCTCCAGCGCATGCGGGAAAGATGGGAGACGAAGAGGAGAAGCAGCAGCCGCGCGTGCTGCAGATGGTAAGCCCGGGTGGAGGGAGGCGGGCATCGTTGTTCTAGGCTAGCAGGCAGAAATCCAACAGGTGAAGCCTAAAGCAAATCAGCAAACCCCCCCCCCCATTAATCATAATTAGCAATGGAAACTGCTGCAGAATCTATCTGTCATCTCTCTGTCTTTACCTGCCTGCCTGCCTGCCTGCCTGCCTGCCTGCCTGCCTGCCTGCCTGCCTGCCTGCCTGCCTGCCTACCTACCTACCTACCTACCTACCTACCTATCTATCTATCTATCTATCTATCTATCTATCTATCTATCTATCTATCTATCTATCTATCTATCTATCTATCTATCTATCTATCTATCTATCTATCTACAAATATACATACACACACACACACAAAATCTATCCATCCATCCATCCACCTACCTACCTACCTATCTATCTCTACGGTTATATCTATTATTTATCTCTCTTTATATCCCTCCCTCTCGTTTGCGGTTTATCTATCATTTACATATATTATCTATCTCTAATCTCTATCTCTCTATCATTTATCTATCTAGAAGAAGATGGTGTTTGATTTTGTTGTACGGAGGTGCAATGACAATAAAGTAAACTAAACTAATTCTATCATCTATCTATATATCATGTTTATCGATCTGTTTATATCTACAGTTTATCATCTATCTCTACATCATCTCTCTATATATCATCCATCTCTATCTCTCTATCTACGGTTATATCATCTATATATCATCTCTATATCTACGGTTTATCATTTCTCTCTCTCTCTCTCTCTCTCTCTCTATCTATAATCTATCTCTATCATCTATCTCGGTGTCGGGTTTCAGTTCAATGTGTGGAGTTATTTTCATGGTCATGATGGGCATTGAAGATCGTGTTTGATTTCGTTGTACAAGGTGCAATGACAATAAAGTAAACTAAACTATCATCTCTCTATTTCTATCATCTACTATATACACTGTTATCTCTATATATACGGTTTATCCTCTATTTGTTTTTGTAGATTTTCACGGGTACAGGTATGTAGGTCTAGGTGTGTTCGGGTCTTTTCCCGTGTAAGATTAAGAGTATCTTGGCGACGTTTCGGCGAGGTCCCACTCGCCATCCTCAGGCTGGTGCTTTCGGCTTCGTGCCAGTGCAAGCAGTGTGTGATCGGAGCTTCCGTCTCTCTGTAAATGCTGGTGGTGGGGGCTGGTATGCTGGGCTGGTTGGCTGCGCTGCTGCCTCTTGATTGGTTGATGGAGTTGATGTTGGTATAATGGGCTGTGTGATGGCCTTGTGAGTTTTGTTGTGGAGATATCCTGGATCTTGTGCTGTAATCTCCTGGGTCATTTGTTTTGTAGTGATCTTTTTTCCATTAGCCTCTCGTGTTTTAATGGCTTGGGTAATGGGTTGTGTGATGGGCTTGCGATAGGGTTGTGTGATGGGCTTGTGATGGGCTTGCGATAGATGATGGGCTTATCATCTATCTATATCTATCATCTATATCTATCATCTATCAATCTCTATCTCTATATATCATCTCTCTATCGATCTATTTATATCTACGATTTATCTATCATCCATCCATCCATCCGGGTCTTTTAAGGGCTAATGTAGCAGGTGGAAATCTATCAGGTGAAGCTTTCACCTTGGCTTTTTAGTTATTCAAAAGTCATCATCCTCCCCATCCTCACGATTAGCAATTGCCATGGCTAAGCAAGGCACTTGTTGAGTGAGCTTTACTGTGAGTGAGTGAGCCCCATTTTACAGCTGTTTTGCCACTGGTGTTAAGCGAATCACTGCAGTTCTTAATGAATCTGGCTTCCCCTATTCGCTTTACTAGCCGGATGGGAGGCTTTGAAAAGATGATCATATGACCCCGGGACAGTACAACTGTCATAAACACATCCCAGTGGCCAAACACCCAAATTTTGATCCTGTGATCATGGGGATGCTCCCACGGTCTCTTGCCACTGAAAAAATGTCAGGAGTCCCTTTTTTTTAGTACCTTTGTAACTTCAAACAAATGATTGTAAGTCAAGGACTAAGATAGTTGGGGGATGGATATAGAGCAGGGGTCTCCAACCTTGGCAACTTTAAGACTTATGGACTTCTGTTGGAAGAAATAGCCTTCTGGGTTCAGTTCCAAGTGGGGAAGAAAGACACTGGAAACATGGTGGCTGCTTGGAAAGATGGTTTAATGGTGGACAGGATCACATGCCTTGGGTGAAGAAAGAAGGAAAAAAGACTGAGATGCTGAGAGACCCTTAGTTTTATAACTTCTGTTGGGCCCCACCTTAGTGTTTCCTGTTCCTGTGTAAGAAGGGTATCCCATTGGCTGTCAGACTCCTGGGTGGGGTGTGGTCTTAACTAACTATGTAGGCTTTGTCTGAACCACATGGCTTCACCTGAGTGCTGGCTGATACAATCTTCCCAGACCAGGTGGTGAGATTGGTAGAGGCCTTTATTATGTAGAATACTCTGGCCAGGCCTTAATGGCCCATTAGCAAAGGTGTGGGGGCTGAGTTTCTGCCTCTCTGAGTTGAGTTTCTGCTTCTGAGTTTCTACTCTTTTTAGGGGAAATATTCTGCCTTTTCAATATTTCCTAGGATACTTCATTTTTTTCTAGGAGAGGTGTGGGTTTTTAACTTCCAACACTTCCATAAGTCTTAAAGTCTCAAAGAATTCCACAAGCCTTAAAGTTGCCAAGGTTGAAGACCCCTGATATAGAGAACTAGTTCGAATACCCATGCTTCACTACGAAACTATGTGGTCGGGCTTAGTATTGGAGGAGGAAAATAAGGGGTGGGGTGGGGCGGAAATTTTGCCTCTGCCTACCAGCGTCCATCGGTATTCATCTGGCTAGTGTCCTGTCAGTGTGTGACAGAGCTGAGGGCTGTTTGGAAACTGAAACAGTATTTGCTGTGTGAGCAAAAAGGAGACAGCAAGGAGCCTGGGCATGGCTTAGCTCAATTCAACTGGTGCTGCTGTGAAACTCAAACTGAAACTCCTCTCCTCTGCTTGTGTTTTACATTTGGACATATTTATTTTTAGGTGGGGAGGGGGAGTTGAATTCCTCAGCATCAGAGTGTGTTAATAATAATAATATAGGAAATACTAATGCTCTGGTGGTCATTTTGAAAAATCCTTTCTTAGTGAGCACCTAGAAGGAACATAGGTGCCAGTTTTCAAGTTTGTATGCTTTACAGTTCTGGAGATTTTGTGATGATGCATGAGGGGTATTTCGCTTTTATATATATAGAAGAAGATATAGATATATAGATATCGATAAGTAGAAGAAAGAGTTGGTGTCCTACCATCTAACACAGGTGTACTGCTCTCAAGGCATTTTTGCCCAAAGAAACCCCACCTTTTACCTTTCTGCTTCTGTGTTTTCTTTCTCTTCCTCTGTCTGTAGGTACGAGCTGAGGGGTCAGATAAGACCTGTATCACGTTTGTGCTCAACAATGAAGATCACACCCTCGGCAATTCTTTGAGATACATGATTATGAAAAAGTAAGCAAAAGGTTCCTGTATGCTTATATCTTTAATTCTCAAGCATCCTTAAGACCAAGTTGCTAACGTTTGGTACCAAACTGCCAAAGAAGAGCAGCATTTTTTTTCCAGATATATTTTCTTATTTTTTAAAAAAGGAGTAGGTATATTAAGCATTCTGTAAGCTGAAGAACAACGTTTCCTTAAAACTGCATCCATAGACAATTTCATGGAGACAAAAATAGTTTGCCATTCCATTTTTCTTCGAGGAGAGTTGCTTTTGGTCTTTCTACACAGCATTCAAGCATTTTCTGACCGCCTTGCCCAGATTCAAGAAAAATGGGCCCATCGTCCTATCAAAAATCTGGGTGATCTGATTGGCATCTGGTTTTTTTTTACAACCCAGGTTAGATAAACCTAGTCTGAAAATGGGCACCAATGTTTGTTGTTGTTGTTAGTTGTGAAGTCATGTCCAATCAATCGTGAGCCCATGGAGAACATTCCTCCAGGCCTTCCTGTCCTCTACCATCCACCAGAGTCCGACTGCTTCAGTGACTCCATCCAGCCACCTCATTCTCTGCCGTCCCCTTCTTCTTCTGCCTTCCATCATTCCCAGCATTCGGCTCTTCTCCAGGGAGTCCTTCCTTCTCATTAGTTGGCCAAAGTCTTTGAGTTTCATCTTCAGGATCTGGCCTTCTAAAGAGCAGTCAGGGTTGATCTCCTCTGGGGCTGACCGGTTGGATGGCCTTGCAGTCCAAGGGACTCGCAGGAGTCTTCTTCAGCACCAGAGTTCAAAGGCCTCCATTCTTTGGTGCTCAGCCTTTCTTTTTGAGTACTAAATGTAAAGCCTAGCCTTTCCTGGTGTATAACTTTCAGAGTATCGGACACAAAGAGACCATTCTTTGATTTTTTTTAATCTCCTCTGCCTCTGTCACAATCTTCTCTCTCTTTCCCTGCAGCCCTGAAGTTGAGTTTTGTGGTTACAGCATCACCCATCCTTCGGAAAGCAAAATCAACTTCCGCATCCAGACCAGAGGTGAGAGCACCCAGTTCTTCTTCCAGGACGGCCAATGGAATGGGCCAGACAGCTTCTTCTTTTCTTTTCTTTGTTTCTTTTTTAATAACTTTTATTGAAAATTTAAAACATCAAAATACAAATATTTAAAATGAAACTGTTGTGTATATTACAATCCATGGTGACAATGCTTACATTTCAATTGTTATTCCAGTGCGTATTTTATACTCCTACTTGTTCTTATGTATATACCTGTATCTTTCTAAATTATACATTCCTTATTTATTTAATTGCTTACTTCTGTCGTTTATCCAATGGTATCAATTTTCCCATACTATATCAAAAACTGAGCCTTCCTTCTCTTTTAATTCTAATGAAAGTTTGTCCATTTCCGTGCCGTCGAAAATCTTTTGGATAATTGAACTATCTGTCGGCATAGAATCTCCTTTCCAACATTGTGCGAGTGCTAATCTCACTGCTGTTATTATATGCAGGATTAAATATTTTATCTCTTTCGTATAATTCCCTTTGATGATTCCCAGAAGAAATACTTCTGCTTTAATTTCTATTTGGACTTTCGTAATTTGTTTTAACCATTTTCCTATTTTGGTTCAATATTTCTTAACTTTTGGACTTAGCCACCACACGTGAAAGAAGGTACCCTGTAATTGCTTACATTTCCAACAATTTGGACTTAAATTAGGACACATTTTAGTCAATCTCGAAGGGATTAGATACCACCGATAGCACATTTTATATTGATTTTTTTTTATATGGTGCTGATTTCGCTATTGTATAGCTTTTTTTTCCAGATCTTTTCCCAATCCTCCAGTTCTATATTATGTCCCAAATAGCTTCTTCTTTTCATGAGAAACCTTGTGCCTGCTTTTTCAGCTCATGAGCTCCATTGCCCTAGGGAAGCTTGTCTTTCCAGAACAATGACATGTCACCACTGAAGGGCAAGGAGGGAGCGGATTATGCACTAATTTGCCATTAAGCCACAGCACGAAGAGGATTGCTTCTGTAAAAGAGCTGTGTAAAAAGTTCAGCTTCTGGTGTAGCTAAATCTTTTTGGGCCTCCTGATTGCACTATGTCAACATTTCAACTTTCTCTCCTTCCTCCCCGATTTCTTTTAAAAAGCAAAGCAGATCTCTTTTAAGTTTTGCAGAGATTTAAGACACCCTTCCCTCTTTAAAATGAAAAATACTTTGAATGGATTCAATACTTCAATACACAAATAGGATTCTTTCCTCATTCAGCGTAGCCTTTGACATGTCATTTGGACTCTGGTATGACTCTCAAACCAAGAGAAATTTTGCATCGTGGCTTAGGATGTAAGATTATTGGCTAAGAGGCTGAGGAATGAAAAGTTCTCAGATAAATGCTGCTTCTGGTATGAATTTGAACAAACCCGAGGTCCTTCCCATCGAGTTGAAGGGAGAATATCGCTAAGTACGGAGATTGCTCTGAGAATTGTACTTAAAGTGTGTATATGAAAGGGGTTGCCTCTTCAGATGCTACACGGCTATTACGCGTGCAGCTTGCTTTGGATAAGTTGGTGGTTTGTCACTGACGAGCAAGAATTGCATGCAAGGTTATATGCCAAATATATAGGCAGCAAAAATGGCAGAGAAAGTCCAAAAAGTCAACATCAGCGTTAATCAGTGCCCCGACTCTTGCATGAAATAACTCCATTGGGGCAGGTTTTTGTTCGCACTGGACTGGCTGCCATCTTGATTTTTTTTTTTGGGGGGGGGCTTCTTTTCTGCTACACTGCTGCAAACAGGCAAGGAGATCAACAGATGGGAGATGCAGAGGCCTCAGCTCCTTGCTCTGATGTAGGCTTCCCAAGATCATGAAGCAGATTCCTCATCCCGATAAAACCCCTTTTATTTAGGTTTAAGTGAATTCCTCTCCACAGACATGATATTCTTCCGATTAAAATCGGAATTCCGGTTTTTTTGGGAATCGCCCCCCCTCCCCCCCTTCTTCTCCTCCTTTCCCTCCCCGAGTCAGGAGTTGCTACCGCTGGCGCGGCTCTGCGTGGCTCCAGTCCCGCGTTGCCTCAGGAAGGGAAAGGCAAAAAGGAAGAGCCGCAGCGGCGCTTTGCAACGGCAGCAGCGGCTCCTGGTTTTGCCTTTCCCTTCCCGAGGCAATGCGGGACTGGAGCCGCGCAGAGCCGCGCCGGTGGTAGCAACTCCTGACAGCCCCAGCCGGATACCTGAGCGGAGCCCGGGCGGTGCGAGTGGTGCGAGCGGAGGCTGCTGAGCGGCAGGAAAAGGGAGCTGGGCAGCAATTTCTTGGCGCGCAGTGGGGGGGTCTCTTTTGGCCGGCCCCGAATTTTTTTTCAGAGGGGAATATCATGCCTGTCTCCAGCAAAGTCCCTTCGTGAGAATTCCTCTCCAGCAAACAGTCTTTCATGAGATTTCACAACTACAGACCTTTATCAGGCTTGGAGAGTTGCCAGGCCGATATATCTTCCAAACGCCACGCTGTAGCAGCAATGACTTGGCAAGAAGTCAGGAACAGATCTTCACTCTAATGAATTGAACTAATTGCCTCTTGCAAATACCACTCCCCTTTTGCTCCTCTTTATTTCCGACGGGAAGGGCCATTCACTGTCTACCTGAGCCCTTGTTCCTTCACTGTTCCCTTTTTCTGGCAGCTCTGTGCATGCGCACACTGGGAACAGGCTCCAGCTGTTCTTCTGCCCTACTGATCTCCGACTCCAAAGGCGGCTGATAACTGTCGGATGGCCCTGGCCCCATCTCTGCCTCTGACGCAGAGCACTAGTCAGAGCCTTCCCCAGACTGTAGGACTGGCCCATGTTTCTCTCCAACCTCCTCACTGTCCGAGTCTGCCACCAGCTCCACTGACCACTAATGGGCCATAACACTCCTTTTCTAGTCTTCCATGCTCACGGCAAAAGGGGTTATTTTAAAAAAAATGCAGCCTAATAATTACTGTTCACATTATTAATTTACAAGGGAAAGACACGAATTGGAGGATCAATTATTTTTTATCCTATGGGGGCTCTGGGGGGATTTGTATGGATTCTAGCGTTCCATGTTGCTATTTCATGATTTTTGACAACCTCACTGATGCTTCCTAAAGTCTGATAATGTCAGCAGCGTACAAATAATGTAATATAAATAAAACTGATTTTTTTCCCCTCTCTGATCGCACAGGAGGCCTACCTGCTATAGACGCGTTCCAGAAGGGACTGGAAGACCTTATGGGTGTCTGCCAACACATCCTTAACACGTTTGAGGTGAGTCAGTGCAATTTGCGTGGCACAGAAGTATATAACATCTAGACCAGGGGTCTTCAAACTTGACAGCTTAAAGACTTGTGGAGTTCAACTCCCAGAATTCCTCCTCAGGAATTCTGGGAGTTGAAGTCCACAAGTCTTAAAGTTGCCAAGTTTGAAGACCCTTGACCTAGATAAAGGAAAGACAGAAGGCTGCAGGTAAAACTTAAGGCCAAGTCCTGAGGTTTCAGAGCAGGGAGTAAGTAAGAAATCTGAAATAGATCATCTTGAAACCCCCATTAGACAGTGATACTAGGGGATTGTCAAAATCAGCAGTATGAAATAAGCACAAATGGGCACAAATAGCTTTTAGGTTTTATATACCACTCCATAGCACTTTAGAGCAGTGGTCGCCAACCAGTGGGCCAGGGACGACTGGTGGTCCATGAGAAAATTTTGGTGGTCTGCAGAGAAATGTCACCCCCAAAGCAATTAATCCAGGCAGCATGGGAACACAAAGCTGCGCTGCCCACATGGCCCGTGGGAACACAAGGCTTGCGTCGCTTGCATTGCAAACAACACGAGGTAGCGAGGGGAGGGGGAAAGGGCGGAGGAGGGGGACTTGCCCCTGGGCTGCTTCTTTCTGCTTCTTTCTTCTGCTTTTGGCTGCACGCAAGGAAACCAGCAAAAGTCTTTCTTTCGCTCCTCCAAACTCCACCAGAAATGAGTCTTTGGGACCCTGCAAGGCATCCTTGCTCCAAGAGGCTGTGCCAGCACAACAAGTCTCACAAAGACTCATTTCTGGCAGAGTTTGGGGGAGAGAAAGAAAGACTTCTGCTGCTTTCCTTGCATGAAGCCAAAAGTCTCTCTCTCTCTCTCTCTCTCTCCCCCTCCCCTGAGAACGGAGCTGCGATCCCAAATAAAGAATGATCGATTAGTAGGAAAACGGGGTGGGAAATTTTCCTGCAGACTGTTTTTGAGATTTTCCTAGGATCTCTGATCTGCGGGATTTAAAATTATGAGTTTGGTGGTCCCTGAGGTCCAAAAGGTTGGAGACCCCCCTGTTTTAGAGCATGCTCGGAGTGGTTTACAACACAGAAGTATTATTGGAATGTTGCCCCTAACAATCTGGGTCCTCATTTAGAATAGAGTAGAATAGAACTGGGAGTGACCTTGGAGGTCGTCTAGTCCAGCCCCCTGCTCAAGCAGGAGACCCTATGCCATTTCAGACAAATGGCGGTGCAATCTCTTCTTAAAAACCTCCAGTAATGGAGCACCTACAACTTCTGAAGGCAAGGAGTTCCACTGGTTAATTGTCCTCCCTGTTAGGAAGTTTTTCCTTAATTCCAGGTTGCTTCTTGATTAGTTTCCATCCATTGTTTCTTGTCCTGCCTTCTGGTGCTTTGGAAAATAGGTTGACCCCCCTCAAATACTGAAACACTGCGATTATGTCGCCCCTAGTCCTTCTTTTCTCTAGACTAGCCATACCCAGTTCCATGGTCCTGCCAGATGCCCCTGCAAAGAGCTTGGGTTGCATTCAAAGGAGGCTAGAATCAGAGTCGCCTGAACCGTGAGAAGGGCGGCAAATAAATTTGATACATCAGTAAAATAATAAATAAACAAGGCGATCTTAATAAAACCATTATTGGTGGCCATTTTCATGCCGGGATGGTGTAAACAACCGACATCCGTTTATCAAGGGACTGGACTAGCTGGCTTTTGTTGAAGTGCTTTTTCTCTGATTCTGTGGCACAAAAAGTCAGGATCTTTCTTTGTTTTTTTTCTATTGCAGGCAAGTGTAGAAGAATACAAAGCCACGAAGGACGTGACAATGCAATAGTATGTCGACAGCCGCATCATGGATAAAACTCTGCCTACAGCAACGGGTTGAGAAGCTAGGACTTATTAAAAAGACATTTTATTTTTGCTTTTTAAAAAAAAATATCTCTTTTTTTAAGGCCTGTGTGATGGGATCTGTAGTCTCCCTTTCGGGCAAGGGTCCCCAAATTTTTTTTTTTTTAAATCTCTCTTTTTCTAAGGCCTGCGTGACGGGATCTACAGTCTCCCTTTCGGGCAGGGGTCCCCAAACTTGGCAACTCGAAGACTTGTGGACTTCAACTCCCAGAATTCCTCAGCCAGCATAGCTGGCTGAGGAATTCTGGGAGTTGAAATCCACAAGTCTTCGAGTTGCCAAGTTTGGAGATATTTGCTTTTAGGGTTTATAACGCATCCAATCGTCAGAGAGCAGCGGGAATCCTACATTAATACTGCAGGTTGTTTTTTTTTTATCCAGTGGTGGTAACTCTTTTCAAGATGTCATGTTTGTGAGGGGTATATTTTCAGCGGGTGGCTCAACCAAATTTGAAATTTCCTTTTAAAAAAAAAAAAAAAAAAAAGCTATCCAAATAGGTGCGTGGGATGTTCTCCTCCAAGCCCTTGAGAGTTAAGGTGGCTATACTAGTAGAAAGGTGCCTAAAAGGACATCCAGAGGGAGAAGGCTGAAAGGTTCTACTTCTTGTGAACCAGCTTCTGGCAATGGTGATATCTGAGACCCTGGGAATGGTTGCCCCACTCTCTGCTGCACTGAAATATGCGTCCTGTTTTGGTTGCCATAATACAAGAAGGATGTCAAACTCAACTTTGTTGATGGCCGCATCAGGGTTGGGGTTGACCTCAGCGGGGCCCAGCTGGGCAGGACCAATTGGATGGGTGTGGCCAGCTTGAGGCCACTCATTGGGCGTGGCCCACTGGGTGGGCGTGGCTATTGGTCATATCTTTTCAGCTATAATTGTAGACCTGAGATCTGCTAATACAGACGTTGCCATCGCTAATATCTGTAACCTTTTTATTCAGCATTTTATTGAGAGAGAAAAAGTTATTTTAGTCCACGTTCAACACACGTTATGGTTTACACAGACCGTCAGAAAATCCTAAATCCTAATGTTACATTGGGACTATTACAAACTCTTCGGAGGCTACTCCAGTTAAAAGTAAAATAAAGAAAGCACAGTTGCTGTTCCTTGGATCAGCTGGAATTAGGAATGTTTGGATTCAAAATTAAATATCTCTTAGATCATCTTTCCGAATTCAATTAGAGGCCTGGGTTGTTGGCAGAGGCTTCCCCAAACCGATGGCCTCCATGCCAGGTGGGAATTTCAGATGTTCAAATCTGGAATAAACCAGGCCATGGAAAGCTACTCTGATAGAAGCCTAAAGCTAATTTAGCACTTGTGAACTTCAGCTCCCAGAATTCCTCCTTCAGTCATGTTAGCTCAGAAATTCTGGGAGTTGAAGTCCACAAGTCTTAAACTTGCCAAGTTTCAAGACCCTTGGTCTAAGCCAAGGTCAACCTGTCTGAAACGCCACCTGAAGATGCCCCACATGACATTATAAATTATACATCACTGATTGGATGGCCAGTTTGAACTCTTGCAGGTGGGAACATGGGGTAACTTTCTATATGTGATTTTCACACCTATTGCCTCAGATCTTGTATTTCTACTGATGCTACCACTTCAAATTCAGTAAAAGTCCTTTTTTCTATAACAATGGAGTCTAAGGTTTTCTTTCTTGGATTTTGAATGGACCTGACACCAGATCCAAACACCTCGGGGGCCAGAACCTTGATTTTTGACACCCCTGGTCTAGGAGGTTTAGGCCGAAGGAAAGACACTAAACTTGACTGATGTATTCCCAGTAAATGGATGTAGGATTATAATTTTAGTCTTTTATCAGTAAAATATTTAATTCGCTTCCTAGGATGAGGAATATAATAAAAGCAAAGCCGTCTGTTTAAAAAGGGTAGGGGTGAGGGGTAAAGTTAGAAATATTAGCAAGATCCAAAACACAGGCAATGTGGATGCATTCCTGAGCATCTCATCTTTCAGGATTTGCTGTTGTATCCTAAGCAAATAATCCTTTCTAAATAGGAGAATAGAATATAATACATATAATCAGCCCATAGGTTGGCAATGTATTAGAATATCTGTACTAAGAGATTGGGACATACTTATATACATACATACATGTTTCTGGAGTGGTAAAAGGTAAGAGATTCTGTAAAATCTGTTGCTTTCGAGATTCATGACCACTGGAGCTACTCTCTCTGTTCTTAAGGATACAATTGGCTAGGTTCAGCGTGCCCTGTGTTGACAGTTGTGGTGGCTCACTGTGTATCACAGTGATAAATCCACCCGTGTGTTGTTAGTTTATGCTTTTGTTAACTTGGATTCTAGCAAAACAAGATTCCACCAACTATTAGTGAGACAGGCATCGAGTTGAATTTATTTGAGACTTGCTCCAGATCTTCAGCTTCATGGGTGAAGTGTTCTTCTAAGGCAGAGGTCTCCAAGCTGGACAACTTTAAGACTTGTGGACTTCAACTCCCAGAATTCTCCAGCCAGAAGAGACTCCCAGATTCTGGGAGTTGAAGTCTATAAGTCTTAAGGTTGCCAAGTTTGGGGACCTCTGTTCTAAGGACATCTCAAGTTTATTATCCTCTAGAGCAATAAAATACAGTTCCGGTATTTCTTGGTAGGGTCTATTTCCTGACATGACCTAAACTGGAGAGGCTGCTATCAATGTTGAAAGTCAGAGAGAGAGAGATTCTCTTTCTCCTCTTATGACATAGACAGTCAAGGTAGCTCAATCTTGAGTTTCATTCTCACACCCTCCTGTTTTTCTGGGTCAAGATGATTTTGTAACAGTTGCTGCAAGCCTTCTCCAAGGTTATTCTCCACACACCTCTGTACCTAATGATCATTCTACTCTGCAATTATGGGTGTTACATTGCACTTATAACCCACTTTTCTCCTAGCATCTTAAGAAGCACCTGGTATGGATCTTCCCACACCTTGTCCCAACTACAAGAACCGTGTAAGGTAGGTTAAGCTGGGACAGATGTACTTGACCTAAAATCATCCACTTAGTTTCAGGGTTGACTGGAAAAGTCGAACTGAGCCTTACTAGTCTCACACCAACAGCTTCATCGCAAGAATAAGTAAGGGCATTGTGCGCCTACTCATGGGCCTTCATTAGTGGGAAAAGGAATGGATTATACGATTAAATGTTGCTGCATAAGAACAAAAAAAGGTTATTTACATATTTATGTCAGACTTTGGGACGCAGGTTAGTATTATGATGTCACTGTGCATGCTACCACTTTGATGTAACGTCAGTTACAGGTGAACTATAAATCCTACTGCATTTTCTTGGAAAGGAACATGGGTAGTGCAAGAGATTCCATCTTCCTACCTACTCCTGTCCCATTCATGTCTTAGGCACCATTTAAGGTGCTTCCAGGTTGAAAGGATTAGCCGGTGACATCACCGTTGCTTGGGGGACATCCATGGGGGCTCTTTTCATATCCCTGTCAAGGAGCTGGAGCGAATGATGGGAGCTCACCCCACCACACAGCAGCATCTGAGTCTCAAATGCAGACTTGCTAACCTCCAATCCAACGTACTAACCATGTGAGCCACCGTGTTCCTTCCTACCTAGTTAGCTTAAGAAAGAAATGTCATGATCCCGAAGCTTGTTATGAGGAGACAGTGACAAGCCATGTTTGTCCACTGGGAAATAGCTCAGTTTCTCAGGTCTGGGTCAACCTTTAGTCCTTTTCTGTTTTCTCCTGGTCGAGTATCAGCCCCTGGCTTCTGCTTGCTGTAGTCCCCCTTATACAGAGCAGAAAACCCTGGATCAAGCCCGTTCTTATGGTCCTACGCAATATTTTATTCTGTGAGGAAGAATGAGTAAAGAAAAGGATGTGATGATCATTGAAAGATCCAAAAAAAGGTGGGGGGAAGAGAAGAGAAAAGCAATATTTTTAGCAGGGACTTTTGAGAAATCTGACCTTTGAGAAGTCAAGAGATGATTGAGATCAAGGCTGATCTCTGGGGAAGAAAATTGAGTTCAAGAGGAATACCCCAATCCAAGATCCCGTATCCAAGATATCTATCTCAGAATTTCCAACCAAATTTTCTCATCTTGTTTCTTCCTGGGTCTAAGTTGAACTGCACTTGTTACTCAGGTGAGAACTGCTCCGGTCGAGTTCCTGCCCGTTGGCTTTCCATTTCCCCACAGATCCCTTGTCATCGGTTGGGAGGATGCCAAGTGCTGGCCGGTGGCACCAGCAACAAAGGCAGGACTAGGAGAAACAAAGAAGAGATGAGAGTCATTTAGGGCAGGAATGAAGAATAAGTTGAGATGGAAAGATCACAAATATCGTCCTCAATCACCGATGAAGTTTGTCTTATTCTTCCTGGCCCAGGATAGGCCAAAGAAGTCACTAATTGTAGCTCTGCCTTCACACACTCTGCCAAGCTTATTTGCCCTCCAGAATTAGATCATAGCAATAGCATTTTAGACTTATATACTGCCCCATAGTATTTTACAGCACATTCTGAACAAGACTATTTTACAACGTCAGTATTACTTGCATATCTGGGTCCTCATTTCACCAACCTTGGAAGGATGGAAAGCTGAGTCAACCTTAAGCCCCATCAGGATTGAATTCCTAGGGGTGGGCAGAATTAGCCTGCAATAGTGCACTTAACCACTACCGGGGCTCCAGGTAAGCTAGCAGTAACCACAGCTAGCCCAATTCTGCTTGCTGGTGATGAAGGAGAAGGGACTGTCTGTGCTCTCCACCCCACAAGAGGTGGTTTCATGCTGCTTGTAAACCATATACTTTTCATCTGAGCTTCTGCTAAGTGGAGTTGGAGCCAAAAAAGATTGCAGGCATAGATACTCAAAGAGTAGGAATTTCTTGGGAAGAGAAGAAATTATCATAAAGGAAGAGTAATCATGCAGGGTCCAACCTGGTTCACTGGGACTAGAAGTTTTATCTTCCTAGGATTCCATCAATCGCCCGAATTAAATCATGAGCCTCGATCCAAACTTCAAAAAACTTCAAAAGATTTATTAGGAGTGACATGCTGGCATGACCTGTATGAAGCTGACTCTGAGATACATAATTTACAATCACCTATGACCCTGTTTCCCCACTACCCCTCTGGGTGGATCATAATTCAGATTGTCCAAGGAAACACGTTCATGGACTGGGTGTCATCAATCACGCCCTACAATAGAAAATGTTTGCGCCCAGAATTCCCGGTTGCCTCAGTTGCAATCTTTGTGAAATCAGCTTGGAATGTGCTTCTGAGTTCCTTCAGGGTTTTCCCCCCTTTCTCTCCCCCCCCCCCTTTCTTATGGCAACTTGGAAACAGGTGTAGGAATGTTTTACAAGCCTAGAGAGAAGTTATCTGAAGATGGACTCCAACATGTCCAAAAGCTTGGAGGATAAAATCTCTGGTCCCAGTGACTGACCCAGATTGGACTCTACAACATTATCCTGGGATATGTATATTCACCTTCTTTCATGAGAAGTAATAATAACAAAGTGTTCCTCTCTATTTTTGGTGGTACTGCTCTGGATGCTTCAGTTCATCATGTCCTCCCTCCCTCCCTTCACATGCCATCTTTTCATCAACTCTCTTACCTGAAAGCAGTTCTTAAATTTCCGGCTAACAAAATAGAGAGCCACAGGGTTGATGCAGGAATTGAGAGAGGCCATGTTGATGCCAAAGTAATCCATAACCAGAAGGAAACTGGATGGAAGGAGACAAGAAAGAGCCATCATGTAGAACATTAAGATGAAGCAAGATAACATCTTCTAGGACAAAATCAATTCTTGATGACTCCAAGAATATATCCAGCACTTTTCTTGGCTATGGAAGAGGTTGCCGTTGCCTTCCCATCTTCTGGGAGTTTTTTTTCCAACTTCCCAACCTGGTCTGTAGCCTTCCCTACTTTATCCTAGTCAAGTACTAACTAGGATTTAACCCATTTAGCTTTCTCTATTAGCAGAGCTGAGGTCAAGCTGTTTCTTTTCTTTGATAATTCTTTCAGTTCAAGCCAAATCCAGATGATCCAAAGGATTGCTTATGACCTGATTAATTTATGGGTTGACTGTTGCAAGGCACTCTCCATGGGGCTGCCCTTGAAGACCACCTGGAAGCTTCAATGTTCAAGATACAGTAGTGTGGCCACTTATGGGCATGCCTCAGTTTACCCATGTAACATTACTGCTTCACTGGTTGTCAGGTTGCTTCCAGGTGCAATTCAAAGTGCTGGTTGTTACCTATAAAGCTGAACAAGGCATAGGGCTTGATTACTTGAGGGATCATCTGTCTTCCGTAGTATCTGCCCAGCTAAGTTGTTCTTGTAGGGTTGGTACACTCTGGGACTTTTCAATTAAACCAGGGGTCTCCAGAAGTGGCAACTTCTGGACTTGTGGACCTTAACTCCCAGAATTCCAGTGAGTGGCTGAGGAATTCTAGGAGTTGAAGTCCACAAGTCTTAAAGTTGCCACATTTGGAGACCCTGAATTAAATCAACCCTCTGCTTATCTTGCAGAAGGAACTTCCTAAGTATAGCAGAATAATTTTGTGAAAGGATCTTGACAAAGGATGTACATGGTGATGAGTAGTAAATCTTCTGCATTGTTTGGGACTGCCCTGTGTCCTGATGATGCCAGATCCACTTGCATGATAAAAGCAATAGTTAGACCAGCCTGAAGACCTTGTATTTTGGGGGAAAGGCCATTAAAATCTTGACCATGGTTTGTACCAAGCTTCTTTAGATCTTCATCACTCCTTCACTACCCTACCTCAAGACTTTACATTGTTTTCAATCAAAGGAGCGTGCTGTTCATGGCTGTCTTGTTTACAATTTTATAGAGCTTTCTAATGGATGTTATCATGAAGGTCCCAGCTGGGGTGGAAAGGTGGCATAGCCATAATTGAATCAATGCACTTAACAATCAATAAGTAAAGCAAAAAGACTCATTGTCAAAACTGTTTCGATTTTTTTTAAAGTCTCAATCATCACCACATGGCATTTCTGTGTATTGATCTCACCTAAGCAGCTCACATCTATCCGCATCTTGTTGGTTGTAGATGGTTTTCTTGAGGATCCTACTGAGATGAAGAGGAAGCCAGCAGAGGGCAAAGATGACCACTAGACAGAACACCGTCTTGGCCACTTCTCGGCGCTGGAAAACAAACATGTGACCATTGAAACAAATAGTAGAAGATCAGAAAAAAAGACAAACAATTTTCTCATACTTCATTCCATCCTGTCCCCTCCAGTGCTTAGATCAGACCTTACGAGCTTCAGCCTTTTCCTGTTTCTCACTTATTTCTCTTCTTGCTTTACCTATTTGGGTTCCAGTTGTCTTAAATTGCTCTCATCCACCCAGAATCATAAGATGAGATGAACAGCGATATAAAACTTTTAAATAAAACTTAAGTAAATTTCATTTTAGTTTGCTTTATTGTCATTGCACTTTGTACAATGAAATTAAATGCCATCATCGGTGTATATTATAACTCTAAAAATAAAACACAAACACACATTCTTCGCATTCTCTACAAGTGAATTGAAAACCCCGGATATTCCATTAACATTGCACTATACAGCAGAATTCAACAGAGTTACTGCCCAGGGATAGAAGTTGTTTTTCAGCCTATTTGTCCTTGTTTTTATTATCCTGGACTGTCTGCCAGATGGTAATAGTTAAAAAAAAGGGTGCCCAGGATGAGATGGATCTTTGAGAATGTTTTGAACTTTCTTAAGGCAGAGGGAGCTATAAAGCTCTTCCAAAGAGGGGAGAGGGCAACCAATGATCCTCTGGGCAATGACGTTAACCCTCTGGGGTGCTTTCCTATCTGCCACTGTGCAATTGGCAAACCATACAGAGGTGCAGTAAGTTAAAATACTCTCCACGGTGCAGCGGTAGAAGGTCACCAGCAGTTTTTCATTCAGTTGTTGTTTTCTGAGAAGCCTCAGGTAGTATAATCTCTGCTGGGCCCTTTTGACCAGGGCTGCAATGTGGGCACCCCAGGTCAGGTCCTCTTTTAGGGTAACATTCAGAAACTTAAAACTGGCCACTTGCTCCAGTGATAAGCAAGGGCTGGATGTCTGATCTGTTCCTTCTATAGTCCACTATAAGCTCTTTGGTCTTACTGGTGTTGAGGACCAAGTTATTGTCTCCACACCACAAAAGCAACCGGTCCACCTCATCTCGGTTGGCAGACTCATCCCACCCAAGAGATGAGTCCTACCACTGTTGTATACACTGTTGTTGTATCCGCAAATTATCAAAGAAAGAGATCCATTAATTTCTGAGCTATGTTGCATTTCCAGAGCAGGACCAAGGACAGCGTCAACAAATGTACATAATTGACCCTTATTTAAACCAGGTGAGTCCAACTCATGGCTCACAGGCCACATGCAGCACTGGACAGCTCTTAATATGATCCCATAAGATAATAACAAATATTTTAAAAAAATAAAGGAGGTTTGTTTTTACATACATTCGCTATATAATGTATTTTTATCATTGACTTGGCTTCATTATTAGTTGATTAACCATCACCGCTGCTGCTTATACTTATTTATTTTGTGGATGCTTTTACTGTTTTATTGACTTTTCAATTGTTCTAATTATAAATTGTAATTGGAAGCCGCCCAGAATCATTACTTGGTTGAGTTTGGGCAGCTATAGAATTTGAATAAATAAAATAAAAATAAAGTAAAGTAAAATAAAAATAATAATAAAATAAAATTACAATAAACTAAAATGAATAAAAAATAAAATAATAAATGCAAGTAAAATAAAATAATATAAATAAAATTATAAATAGAATCATAAATAGAATAAAACAAATAAAATATAAAATAAAATACATGAAATGAAATATATGTGACCCACGACAGAATTAAGAGAATAACAGAAGTTGGGAGGGACCTTGGAGGTCTTCTAGTCCAGGGATTGCCAATCTTTTGGACTTCAGGGACCACCAAACTCATAATTTTAAATCCCATGGACCAGAGACCCTGGGAAAATCCCCCAAAAAGTCTGCAGGAAAATTTCCCACCCCGTTTTCCTACTGATCGATCATTCTTTATTTGGGATGGCAGGATACCATCTCCAGCTCCGTTCTCAGGGCGGGGGGGAGAGAGAGACTTTTGGCTTCATGCAAGGAAATCAGCAGAAGCAGCAGAAGTCTTTATTTCTCTCCCCCAAACTCCGCTAGAAATGAGTCTTAGTGGCACAGCCTCCTGGAGCAAGAGGCCTTGCAGAGTCCCAAAGACTCATTTCTGGCGGAGTTTGGGGGAGAGAAAGACAGACTTTTGCTGCTTTCCTTGCGTGTAGCCAAAAGCAGAAGAAGAAAGAAGCGGAAAGAAGCAGCCCGATGGCCAGGCCAGGCACATGGGGTGATTGGGGCAAGTTCCCCCCTCTGCCCTTTCCCCCCTCCCCTCACTACCTCATGTTGTTCACAATGCAAGCACCGCAAGCCTTGTGTTCCCGCAGGCCATGTGGGTGGCGCAGCCTTGTGTTCCTGTGCAGCCTGGATTAATTGCTTTGGGGGGAACATTTCTCTGTGGACCACCAAAATTTTCTCGCAGACCACCAGTGGTCCCCGGCCCACTGGTTGGCGACCACTGTTCTAGTCCAACCCCCTGCTCAAGGCAGGAGATCCTATCATTCCGCCATTCCTCTTCACTCAATGCAGCTCAGGCAAGCCAAAAGGTTGGGCAACCATGAATTAGATGGACAATTATGGAACAGTGGCAGGAAACAGAATGATAAAGTAAGGAAACCTCTCCCCACCATCACATGTTTAGCCAAAGCTGAAAGGTCTGCTTGATCTTAGATGTGGAGGATTCTCACCCGCTTCATGTGATCATTGAGGGCCAACCTCATGCCGTTGCTTTTGCTCAACATCTCACAAGACATGAGGGAGTAGAAGACACCAGTGCAGGCCAAAGGCAGGCAGAAGTAAAATCCAAAAAGCCACCAGTCTTTCACATCCTTGTAAAACTGTAGAAAGAGGATAAGAAAGAAACAAGTTCAAGGAATGAAATGCACCACCTGTCAACTCATAAAATATTTATCTGGTCTTTTAGAGTTGCCAGCAGAAAGTATGTGTGTGTGTGTGTGTGTGTGTGTGTGGTGGTGGGGAAGCACAGTACAGCTTGCAACCAAAGCTGCATTCCATAAATGTTTTCATAGATAGTTTGTAGGTCACCGAAGTTTCTGCCGTGCAAAATTCTAACTGGAGACTCTTGATGACTCTTGATGACTCTTGATGACTCTTGGCTATGGATGTGTCCCATTGGAGAATATGAATTACGATACACCCAAAGGGGTGGGGGAAAACCAGGGTCAAGGGTGACAATGAATGATGTGTCTCAGAGTCAGCTACACCCAGGGCAGTGCCGGACATGTTAACTCCCAATAAATCCTTTTGAAGTTTTGGAAGTTTGGCTTGAAACTCATGATTTAAATGGGGGTAATTCCCAGAGCCCTGACACCACCGAGCTCATTCGTGTGCAGAAATTGGAATTAGGTGCTGTGCTAAGCAATGTCATGTAATTGTTTTAAGTTCCATGGCTGTGTGAACCAGCAGCCACTTCTGGCTTTTTAAAGAAATCATAGTTAAACAATTTAGAGGCTGTTATGTTGTGGGAACTTAGCCTTTTCTTTTCTTTTTTTACCATGATATTCACATGTCAAACTACTGCAAGGTCCGGATTGCAGGGTATCTACCCAAGCTAATTCAGAGTAAATAGAGGCTTGTTCTAGAGAGTGCTTTCGTCTGCTTCTTCTGTATTGTTGGTGAGCAGATTTCACAAGAATCCTTATCCTCGGAGGATTTGCTCCCGTAGCTGTAGAGTAGAAGCTCTTGCCTATATCTTTCTATGGTGTCTTCTATTTCCAAATTTGAGGCGCATACAGGTACATTTTATATTCATTGTTTTTAAGGGATGTTAGCTCTTCATTCACATTCTGGGTTACAAAACATAGTTGCCAAGCCAGCATATGTGGAAAACTTTGGCTTAGATGTGTTGTTTTATTGTTTATTGCTTTCTTTTTTTATAATGGATTTTCTATAGCTATCTCCTTCCTTCCTTCTTTCCTTCCTCCTCTCCTCTCCCCTCCTCTTTTCTTCCCTCCTTCCCTTCCTTCTTTCCACACCCCTTCCCTTCTTCTTTCCTTCCCCCTCTCCTCTCCTCTTCCCTCCCTCCCTCAACCATAATAAAGATATTTCAATTTCATTATGTTATGCAAAGTCATCCCAAGAGAAATGAGATTTAAGGAAAGCATCTTATCTCTTTGTTTTCATATTCTGGTATGAAGTCACTTGTGGCCATCATTTCCTCCAACTATCCTTGCCATTTAGTCATTCAAAGGTCTCCTGATTCTCTCAAAGATTTTCTTTTTCCTTTCTCCATGTACATTTGGAACTACCAGCCGCAGGAATTTGAGCTTACTCTGCTGAGCATCTCCAAGCTAACACCTGTATAAACTGGGATTAGTAGTAAACCCAATAGAGTTAGGGAACACCAGAATGGAAAAGGCTGATACATAAGAGGTTGGGCAGAATCAGGGGTGGGCTGCTGGGGGCTCGCAGGGGTTCGGGAGAGCCCCTAGTTAAGATTCTATGCAGAATGGGGAGATTCAATTTTTTTTACTACCAGTTCTGTGGGCGTGGCTTGGTGGGCACGGCAGGGGAAGGATACTGCAAAATCCCCTTCCCTCCCCATTCCACTAACCTGCTTTTCAGCTCTGTTCTCCGTGCAGGGCAACCAAAGAAGACCCAGCTGATCAGCTGGGACTTGGGAGGCGGAGAATAGATGGAGGCAAGACCAATCAAAGGTTGTATTTGCTGGTTCTCCAAACTACTCAAAATTTCCGCTACCGGTTCCACAGAATTTGTCAAAACCTGCTGAATACCACCTCTGCCCCAAATCCCACTCCCGGCTGGCCCCACCCACCCGTCCCCTCCCAGGAGCCCCCACATGGCCCATTTTGGACGCAGGTAAGTGCACAGCACGCACAGAAGCTTGGGGAAAGTGAAAAACAGGCCTCCTGGAAGTTCTGGAAGACTGAAAATGGGCCTGTTTCCAGCTTCCAGAGAGCCTCCGGAGCCTGAGGAGGCCATTTTCATTCTCCTGGAGGCTCGACGAAAGCCTCTGGAGCCCAGGGAGGGCGCAAACACCCCCCTGCCATGGTGCAGGAGGCTGACTAGGCCACGCCCACCATGGCCACACCCACCCAGCAACCAGGCAGAGAACCCCTTGCTAAAATTTTTGAAGCCCACCCCTGAACAGAATGAACGATGTGCCAAAATGAAATAACACTTCCAGGCAGCCATTTTGTCTTCCACCTTCTCCCCAACTAGACTGAAGCTTGTCCATTCAAAGCAGGAAGAGGTATACATTTAACATTAAGCCTATTGGTTGGTCAACTTCTCTGTTTCTGATCACCGCCAAAGGAAACAACTCACCGACATAAAGCTGGACTTTTGCTCGGGGGCCAGCAAGCAAACCCAATGAATCTGTTCCCGGTAATCCAGTTTCACCAAGTCGAAAGCAATGGCTTCCGGGATAGCCAGGATGATGGCTACAGCCCAAATGAAAGTCACTTCCACCGCCTTCCACAATGGGATTCCAATGCCCTGAATCCGGCTCCAGGAAGCCACTGCTCGGTATCTAGAGGAGAAAGGAAGGAGATGCTATTTGCCAGAGGAAAAAGGTGTTTCAGTAAAAACGGGAAATGCTCCGAAGAGTTTATTACCGGTCTATGCTGAGAGCACAAAGGCTGAGGACAGTGATGCCAACGGAGGCCTTCTGTATGAACGGCACCAGTTTGCAGATCTGCACCCCGAACGGCCAATCTTCTGCGAGAAGCTGGGAAGAAAAACAAAGGAAAGAAACTCAGCATTATTTCTCCATAATGAGCCATGGTGGCGCAGTGGTTAGAGTGCAGTACTGCAGGCTGCCTGCAATTTGGCAGTTCGAATCTCACCACGCTCAAGGTTGACTCAGCCTTCCATCCTTCTGAGGTGGGTAAAATGAGGACCCAGATTGTTGGGGGCAATAGGCTGACTCTGTAAACTGCTTAGACAGGACTGTAAAAGCACTGTGAAGCGGTATATAAGTCTAAGTCTATTGCTATAGTTAACTCTGCCAGCAGTTTGATCCTGACCGGCTCAAGGTTGACTCAGCCTTCCCTCCTTCCAAGGTGGGTAAAATGAGGACCCAGATTGTTGGGGGCAATAGGCTGACTATAAAAGCACTGCAAAGCAGTATATAAGTGCTATGGCTATTTTTTTCCTTCCTTCCTTCCTTCCTTCCTTCCTTCCTTCCTTCCTTCCTTCCTTCCATCCATCCATCCATCCATCCATCCATCCATCCATCCAAACCAACCCAAGTCGACTCAGCCTTCCATTCTGGCTGGCCCTGCCCACCCCACCCCTCCCAGGAGTCCCCAGGTGCCCTCTTTTGGATGCAGGTAAATGCAGGGTGTGCACGGAGGCTCAGGGAGGGTGAAAAACAGGCTTCCCGGAAGTTCAGGAAGGCCGGAAGTGGGCCTGTTTCCGGCTTCCAGAGAGCCTCCGGAGCCCGGGGAAGGCAAAAACACCTCAGGAGGCCGACTAGGCCATGCCCACCCAGCAACCAGGCAGAGAACCCCTTGCTAAAAATTTTGAAGCCCACCCCTGCACCTGACCCATGTCTTTAAAAATCCTAACAGCATGAAAAGTGGGAAGTTAACGTCAAAACTGCCAGGTGTCCCTGAAAACAGGATTAAGAAGGCTACTCTTTATTGTAATTCAGGAATGGCTGACAAGTCAGTTGAGAGTCACTGGGGCACGGCTTGTCCACCCTCTCCAGATTTAGTTAGTTCTTTCCCTGCAGATTCCTGCATGTGATCAAACACGAGCCTTTCCTTTCTCATGATTGCTCATGAATGGCAGTTGCATGTTTACATACGCTGCATTTCTGGATAATTTCCTGACCTGAACAGAAGCCAGGGGAAAAAAAAACTAAAATGTTAACAAGCCTGAGCGAATCAATCTACATTTTATCCCCCTGCAGTAAAAAGGCTTGTTTCAATGGCAGGAACATAAATACGTTGTATAGCCAAAAAGGCATTAAGAGTTGTTAACCTAATCCTACGTAGCTTTTTCTCTGGTAATATCACACTACTAACTAGGGCATACAAAACATTCGCTAGACCAATACTCGAATACAGCCCATCAGTCTGGAACCCACATTACGTATCTAATATTAGCACAATTGAGAAAGTCCAGAAATATTTCACAAGAAGAGTTCTCCACTCCTCTACTCATTGTAGAATACCTTATGCCACCAGACTTGAAATTCTAGAACTAGAAAACGAATTATGCCGTCTTCGGTCTGATTTAAGCATGGTATATAAAATCATACATTGCAATGTCCTACCTGTCAATGAATACTTCAGCTTCAACCATAGCAACACAAGAGCAAACAATAGATATAAACTCAAGATTAACCGCACCAAACTTGATTGCAGGAAATATGACTTCAGCAACAGAGTGGTCAATGTCTGGAATACTCTACCCGACTCTGTGGTTTCTTCCCCAAACCCCAAAAACTTTAACCTTAGACTGTCTACTATTGACCTCACCCCTTTCCTAAGAGGTCTCTGTAGGGGCCGTGCATAAGCGCAACAACGTGCCTACCGTCCCTGTCCTATTGTTTCTTTTATTTTTCTTATATGTACCCATTTCATGTATTCATAACTATGTATACACTTATACTTATTATCTTGTAAACAATTGACAAATAAAATAAAATAAAATAAAATAAAATAAAATAAAATAAAATAAAATAAAATAAAATAAAATAAAATAAAATAAATAAATAAATAAATAAATAAGTCTCCAATGACCCCATAAGAATGTGAGATGGGATGGGCAAAATTTGCAATCCTATCAGTAGTTTTGACCAATGCCCTGTAAGAATTGTGCAGTACACCACTGTGAACACTGTGTAACTAGGTTGAAATGGCAGCTAGTATTCTAGTAAAATCAGTTAAGTTTCTTTCAAGCCTTAGTTAATGTATTTATTTTTATCCTGCCTTTATTGTTTATATACTGTAAGTAACTCAAGGTGGTAAACAAAGCTAATAGACATTATTCCTCCTTTTTACCCCACCACAATGACCTGTTGAGGTGGGTTGAGATTTGGGAGAGAAGAATTGGCCCAAGGTTACCTAGCTGCAGGGGTTCGCAGGGGTTCGGGAGAGCCCCTAGCTAAGATTCTGTGCAGTTTGGAGAACCCCCAAATCCCACTCCTGGCTGGCCCCGCCCACCCAGCCCCACCCCTCCCAGAAGTCCCCAAGCCACCTGTTCTGGATGCAGGTAAGTACAGGGGGCGCGTGGAGGGTTGGGGAGGGCGAAAAACAGGCCTCCCGGAAGTTCAGAAGACCGGAAATGGGCCCGTTTCCAGTCTCCAGCGGGCTTGTTACTAGAGAGAAATGACTAGTATTCAAGGCAGATATTAAAATCTGCAGGGACTCCTTTACCATTACCTACTCAAATATCTCTCAAGGAATACTTGCCTTGAGACATATCTAAAGCCCCCTAACCTAGTAACAATCCCCCCCAAATTGTGAAGATTATTCAGGAAGCATTAATGGCAATTGGGGTGTCTTGCAGATTGGAGTTTTAATGGATGTTTCTTTTTTTTTCTTTTTTTTTTGCACTGTGTGAGATTGGATGGTAGTTCTTTGCTTAAACTGATTTTTTTTTTTAAATAATTGTAGACTGCCCGGAGTCTGAAATCATGTGATATACAAATTGATGTATAAATAAATGAGTCATTGAGGTTTCTCTGAGAATTATTTGTAATACATGGAATGCTTCCAAATAAAGCTTATGATAAGGCGAATGAGGAATGAGAAAAGAATGCCAGATTTAGTCAGTGTAAAACAAGATTTATGAAAACTCAATAAGTGTTTGTTTCTTTCTAAAAAAAAAAAAAAACTCCATGTAAATCACGTTAAGAAATGTTTGCTGCAGGAAATCATTAAAATTAATCATTAAAATGCTGCTTTCTTTTAGATTTAACTGAAAATATGTGTTTTGGTTGATTTTTTTTTTACTTGCTTTTCTGAAGAAACAACTGGAATAATTCAAGCAAAGAGAGAGAAAAATATTGTTGTCATTATCTATTGAGTAATGAAAAAGATTTTTCCTCTTTGTTTTATGTTTTGAACACTTTGTTCCAATTTCAGAACTGCTGTTTTTCCACACTAAACGTTACAATCTTGTGGTTTGCTGGTGTCATGAAAGATGAATTACAAGGATTATCCCAATTTTAAAATCTCGATGATCATCTAACTCTACTTCAACGGCCAGAATATGTAAGGTAGACCATGAGGGGCTCACTTATAATTTTGGGAATACATACGCTGATCTCTCTATTTGTCATCTTTATCATTTTTATTTTATTATATAAAATACAAAAAAAAATAGGAAATTACAGGAGGGAAAGGCAGCGGGGAAAAGGGGGTTGTGAGATACAAGGAGGAAGAGAAAAAAAGAAAGAAAAGGGGACACTGAATTCCAATTCTTCCTAGCATGGTACAAGATAAATACACTTCAACCTCAACTTTTTGCTTTTACACATTAATATATAACTAGCCATTTCTATAACACCAAATCTTTCTAATCAACAAAAACAAGACCAAAGTTTCATTTTATTTCTTCACAAGCCCAAATTCCAGAAGTGATATCCAAATAAGAACATACTTTCCTCTTTAAATAAAGTAACCAATTTAACCATTCTTGCTTTATCTTCCTTGCTGTGGAATTAAGTAACCTATTAACCCTTGTGAACTGTCACCATTTTTATTTACAAAATGCACTGTATTCTTTCAAACTCTTTGGCCAATCTCTTTATTTGTGATCAGTATGCAGCAATATTTCTTACAGATGGAATATTGACAGGGTCCCAAATATTAGAAAACAATATCCAATAATTGCATGTTTTTCCTAATATTTTTTCCACAAGGACAGGCTACCTTTCCACCCCCAATCAGTCAAGTGTTGATCCATTGGCTTGTCACATGAATCTGACATGGTGGACTGAGAGAGTGACTAGTCCAGAGTTTTCATGACTAATATGGAACTAGAACTCACAGTCTCCCAATGATTGGCTCAAAATCACACAGCTTGCTTTCATGCCTAATGTGGAAGAGGAACTCACAGTCTCCTGGATTCTAGCCATGTGGCTTAACAACTAGACCAAACTGCTTCTCATCCAGAAATTTCCTGACAGCTAGGACAATTAATCGGTGGAACGACTTGCTTCTATTAGATGTGGGTGTTCCAACCCTAGAGGTTTTTAAGAAGACATAGGACAACCTTTCATTTGAAATGGTATAGGGCAGGCATCCCCAACCTGTGGGATGCCCCCACACTAGTGGGCCATGAGGGGTTTGCAACTCGGCTGTGCAAATGGCCGGGGAGCGCACAAGTGCATCTTCCCTTGCACAAGCAGAGGGCGAGTATGTGTGTGCATTCTCCATTTGCGTGAGTGGCAGATGTGTGTGCATGGCACTCATGGAAATGGAGCTGTGCATTTGTGCGTGCTTGCCAGCCGCTTGCATTAACTTATCCCCTCCCTGCTGGTCTACAAATAGCAATAGCACTTAGACTTATATACTGCTTTGCAGTGCTTTATAGCCCTCTCTAAGAGGTTTACAGAGTCAGCCTATTGACCCCAACAATCTGCGTCCTCATTTTACCCACCTCGGAAGGATCCAAGGCTGAGTTGACCTTGAGCCAGTCAGGATCAAATTGCTGGCAGTCGGCAGAATTAGCCTGTAATACTATATTCTAACCACTGGGAGGGAGGGAGGGAGGGATGGAGGGAGGGGAAAGGAAGGAAGGAAGGGCAATAGCCACAGCACTTAGACTTATATATCACTTCATAGTGTTTTACAGCCCTCTCTAAACAGTTTACAGAGTCAGCCTCTTGCCCCCAACAATCTGGGTCCTCATTTTACCCACCTCAGAAGGATGGAAGGCTGAGTCAACCTTGAGCCAGTCAAGATCAAACTGCTGGCAATGGGCAGAGTTAGCCTGCAATACTGCATTCTAGCCACAAGGAAGGAAGGAAGGAAGGAAGGAAGGAAGGAAGGAAGGAAGGAAGGAAGGAAGGAAGGAAGGAAGGAAGGAAGGAAGGAAAGAAGGAGGGAGGGAGGGAGGGAAGGAAGGAAGGAAGGAATAGCCCCTAGACTTATACATTGCTTCATAGTGCTTCCCAGCACTATGTAAGTGGTTTACAGAGTCAGCCTCTTTGTCCCCAACAATCTGGGTCCTCATTTTACCCACCTCAGAAGGATGGAAGGCTGAGTCAACCTTAAGCCAGTGAGAACTGAACTGCCACAACAAGCAGTCAGCAGAAGTAGTTTACAGTACTGCATTCTGACCACTGCACCACCACGGCTACTGTAAATGTTAGGGAATTCTGGTATATATAGGATTTCCTGCATGAGAAGCTAATTCCAGGCAAAAGGTGAGAGGGATGTCAGTTTCTCTCTCCAAAGGATTTCAGAATATTTGGATCCCACACATCCTCCACAAGGACATCTCCACATTGAACTAAATCGGTTCTTCTCTAAACTCCAACTGTTGTAGGACATATATCTTGACAGAAACCAATTTAGAGAAGATTGCTTTAAGTACTACACTCTTTTTCGTCTTTGCCCAGTTGACTTCTGATTACATTCAAAGGAGGTGATTGTGTAAAAAATCCCAAACAGAAATATCTGGGAAGGAGGAATATGTGAAATAATTATGTTTCACATATATTTTGGCCCGGAGGCCTCCCATTTAATCACATTTCACTGCCTTTATGACATCTGATCAATTTCTGGCTCTTGAGCTACAGAACAATAGCTCTACTGTTCCTTCTACTACAGTGCTCAACAAGCGGTGGAAAAAAATAATACTGCAGTCGGATGCATGTTCCACATTTTCATTCTGATGTTAGCATTGACTTTGAGTTCTCCTTATCCTTCCACATGCAAGTTTTCTGGTCTGTGAAGTCGGTAGGGTTATATTTCTTGGGTGACAGGAGCAAAATGTTTTCAGTTACCCCACCAGAAGGATATTTTCAGCCCATAGAGATCCTACCCTATAGCCATATTTGTCACTTTCATAGAATCATAAGGATGGATGGGAACCTGGAGGTCTTCTACTCCAGTCCCCTGACCAAGGCAGGAATCTTTATACCATCCTAGACAATCTTTTCTTGAAAACCTCCCATAATCGAGCACCCACAACTCCAGGAGGCAACCTTTTTCCATTGATTAATCGTTCATACTGCCAGGAAATTCCTCCTTAGTTCCATTGGTTGGATCTCCCTCTGATGAGTTTCCACCCATTGCTTCTTGTCCTGCCTTCAGGTGCTTTGGAGAATAGCTTGACCCCCCGCCTCTTATTTGTGGCAGCCTCTGAGATATCGGAACCCTGCTATCATGTCACCCCTGCCTTAAGAAAGTTCAAAACATACTCAAAGATCCATCTCATCCTGGGTGCCCTTTTTTTTTGAACTATTACCATCTGGCAGACGGTACAGGACAATAAAAACAAGGACAAATTAGGCCGAAAAACAGCTTCTATCCCAGGGCAGTAACTCTATTGAGTTCTACTGTATAGTGCAATATTAATGCAACATCAGCGGTTTTCAGTTCAATTGTATAGAATGTGAAGGATGTGTGTTTGTGTTTATTTTCATGGTCATAGTGTGCATTGAGGATAGTGTTTGATTTTGTTGTTCGAGGTGCAATGACAATGAACTAAACTAAACTAAACTAAACTAAACTAAACTAAACTAAACTAAACTAAACTAAACTAAACTAAACTAAACTAAACTATTCTAATCAATGTTCTCTTCCCTGTGACAACCCTTTAAGTAGTAGAAGATGGCTATTCAGCCTTCTCTTCATTAGGCTACACATACACATCCCATTTTTTTATTGGACTGTACCAGTGGTGGAATTCAATCTTTTTTACTACTAGTTCAGTGGAATGGTTTGGTGGGCGTGGCAGGGGAAGGATACTGTAAAATCTCCAGTCAGAGGTGGGATTTGCCGGTTCTCTGAACTACTCAAAGTTTCCGCTACTGATTCTCCAGAACTGGTCAGAACCTGCTGAATACCACCTCTGGACTGTACCATTTCAAACTATAGGTCACAGAAACAGCTTGCCAGGTTAGATGGTCAGTTCTCTGATAAGGACCCTTGGCATCCCTGCAATCCAGACCCATTTTCAACTCCCTTTATAACATCTGATCAGCTTCTGGCTGTTGAGCTACAGAACGATAACTAATAATCACTTGATTAAGATCTGGAATTTTCTGTGGCTACTACATGGATTGTACCAATTTATATGGACTCTTCCTGGCTGCATCCCAAGCAGATGCATCTTTTAATGTCATGCATGTGCTACCATTACCAACCTTATATCTGAGCATCTGTTGACTTCATCTCACTGATCAATCAAGTGGAGCTGGATTTGAAAGGAAGGGCATCATAGCAACGTGATAAACCCAGTTGAATAGCAATGGTAAGTTATAAGTAGATGAATACAATAAATAAATACCTTATACACATTAATGGGCAAAGCAATGAGGATGTAGAAGAGGTCTCCAAGAGCAAGGCTGGCAATGAGAACGTTGGGCCCATTTCTCATGCACTTATTCTTATAGATGATCCTTAGTAGGGTGGAGTTTCCAATGATGCCCACAATGAAGATAGTGCAAGAGACAAAGGTGTTGATGTACTTGAACACTTCCCGGATTTCTGTTCGCTTCTCACACATGACTGGTAGTGGAGCTTGTGGGATGGCATCTCCAGAAAAGTCCTTTGACTTGTTGGAGGGGACTCTCTGATCTGGGAAGACACCTGCTTGGATAATCTTCAAAGTTGGATCTTCTCCCAGAATCTCCAAAGATATGGTGCTGTCTTTGAAGCTGTTGGCCGTCTGGCTGGAGACACCCAAGATCAGGCAGGAGACCAACACTAGAGTAGTGAGATGTCTACCCATGGGGAAGCCAAGGTCAAAAACCCACACAGTTTTGTGTGTGTTGAGCATAGCAGTGTTAACGATGTCTCCTAAGACCTCCTATTCTCATTGGCAGGTGGAAGACACTTACAAGAATCTGGATAACAAGAGAGAAAATTAGAAAAAGCGATACTGATATAAGCATGAATTTCTTTCCATTAGATTATTGTTCATAGAAGATAAGGATAAGCAACCCACAGCCCAGATTTCTTTTATACCCCTGATGGTTTGGGGTATAAATTGCCATAGAAATAGGTTTAGTTTATCAATTTTACTGGCAAATTTCTATGGCAATTCATCAAACCAAATTTCTATGGCAATTTATAGGTATCTGCTTCTGTAGCTTCTAGAGCAGAGGTCTCCAACCTTGGCAACTTTAAGACCTGTGGACTTCAACTCCCAGAATTCCTCAGCCAGCAAAGCTGGCTGAGGAATTCTGGGAGTTGAAGTCCACAGGTCTTAAAGTTGCCAAGGTTGGAGACCTCTGCTCTAGAGGACTAGAAATAAACTATAAAAAATAGAATATGTGGCATTCCAAGTTAAAAGAAAAATGTTAGAAATTGACAGATGACAAGGTGATGTTTACAGTTCCTGGAGCAAATAGGAAGCTGGACATGCACAGTCTTACAAGTGTTTATTTCCTCCTCATGATAGAATAGACCCCTATGGATCTACCGATGGAAACTACACATGGTCTGGGGAGGAACTAAAGCCCTTCCCTCCATTGTCACTAGGAGCATCTACTGTACCAATGAAGGTGGAAGCCAGTGGTGGAATTCAATTTTTTTTTACTACCGGTTCTGTGGGCGTGGCTTGGTGGACGTAGCAGGGGAAAAATACTGTCAAACTCCAGTCAGAGGTGGTATTTGCCGGTTCTCCAAACTACTCAAAATTTCCGCGCCCGGTTCTCCAGAACTGGTCAGAACCTGCTGAATACCACCTCTGCTGGAAGCGAGACCATCTGTTGAACTAGCAGCTATGTTCTTTCTTTACTTGCTTCTATTCCAACTGATGAAATTTTACTTAAGAAGGTTTCTACTGAGAGCTACATTTGGCATTTATGTCAGTAATGTTCCTCAAGAGCTCAACATTATTAGCTTCAGTTACAGACAAGGCCATTCTTGAATAACAATGGATAGCGCAAAGCAAAACCTATTTCCCCCTTAATAATTATTTGGATACAGTACTGCATTCTAACCACTGCGCCGCCAGAGCCATGTTGGCTTAGTGGCTAGAATGCAGTATTGCAGGCTAACTCATTGCTCACTCTAGGACCGTGATGGCGAACCTATGGCACGCATACCACAGATGGCATGTGGAGCCATTTGTGTGGGCACACGAGCCCCAGCCAAACTTACCTGCACTGCACATGTGCACACTCCCAGCTGATTTTTGGCCCATTTGAGGCCTTTTTCAGCCTCTCTGAGGCTCGAGGAAAGCCTCTGCAGCCTTTGGAGGCTGAAAAATGGGCCCGTTTTATCACTTCCTGTATTTCCAAAGGCTGCAGAGGCTTCCCTTGAGCCCCTGGGAAGGTGAAAATAGCCTCCCCCGGGCTCCAGAGGCCCTCCGGAGGCTGAAAACAGGCACTTCTGGTATTTCCGGAAGGCCCATTTTTCGGCCTCCCGAGGCTGCAGAGGCTTCCCTGGAGCCTCAGGGAGGCCGAAAAAGGCCTCAAACAGGCTGAAAATCAGCCCGGAGGTGCATGCATGCACAGTACAGGTAAGGGGGGTGGGGCACATTGCAATGTGGGTGCCGGTGTGTGTGCACTTTCGGCACACCATAGCAAAAAGTTTCGCCATAGGAGTTCGATTCTGAGTGGCTCAAGGTTGACTCGACCTTCCCTCCTTCCAAGGTTGGTAAAATGAGGACCCACTTAGAGTGGGCTGTAAAGTACTATGAAGCAGTATATAAGTCTAAGTGCTATTGCTAAATAAGAGCCATAGTGGCACAAATGATATGAATGTAGTATTGCAGGCTAACTCTGCCCACAGCCAGGAGTTCAATTCTGACCCACTCAGAATTGACTCAGCCTTCTGTCCTCCCAAGGTCAATAAAATGAGGACCCAGATTGTTGGGGGCAAGATGCTGACTCTGTAAAATGCTTGGAGAGTGCTGTAAAGCTCTGTAAAGTGGTATATAAGTTTAAGTGCTATTGCTATTTCAAGTCCCATCAGCCACAGTCAGTTTTGTTCACCACATTATAAAAAAGATGTTGAGACTCTAGAAAAAGTACAGAGAAGAGCAACCAGGAGGATTATGGGACTGGAGGCTAAAACATACAATGATCGGTTGCGGGAACTGGGCTTGGCTAGTCTAGTAAAGAGAAGGACCAGGGGAGACATGATAGAGGACTTCCAATATTTGAGGGGCTGCCACAGGGAGGAGGGGATCAAGCTATTTTCCAAAGCACCCAAAGGCCAAACAAGGAATAATGGATGGAAAGTGAACAAGGAGAGATTTAACCTGGAAATAAGGAGAAACTTTCTGACAGTGAGAACAATCAACCAATAGAACAGCTTGCCCTTGGAAGTTGTGGGAGCACCATCAGTTGAGATTTTGAAGAAGAGATTGGACTGCCATTTCTCAGAAATGGTGTAGGATCTCCCACTTGATGTCCTACAAGATCCCTTCCAACTCTGATTATCTGTTGTCTGTTATATTAAGGATATTTGTAATATCTAGTTGGGTTTCATTAAGGCATGATATCATCAAAATACGTTGAAGCTAGTTCTGAATGCGGAAGGTCAAAACGAGGGACACTGTCTCGGTTATTAGAAAGAAGAAACCTCTTTCAGTTAAAGATGAAGTCATTGGGAGTTCAAATTCAAACCAGACAGTAAATTAGGTTAAATTACATTGCTTACATTAAATTACATTGTCTACATACTTTCTGATTTTCACTAACACCTTGGTGGATCGCAAATTGCTGAATCTGATATGTCATGTCTCTGCAACCAAACAAGACAGACATAGACTTCAACGAATAATTAGAACTGCAGAAAAAACAATTGCTACCAACTTGTCTTCAACTGAGGACCTGTATCCTGCACGAGTCAAAAAGAGGGCTGTGGAAATATCTACAGACCCCTCACATCCTGGACATAAACTGTTTCAGCTCCTTCCCTCAAAACGACACTATAGAGCACTGCACACCAGAACAACTACACAAAAGGACAGTTTCCCCCCGAATGCCATCACGCTGCTAAACAACTAATTCCCATAATACTGTCAAACTACTTAGTAGGGCTGTATTCTTCTTCTTCTCATCCTTCCTATTAACTATCTCTTCCCACTTATGACTATAACTGTGTTGCTTGTATCTTTACAATTTATATTGTTTTGTTTCCTAGTATGATTTGATTGCTTATTAGTAACCTATGACTATCAATAAGTGATGTATCTTATGATACTTGATGAATGTATTTTATTTTTTCTTTGTGTACATTGAGAGCTTATTCACCAAAGACAAATTCCTTGTGTGTCCAATCACACTTAGCCAATAAAGAATTCTATTCTGTTCTGTTCTGTTCTGTTCTGTTCTGTTCTGTTCTACTCTACTCTACTCTATTCTACTCTACTCATGCTAGTTCTTGTTTTGTGCAAATGCAGAATAAATTTTTAAACATGTTTTAAAGATATTTACCCCACCCCTATACACATACACACATACACATAAAACTCAAGGTGGCCAACATATCCAACACACCATCCTCTTCTTGTTCCCCCCACAACAACAGCCCTATGAGGTGAGTTGGGATGAGAGAGAGTGACTGGCTTAAAGTCGCCCAGCTGGATTTCAAGCCTAAGGCAGGACTAGAATTCCCACTCTCCTGGTTTTTTTCAGCACCTTAATCACTGCACCAAACTAGTTCTCCATTGCTAAATAAAAGGCAAAGCGGTTCTTTCAAAAGCAGTAAATTGCTTGGAAACTGAAATGCATTATTAATGCTTAATAATATTGCATTTCCTTGTATAATTCCTTGTGCAAAATGATTGCTGTGCAATTACTTTCCTATTATATTTACAAAACTTTTTAAAACAGATCCTGGATCCCAACTTATAATTTAATTGCAAGATTAGTGAATAATGAAAAGGAAAGAACTTCAAGATGAAAGGAATAATGAAAAAAATGCGACAAATGTATTAAAATAGGATACCCTGCCTTAAAACATCAGTCAGTGAAAATTTCAGATGCAAGAAAATTTCAGTCCTAGGAATAACTTTTTTTTTAGATTTTAAGAGCTACAAACTTTTTATCACTTGACAATCACCAAATAAAATTTGAAACCATTAAAATATACATAACCCATAATAGTTTACATCCATGACACTGAAGTACAATTAATACAATAAAATGAATCTCTTATTGAAGTATTTCTAAATCAATAAATAGTTTGGTTTCTGTAGCTTAGTAGTTCTCAGATGCATTTGGTGTCTCTGATGGTGAGACTGTGTGTTTTCTACTGGGAAAATTTGCACCTACCTAAAATTTGCACCTATAGCTTGTAAATAGAGGATCAAGCTCTCACTCATTTGTGTTCCCCCATTGTTTAAACCTAGCTTTCACGGAGTACACCTCAAAAACGTAAGATGAAGAAAGAATTTGAGATCAATGCAATTTACAAAGAAGCATCCTTCAATTCAATGTTTCTCAATGTTTGCAACTTGAAGATGCACGGACTTCAATGCCCATAAATTCCTCAGGCCACCCATTGGCTGGGGAGCTCTGGATGTTAAAAGTCCACACATTTTGAAGTTGCCAATGTTGAGAAACACTGCTCTGGCCATTTTCATCTTTACATTCATCTCCTCTGTTGCTTCCTTTCCCCCGCCCCCACTATTTCAAGAATAGCCATTTCCAAACAATCCCTGTTGTATACATACTTCAAAAATGATGGTCCACATGTCGCCAAAGCACTGATCACCCAAAACATATATCCAAAATCTGAGCAAACAACCATTTGTCATTGTCGTTTTGCATGCCTTGGAACCCTAGCGAGATCCTCTCTTCTCCTAGCCTGACGCATACAACTTGTTTATGTTCAAATTCCCATTTTGTTACCTTGGCCGGATGGTCAAAGGAAAGAATAATTCTTGCGTTGAAGTCCTACACTCCAGTTTTCCAGTTTTGCTGGGTAGAGGCGTTTAGAACCAAGGGATTCTAAATCTGGGGCCACAAAGAAGATGCAGCCAAAGATGCTAAATTCAGTTTGCTCAAATTGTCCTTCAACAGTTTTTATTTAGGGCCTACAGCCAATAACATTGGATGGACAGGGTAAGTTTGGTCATGTGGGAGGAGAATAACACAAACAAGTTATATGCTTCAGGCAAGGGGAAGGCAGAGGAGGGGACAGTTACGGTCAGAGGAATCTCATGTTCAGGAAGCAGATCCCAAAATGCAAGCTCATCAGATTTTCAGCAAAGGATTATTGATACATGTTTTGCTTTTCAACCTTTCAATTGGGATCTTTGTTATTGTTGTCTTCTGATACAAGAGCAAGGATTGTTTGGCGCATGAGATAATCTTCTTCTGTTTTTCCCCTCTCTCTTTCTTGCCTCTTACTTTCTTGCCCCCTTTCTTTCTTTCGTTTTGGTGTCTAGTGTTAACCCCAATTTTGATGATCAGTGTTGAAAGAAATGACACAAGAGTACAAATCAATGAGGCCAATTGGCCCTTAAAATCTCGCAACTAAACACTTCTTACAAGGAGGATTGTAAAATAGTGCTGAATGGGGATATGCTTCTCATCAACATTTTCACCCAAATGAAATGGAAAGAAAGAGACTTGTATTTTTAGAAAAGGGCGTATCTGTCAATTTTATGTTCCCATTTTGGCATGTTAAGAGATGCTTGTAGACTCTTTCTGCAAATATTTTTATAATGCTGCTCGTGTGTCTTTTTTTTTTGTCAGGCGTGAAGAATCAGGACTACACAATAAATTGAATTTTTAAGTTGATTTAGTGCGTGATGCCTATATACAAGAATCTGATCAAATAACAGTCAGCACTAAACTGGCCCTAGATAAGTAAGTAGAATGCAAGAGGGATTGGGAACGTAATGATTCCAGGCTGATTCCTCTCTTGACTCTGCCCTGGGCTCTACCACACTTTATCTTTCTTTGTAGGAATTTCCCCCTGATATACATTTATCTATATATCTACTTATATATAGTGACGGGTCCAGGGAGTGATGTGGTGGCCTAGAGGTGGAACTCTTACCTCACAATCAAGAGGCTGTGAGTTCGGTCCTAGGTAAAGACATATTTCTCTCTCTGGGCACACTGAGAACATATCTGCTGAACATAACTCCACACTGGCAACAGGAAGGGCATCTGGCCAGTAAACACTCAGCTCCATTCAGTTTCCCAGACTCCACCCCTCAAGGGTTTATAGGGTCGGTAAAGATGATGATGATATAGTGATGATGATTGTTCTGTCCTTTAATTACTAGCTGAATTTAAGGGAGGCAGACTTAAACTCCACAAAGGCATCCATACAAAGTCTCTTTATTGGTTCATCAGGCATCCTCAAATATAACTCACAGTTACGTCGAGATTCATCTCAATGTCCAATTCTCTGCATAGCTGACTTTATGGTGTAAAAGGATGGTAATCTTTCATCCCATATCAACGGAGCAAGGAGGTGAGATGCCAGCATGATGCTGGGTTCAGGCAAGAGAGAAGGAACCTCCCACAATCCAACCAAGAGTCAATTCAGTGACCAATCAGGATTACAGGTGGCCACATGATATGGATTATATTTCCCAATATACCTTACATTTACCATGATGCATTGCCTTAATTCCCTCATCTTAATTCCCAATAAATATTTATTTTAATTAGTTATAGCAATAATCATTCCCTAACAAAAGAACTACATAACATTGTACTTTTCAATCAGATTCCGCAGTATATTTCCCTCCTTTACTTCCACAGAGTTTTATTTATAATACCAAAAAAAAAAAAAAGAAGAAGAAGAAGAAGAGAAAGAAACAATTGATCCATTCATATCTTCGAAGCAATCCACTATCCAGATGATGGTTGATCAACAATGGGAAAAAGTAGGGTAGACTCTCTCCAACTTTTTTGTTTGCCTGTCCCATGAAATCTGTTGCGTTGGCTTCCTATGAAATAAATGAAGAGAAAACTGACATCAGAACTGTAACATTCAGCCACCAGTGGAAGAATATTTCAACCTTAGAACCTTCAGTCATGGATTGAAAAGGGCCTTCGCCAGAACAAAGGAAGTTCAAAGCCAGCTCAGAATGAATGATGACTGAGTTATAATTCATCAAAAGGTTCTGTTCCAATCCCTGAAACTGTGCTGGTATAAAAGTTCATTTTTTTTAAAAAAAAAATCACGTCTCATGAGAATTGGCTTATTATCCTATACCAAGATAACTGGATTATCAACAATTGTTTTATGAGTAATCACAATTAACAATACACTTTCACCTATCACATTTTCTTCATTTCTTTTTGTTTAGTTTCCCTAGTTTACAGATCCTTATCACCACCACTATACTTATAGATACTTATAATTTGGGAAAAAAGAATAATTTATGCACCTAATGACATGGACTCTCATGGGCTGGACAATCAACAAATTGCAATGATTTTCATGTTTATAAAACACAAGCCGAATATAACCATTTTTTTTAAAAGCCTTTTGAAAAAAAATCTGATTTTTATAATGGTTAAGTTGCAAATGAGTAAAAAAATATCTAAGATTTATATGAAAGTACGCAGTACAAATCTTATAAATAAGAAATCAAGAGATGTCTGCAGAAAAATAAAAAAATGGTATCTAAATTGATGAGTATGAAAGATACAGATGTTCTATTTTTGAAATTAGGAATAGCAACACCAAAACTGGTGCTTTCTAATTTTTTTCCAATTCTCATAATGAGAAGGGATGAAGCATGTTTGGAACTCTCAAGTTAAATCAAATTTGTGGGTTGTTTCCCTTTTTCCAACTATGTCTCAATATATTTAACCGAACAGTGAGAACAATTAGCCGGTAGAACAGCTGGCCTTCAGAAGTTGTGGGTGCTTCATCACTGGAGCCTTTTAAGAAGAGACTGGACAGTCACTTGTCTGAAATTGTATAGGGTCCATTCAACAGGGGGTTGGACTGGAAGACCTCCAAGATTCTTCTCTTCTCTTCTCTTCTCTTCTCTTCTCTTCTCTTCTCTTCTCTTCTCTTCTCTTCTCTTCTACTCTACTCTACTCTACTCTACTCTACTCTACTCTACTCTACTCTACTCTACTCTACTCAACTCTATTCCCTATTCTGTTCTATTCTGTTCTTATTATTCTATTCCATTCCATTCCATTCCATTCTATTCTATTCTATTCTATTCTATTTTATTGTATTCATCGCCAACCAGTGGGCCGGAGACCACTGGTGGTCTGCGAGAAAATTTTGATGGGCTGCAGAGAAATGACACCCCCAAAGCAATTAATCCAGGCTGCATGGGAACACAAGGCTTGTGTCACTTGAATTGTGAACAACATGAGGTAGTGAGGGGAGGGGGGGACAGGGCGGAGGTGGGAAACATGCCTCACTTGCCCCACGTGTCTGACCTGGCCACTGGGCTGCTTCTTTCTGCTTCTTTCTTCTTCTGCTTTTAGCTGCATGCAAGGAAAGCAGCAAAAGTCTTTCTTTGTCTCTCCCAAACTCCACCAGAAATGAGTCTTTGTGACCCTGCAAGGCATCCTTGCTCCAAGAGGCTGTGCCGGCACAACAAGTCTCACAAAGACTCATTTCTGGTGGAGTTTGGGGGTGAGAAAGAAAGACTTCTGCTGCTTCTGCTGCTTTCCTTGCATGAAGCCAAAAGTCTCTCTCTCTCTCTCCCCCTGAGAATGGAGCTGGAGACAGTCTCCTGAGATCCCAAATAAAGAACGATTGATTGGTAGGAAAACGGGGTGGGGAATTTTCCTGCAGACTTTTTTGGGGATTTTCCCAGGGTCTCTGGTCCGCGGGATTTAAAATTATGAGTTTGGCGGTCCCTGAGGTCCAAAAGGTTGGTGACCCCTGTTCTATTCTATTTCTGTTCTGATAATCCTTCAGAGACCTTTTCAGATTTTTGCATTAAATGCATCACAGTCCAATTGACAACCAGGTGCAGAGATTACAAATACTTTGGAGGTCAGAGTTTATGTGTGTGAGAACTCTAAGATGGGTGATCCCTCAATTTTAATAGCCAGCCATCAATACCCCCACTCAACATCTAAACACCCATGTACAACAAGCACCATATAAATTCCACACACAGAGAACAGCCCAAAGGACACACTCTGCTAGGGAGAAGTTCCCTGAAGATGGGCTCCAATATAAGTCCAAAAGCTTGGAAGCCAAAACCTCTGGTCCCTGGGATTGACTCAGATTGGATCTCAGTTTTAGTTTCTGTTGGTTTCTCATTTTTCCACATATAAGTTTGGTTTCTTCCATTCCTGAACTAGTAAGTTTTTAAAAGTTCACACAAAGGTGCATGCTTCTTTCATGTTCTTTCTTTCAGTGGAACTACTTGCCTCCAGAAGTTGTGGATGTTCCAACACTGGAAGATTTTAAGAAGGGATTGGACAACCATTTGTCTGAAATTGTATAGGGTTTCCTGCCTGAGCAAGGGGGTTAGACTAGAAGACCTCCAAGGTCCCTTCCAAGACTGTTATTCTATTCTATTTTGCATCTGACTTTATATCCATAGGTTTTGTGAGCTGTTTCTTCTAACACAATGTAGTTGTGTACATTATATTTGCACACTGTTATGGGAATTGGTATAGGGGTTTGACAAGTTCAGAAAAGCGCAGATTATGAGTGGGGACTGATTTTAAATTCAGCATTGGCTTGCAAATGCAAATTTAGATATAAAGGTAAAGGTTCCCCTCACACACATGTGCTAGTTGCTTCTGACTCTAGGCCCCCTCATCTCCGTTACAAAGCCAAAGAGCCAGCACTGTCTGAAGACGTCTCCATGGTCATGTGGCCAGCATGACTAAACACCAAAGGCGCATGGAACGCTATTACCTTCCCACCAAAGTGGTCCCTGTTTTTCTACTTGCATTTTTACGTGCTTTCGAACCGCTAGGTGGACAGAAACGGGCAAGTAATGGGAATTCACTCTGTTAAGTGGCGCTGGGGATTTGAACTGCCAAATTGCTGACCTTTCTGATTGACAAGCTCAGCATCTTACCCACTGAGCCACCGCATCCCTAAATTTAGATATATTCACTTTCAAATATAAGCTATATAAACTTCTCCCTAGTCCTTAATGATGTATCTCCCAATTTACTTCAATGATTTCCATGCAAGGGAATACTTTCATAAAACTCCAGTACTCTTTCTTTCCAGTTCCTCTTTTTTCCAATTTCAAACATCGTAATATCCTTGCCTCATTTCAGCAGCCATGATTCTTCCTTCTGAATGAGAATCAGTTCATTAGCAGAGGTCAAATTATTTTGGATGTCCACGTTTCAATAGGATGTCATTGAGGCGGATGGATTCTAGGGTATTTCCTGAGGGTAGGATCCGTTTTCTATTTTTCTGATCTTATAAGAAACAATCCAGTTAAAACCAGAGTTGAAAATGCTGGAGGAAAAAATAAAATAAAATCTGAAGGAGAAATCATAAAGAGACATTCAGATGCCGAAGACAAGACATGTTATCTGAGACCAATAAGATTTGTCTAGCTTCACTTGACTTGAAAAATCTATTGCTGATGAAGTATGAAGGCAGAAAACAAACATAATACCATATAAAAAAAGTTGACTGTGCTAAGCAAGACATTTAGAAGAAAGGAGCTGCCTGCAGGGAGATAAAGAGAGAGATTAAAGAAGTATCCTTGATCTGGACATAACCAATTAGCACTAAGGATGGGCTAATGCTGCAATACAAGCCAGCAAATTCCAGTCTACAGGACTCAGTGATCATATGTGGGTGAAGTAGAGATCAGCTGCTCCCAAAGGCCATTTTCCAGAAGAAACAGCTTTCATAGCAGAAGAAGTGAAGAGTGAGCTAAGTCCAGAATGAACTAAGTTTAGAGAACTGGAAGACAAAACATACGAAGTACAGTTGCAGGAATTGGGAGCATCTAATTTAATGAAAAGAAGGACTAGGGGTGACATGACAGCAGTATTCCACTATCGGAGGGGCTGCCACAAAGAAGAAGGGGTCAACCTATTCTCCAAAGCTCCTGAAGGCGAGACAAGAAGCAATGGATGAAAACTAATCAAGGAGAGGACCAAGGAGAAATTTCCTGACAGTTAGCAATAGCAATAGTACTTAGACTTATATACTGCTTCACAGTGCTTTACAGCCCTCTCTAAAGGGTTTACCTAGTCAGCCTATTGCTCCCAAATAATTTGCGTCCTCATTTTACCCACCTTGGAAAGATGGAAGGCTGAGTCAACCTTGAGCCTGGTGAGATTTGAACTGCCAAATTGCAGGCAGTCAGCAGAAGTAGACTGCAGTACTACATTGTAACCACTGCGCCACTGCAGCACAGTTAGAATAATTGATCAGTGGAACAACTTGCCCTCCAGAAGTTGTGAATGCTCCAACACTGGAAGTTTTGAAGAAGAGATTGGATAACCATTTGTCTGAAGTGGTGTGTCTAAGCAGGGGGTTGGACTAAAAGACCTCTAAGGTCCCTTCCAACTCTTCTCTTCTCTTCTCTTCTCTTCTCTTCTCTTCTCTTCTCTTCTCTTCTCTTCTCTTCTCTACTCTACTCTACTCTACTCTACTCTACTCTACTCTACTCTATCCCCAGGGTCTCTTCCAGCTTTGTTATTCTGATAAGGCCTTACTGAACAAGGCCCAAGAGGATATGTATCCCTTACTCACATACACATACACATACTTGTATTGTGACCAAAAAAAATAGCCTGGAGAATGCTAAGGATCAATAGGTCTTGTCTGAAAATCATGAACAGTTACAGGCAGCAGTTGGTCATGCAGATTAGGAGTGACTGGCTTAATGAAAACCTATGAATGGGGCTGTTCTTTGCCACAGACAGAAAGTTCTCTGTGCAGCTGAGCGTATCCAATAGTGGCTGGCAAGTCACAAGTAGAGCATGTGATTGGTAAACTCTTGAACAATAATGGGTCCCCCTATTTGGAGGGTTTGTGTGTCAAAATCCAGATTTTTAATGGAATTTTAATGGCTCTCGTCCCTGCTCCCCATAGGAAAAAAACATTATTCTCCAGGCTGTGGTTTGTTTTCAGGGTCCTGAAATGTTTTAGGGATGAAGCTTTTTTTAAACCCAAATGTTTACAGATAAAGTGTAGAGAGCCAGAATAATTTTAAGTGAGGGATTGTATTCCTTCTTCCTTCATACAGTGCCCCTTGTTTCAAGAAATGCTATTTTGTAGATTTACTGAATGCCTCTTGTCAGTTCGTCTATTTTTTTTTTAAGTCATAGGATGGGAAGGATCTTGTAGATCAGAGGTGAAAAACCTCTGGCACCAGGTTTGCAGATTATTTCTGCAAAAACTTAAGCTGCTGTTGCAGTTTGATCTCCCCATAGCCCATGGCGGAGGGGTGGAAGGCTATATTGCTTTTCTTCAGATCTAAGCTAGTCCCTTACTTTCGTAAAATTATCTGGCAGGAAGGGACCTCAGAGTTTTCCAGTCCAAACCCCTCTTCAAGGCAGGAGCCTTTCACCATCCAGGACAAATGATAGTGCAATTTATTGTTGAACTAGCTCTATACCCATGCTTCGCTACGAAACTATGTGATTGGGCTTAGTTTGGGGGGAGGAAAATAAGGGGGGGAAATTCTGCCTCTGCCTACCAAGCATCCATCAGCATTTATCTGGCTAGCGTCCTGTCAGTTTGTGAGAGAGTTGAGGGCTGTTTGGAAACAGAAGCAGTATTTGCTGGGTGAGCAAGAAGGAGACAGCACGGAGCCTGGGCGTGGCTTAGCTGTTCTGTACTGAAGCTGCTTGGTGCTGTGAAACTGAAACTGAAACTCCTCTCCTCTGCTTGTGCTTTGCATTTGGAAGAGATTTCTTTTCAGGTGGGGAGAAAGAGTAGAACTCTTTAGCATCAGAGCGTGTTAATAATAATATACAAAATACTAATGCTGTGATGGTCATTTCGAAAAATCCTTTCTTAGTGAACACCTAGTAGCCAAGAGGAACATGCGTGCCAAATTTCAAGTTTGCAGGCTTTATGGGTCTGGAGATTTTGTGATGATGTGTGAGTGGGATTTATATATATGTTGTGGCTCCGGGTTTGGATTCTGTTCCTGTGGCAGATTGGAGTTCAAGTGAGGAGGACATGGCAGAACAATATGAACCGGCATTGCTGAGTGATTGGAATAGTAACCAGGATGAGGAGATGGAGATAACAAGGGATGACAGACCTGCAGTATTAGAGTGGTCAGAACCTTTGACCTCCTCTGGTGCTTTATCTGATCAGCAGCCGGGAATGGATGACAGGGAAGGCATCAGAGAGTCTTCTAGTGGAGATGAGAATTTGGAGAACTTGTGGTTAAATGTAAGGAACAGAAGAAGATTAAGGAGGCAAACCCAGCTAGAAAGAAAGAGGAGGGTGAGCCAATAATTAGGGAAATTAGTACGTTGCCTCAATGAGTATAAAAGGACACAGCTGGGCTGGTAGAATTTGCCAGAAGCAAAGTGACTTATTGAGTGAGGATGTTACAGCAAGAAGCTCTGAGGCTTGAGATTTATTGCCAAGACTGGTTTGCCGGACAGAGTAAAGATTTATGCTGTGGATTGGGATTTTTGCCAGCCGTTATCTTGTGAGACTTTATTTTGTTTGAATTACTTCTGAAACGGCTGCTTTGGCAGCTGGTAACCTGAAGTCCCGAAGGTGTTTTTTTCAAATGGCAGCTGTATTTCCTTAAAGTCATGTCATGTTTCCTTGAAGATGTTTGTCTTCTCATCCGAGAAGTTTCTTGGAAATTCCCAGTCATCCAGGTCAAAGGTGTTTTTTTTCAAAAGACATCTGGATTTTTCTGTGCTTTTGTTTTTGAATAGAATAGAATTCTTTATTGGCCAAGTGTGATTGGACACACAAGGAATTTGTCTTGATGCAAATGCTCTCAGTGTACATAAAAGAAAAGATACATTTGTCAAGAATCATAAAGTACAACGCTTCATGATAGTTCTAGGGTACAATAAGCAATCAATCATACTAGGAAACGGTCCATATAAATCGTAAGGATACAAGCGACAAAGTTACAGTACTACAGTCACAAGTGGGAGGGGATGGGTGATAAGGAGTGATGAGAAGATTAATGGTAATGCAGACTTTGTAAATAGTTTGACAGTGTTGAGGGAATTATTTGTTTAGCAGAGTGATGGCGTTCGGGGAAAAACTGTCCTTGTGAGTCTAGTTGTTTTGGTGTGCAGTGCTCTATAACGTTGTTTTGCGGGTAGGAGTTAAAAGGCGTTTCATTTCACATCTAAGAAGCTTCTTGGGTTCTTGGATGAGAAGAACTTCTTGGATGAAAAGTGGAACCTCTTCAAGGAAAAACTAAGGAAGTCCAGTTGCCTTTTGAAAAAGCACCTTTGGGACAATCGTGACTGGGATTGACTGAAAATCTCATTAGATATTTAGTAACTGGAGGGATTTGAGTCCAGGTACTTTGGTAGGCCTGGTGTCACAGAGTGGTGCTGGAAACGATGGGCCTTGCTAGCCAAAGCTTCTAATTAGCAAACCTGGAGAAATACCAGAAATCATCTCAGAGTGGTGGTAGGGAGGTTGAGCATCTTGAAAACATGGAAAGGTTAATTGAAGGCCTGGGGCATCTCCTCTCTTGCCGTTGTTATGCTAACAACGTTTTGGCAGGCAGATTTAATGATTCCTGGTTACCTGGCTTCCCAATTAATCTCTTGTCCCCAGATGGAGAGAGTTTAAAGAAAGGTCTTTGTCAGACTTCAGGTGAACGGAGATGCTGCTTTGGCAGTCAGGTTCCTAGCCTTCTCATGAGCCAAATAATTCATATTTAGTAGCATGGATGCAGAAACTTCAGGATACTGTAAAGTTTTCTACAGCCCATCCATACTGAGCCCAAATACAATTATATTAAGGTCATGTAATCACGTGACATATTCTTATTTCTTTTCCTTTTTTTAAATCATCCTGACATTGCAATAAATGACGTATTTCTTGAAAAATAAGGCTGCACCAAAACCCTCCGATTTTACCAAGAGATAGTCCTCTACGGTTCCTTTAACGACCATTCAAAGTTACAACGGCAGTGAAAAAAGTCACTTAACAACTTGTTTTGCTTAGCAACAGGAATTTTGGACTCAACTTGGTCATAAATCGAGCACCACCAAAGAGGGCCACTTGTGAGTACAATCCAAACAACAGACTACCCTAACTGTGAAGAGAATAAGAAACAGGTGGGAGAGAAAGAAATTTTAAAAAGAACATAATTCTTTTATTTCTCTACAATCCAGGGGTAATAGTTATCCTTACGAAAATTCCTGCAATTCAGTTTTTAAAGAACAGCTTTGAGTCCTGCTCAATCTTATTCTCCAGTTTTTCTGACCTACGAAGAACATATAAAGAATGGTTACAGGAATTAAGGTATCTCTAGTCTAATGAAAAGAAGAACTAGGGGTGACATTATAGCTGTGTTCCAATATTTGAGGGGCTCCTGCAAAGACATGGGGGGGGGTTCAATCTATTTTCCAAAGCACCAGAAGGCAAGAAACAATGGATGGAAACTAAGCAAGGAGAGAAGCAACCTGGGATTAAGGAGAAACTTCCTAAGAGTGGGGACAATTAACCAGTGGAACAGAAGTTGCCTTCAGAAATTGTGGATGCTCTATCACTGGAGGCTTTCCAAAAGAGACTGGACAACCACTTGTCTGAAATGGTATAGGTCAGGATCGCCTGCAGGAGTAAGGGGATTTAGAAGGCCTTCAAGGACCCTTCGAACTCCATTGTTCTATGCTCTGTGTTCGTTTCCATCAACAGAGAGTCAGCTCAAATGCTGAGAGTTTACAGATGTTGTTAAGCCAGCATTTAGAAACTGGTGAGGAGGCATATTTCCAGGCTTGTGCTGCCACCTTTCTTGCAGTTATCCAGCCAGCTAGAGCCAGCTACAGCTTTTCATAAATCTATATATATATATAAAAGCGAAATACCACTCATGCCTCATCACAAAATCTCCAGAACTGTAAAGCCTGCAAACTTGAAATTTGGCACGTATGTTCCTCTTGCTTTTAGATATTCACTAAGAAAGGATTTTTTTTGAAATGGCCATCAGAGCATTTAGAGTATTTCCTATATTATTATTAACACGCTCTGATGCTAAGGAGTTCTACTCCCCCTCCCCACCTGAAAAGACATCTGTTCCAAATGCAAAACACAAGCAGAGGAGAGGAGTTTCAGTTTCACAGCAGCAGCCAGCTTTAGTACAGATCAGTTGAGCTAAGCCACGCCCAGGCTCCTTGCTATCTCCTTCTTGTTCACATAGCAAATACTGCTTCAGTTTTCAAACAGCCCTCAACTCTCTCACACACTGACAGGATGCTAGCCAGATCAATACCAATGGATGCTGGTAGGCAGAGGCAAAATCCCCCCCCTTATTTTCCTCCCCAAAAACTAAACCCGACCACATAGTTTCACAGAGAAGCACGGGTATCCAGCTAGGAGCTTCTAAAATTGCTAATGGAGGACTATAAACTGCCATGAAATGGAACTGTAAACTGCCATGCAGTAGTTTGTAGGGATCTGTTTTTCTAGCCCTTAATGCAGATGCATCGTCCAAGCTGCAAATTCCTCGCATTTCCAAAGTTTTGGAGCCCAACAGAGTATCGGTTTGGCCCTCCCTTTGCTGCCTCCCTTCTTTCCTTTCCTGCCAATGTTTGTTGCATACTCATAGTCAAGCCAAGAGGTGTTTGGGGCATGCTGGAGGCATATAGCTTTAATCACTGGTGGAAAGTCTGTTGAAATACACTTCCTGCTGTGCTGGGGTGTTAATAAAACATCTGTCCTGGGGTATATGTGATTTCGTTCTCTCTTTGGTCATTCATCTCTGTTTTATTCTCATCAGAAAAATTTAGGCCTCCAAGTTTGGAAGTAAGCATAGCCCTAAATATAAGCACTTCCAACAAAGGTTTTTAAGAACCCTAGACATGAGGGGAGGGTCCCATGTAGGCACAAACCCCTCTTCCTATTTCTCAAGATCCCCTCTACAGCTTCTAATCACAACTGAGGGCTAACTTGGGGTGTTTAAATTAGGCTACTTTCATCACTGGCAGGAACCAATAAGATAAATAGCCTCACTTTTCTGTTCGCCTGCAATCTGCATTTATTTGTTTGCATGTATGTACGATATGTAAAAGAAATAGTGGAATGGAGGCAAACCAAGGCACAGAACAATTGTAAGTCTCCTAGGAATCTTGTTAAAGTATTTTGTGTGCTTAGCACTAAATCCTTTTCGGTCCCCCATTGGGGGTGTCTGGAGGAGGGAGATGAGGTTAAAAAAAAAAATCGCGCTGGTGGCCACAATCATGGAATAAAAAACTCACCCCCTTTTTGCATACATTCCACTTGTGTAACAGGTGTAAAAGAGAAACACTAACCTGGTGCTTGATACATCCAGCGGAAGGTATTTACTGTATTTTGGGTGCTTTCCTGGGCGTGTATTTCCACCAAGAAGATAGTAGCACATGGTTCCTCTGATGGTTGTTGGACTAAGTCAAGTGCATCCAAGGACAAACTGGAACTAATGGAACTAATGGACAAACTGGAACTGCTCAAATGAAAACCAACCACAACGAAGTGATCTATGGAGAAAAAAAAATCCCTGTTTCCTTTGAATTCTGAAGTCCTCAAAGTCTGCAACCCTTTTGTGCCAGGGGGAATTATGTTAAGAAAAAATACTGTATCACCCAGCCATGGATCAAGTCTATTCAGATTAGTTCGTGATTGTTGACTCTCTGGTCATGGGTTCTCAACCTATTGACGTTTTGACTACTTCTGTGAGCCCATGTCAGCTGCAGTGAATTATTGTAGCAATCAAGCCTGCTGAATATATTTATTTCAAAATAAAGAGCAGTGTTATTCACATCTACTAGAGACAAGTCCTTCCGATGTCAATACAAATTGAACCATTCCTCAAGTCATGAAAGCTAATTAGTCCATTTTATGCACATGCAAAATATGTAAGATGATGATGAAGAAGAGGGGAGGAGGAGGAGGAAGAAGGAGGAGGAGGAAAAGAAGAACAAGGAGGAGGAGGAGGAGGAGGAGGAGAAGCAGAAGCAGAAGCAGAAGGAGCAAGGGAAGAGGAAGAGGAAGAAGAGGAAGAAGAGGAAGAAGAAGAGGAAGAAGAAGAAGAAGAAGAAGAAGAAGAAGAAGAAGAAGAAGAAGAAGAAGAAGAAGAAGAAGAAGAAGAAGAAGAAGAAGAAGAAGAAGAAGAAGAAGAAGAAGAAGACTGCAGAGAGGAGCAATTGTAGAATCTGATGGCATTTTCTGACCATCAAAAGACCTTTTGTGGGCTCCCGTCTGCAGACGCACAGAGAAGCTGCAAAAGAGCAAGAGGGAGAAGTACCATGCTTTGGTCCTTGGTTACCAGTAGATGGTGCTGATAGGAAAGTCATCATGGAACTTCTTATATTTTGGCTGGCTATGATTTCCTTGCTGCAGAGAGACCTTCTCTCCTTGGCTTCCTTTCCTAGCACCCAGACTGTAAAAATAACTCCACGCGGCTCGGTTCACTAGAGGGGACACCAGGAGTTATTTATGACATTCAGAAGATTACCGAAAGAGCAAAGTTAGGCAGCCATTCAGAAGCCACAAGCAGAAATGGCTCCTGGATCGGTTGCGTGGTGGGGATATTCTCAGATTTGCTAATGGAAACGAACCGAATGGAGATTCTTCATCTTGGTCACTGGTGGTTCAATTATAGGCCGGCACCCCTGGATTGAGATTGGAAGGTGGGTTGGTTCCCTCAGGCTCTGGCAAGGAAGGAGGAATTTCTGGGAAACAGCTGGACTGGGATGGCTACTTGACAACAAGACAAAGAGCAAAAGTTGTGTGGAGCAGTCTGAATCGAGAGCAGGATGCCAACCCCACAAATTATTTTTTTCAGGCACTGGGTTTTAATTGCAGAGCTCCCTATTGTAAATCTATCCTTCCCAAAGATAGCTTTACTTTTTCATATTTATGTGCATGCCTTTCTTATGCGTATCTTCCCAGATCAATTGAACTCTCTCCTCCTCCTCCTCTCTTTCTCCTTCTCTCTCTCTCTCTCTCTCCTCCTCCTCCTCTCTTTCTCATTCTCTCTCTCTCTCCTTCTCTCTCTCTCTCTCTCTCTCTCTCTCTCTCTCCTTCTCTCTCTCCTTCTCTCTTCCTCCCCCACCCACACACAGAGTGCAGCAGCCTTTTCCGTGATGGAATCCATTCTGATAGATCTTCTAAATCCACCCCAACATAAATCCATTGAGGATTTACTGTGTTCCCCTCATTGAAACTTTTGATTTTTGTCATTATTCAAAAAGAGTTCTCTGACGCATAGTTATTCTTCAACAACAGTATGCAGTCACCTTATTGGTGAGAGGGGCAGCATATAAATGTAAATAATAATAATAATAATAATAATAATAATAATAATAATAATAATAATAATAATAATAATAATAATAATAAAAAGCAGGTGAATGTGCATATACATATCTGGTAACAATCACCATTTTTTCTTAAAGCAATATCCCAAATTATCCATTTCAGTCCCAGTCCTGCAATAACATCAACATATTATCCCCATACCTTCTACAGCCCTTCAGAACACTTTTTTTTTTAAAGGTAGGGGGGAAATGTAATGCTCACCTCCAATTTGTTGTCAATTTCTTTTTCTTTTTTTGTATATACATTTCATTTTATTTTTAAATATACATCATTATCAATACATGAACAGTGTGGCACATGGGTATTGTTCATTTTGATACAAATAACAATAATAACATTAATAATATTTGTTACATTAGTCAAACTTTTGTAATCTTGGTGTTAATACACATTTGCATTATTATTTAGTTGCTCAGTATTTCAATGTGCCATTCTAATGCCAATCACAATATTATTTGAGCATACATAGTAATACCGTATTTCAACCTCTAATCTTTCCATCTGGTTATTGCTTGTCAATTTGTTGTTAATTTCTGTCCTCTTTGACGTTATTAAGTCTTCTTGGAGTTGAGCCCAACCTTTGATGATTACATGGAAATCACCGTGCTTTGTCTCTTATTTGGATGCTTAAAAATCACACACACTGATACATAGAATAATACACAAATTATTCTAACTAAAATTTACCTCCTGAAGTATGCACCACTCAGTAGCCATGAGTTCAACTGTTGCCTTACTGTGTCCAACAATCAGCCAGCAGCAGAAAATAATTACTGTCATTAATACAAGTTAGATAAATTGTGCCACTTCAAAAGTGGGAAAGAATTTTTGCTTGGCCTGTAATTTTTTCAGCAAATCATCTGAATTTACTCTTCTACAATATGATCTAGAATGAATGATACACTTCTTTGACTATCTGGACTGGAATTCTCAGATCAGCAACTGCATACAAGCTTCTTTGTATTAGGTGAAATTACAATTTTGTTTTAAATAAGGAAGGGTTGTGTGAGGTTCACACTGAGTAGCCTTCTTGATACATTCCAAATTTAGCTTCCGCCATGGAAGGTATGTAGAAGAGAACTTTCTAATCCCATCCAATTTCACAGTTCTCTAAAATCCAGAGATAAAGAACATGAAGGCCCAGTGGTATAGAGAGAAAGTGGAGAAATAGCTGCTCAATTGACATGGAGACATTTGTGGAAAGACAAACTAGAGATAAGGAGGAGCCGAGGAAGCAGATTAGAAGAAGAAGAAGAAGAAAAAAATGGGCAGAAGCTAAATGACTAACAGAGAACTTCAAGAGGACTTAAATATAGAAAGAGTTGAGTGCTATTGGCACAACAAATAAATTGTCCAGGATAATCAATTGTAAAGGAATTTAGAGATGGACTTGGGGAAGAGATCTTCGGGGGCAAGATATGAAGAAGTGATTCCATTGCTTATTGTACCCTATGACTATCATTAAATGTTGTACCTTATGATTCTTGACTCTTGATGAATGTATCTTTTCCTATATGTACACTGAGAGCATTTGCACCGAGACAAATTCCTTGTGTATCCAATCACACTTGGCCAATAAAGAATTCTGTTCTGTTCTGTCCTGTTCTATTCTATTCTATTCTATTCTGTTCTGTTCTGTTCTGTTCTGTTCTGTTCTGTTCTATTCTATTCTATTCTATTCTATTCTATTCTATTCTACCCAGTCTCAAGATGGAAGCCAACACAAACAAGAGACCGGATACGATTTGCTTTGATTTTGTTTAGCATAAGATGGGACCAAGAGAAACTCCAAACAGGCTTTCAATTATTTTTCTCTCTGGATTTTGAAAGGCGGGTAACATAGTAAGGGCCATTGAACAGGTAGGTTTGAATTGTCTGCTTTTGGTCCAGCAGATAGAGGTCTCATTAGCCTCCCATCAAGGACTAAACATCCCTGAGGATTCTAATGCTGATTAAAAACACACAACAGGCTGGCCTCTATTAATTATCCTGCCCAGTTCTACAGGGTATAGTCAAACCATGGTAGAAATCACTCCCTCATTCTCTCTCGGACAGAGCTACACCAGAAGGTGAATTTTCCTTAGCACATCTGGATGCTACTTCCATCCTGATAGGGCTCAACTAAACCTGTGACTTGTACTGTTCTCTGGGGGTATTTCTACTATCTCAGAAACTTCATGTGTACAAAGTCTCATCATTATCACTTTGTTTAGCATTATTGGGCGATGACTCCTTTGATCCTGGCCTCTGCTCAATAGGAGAAATTCATAAGGGCAGATTTCGTTCCTTCTTGGGGGACGGAGGGGTGGTGGTGTCAGGTTTCCTTTCTTTTGTAGAAGTGGCTTGATTTTGACTCTTCCTTGAGGACTTCCCGCTGACGCCCATCAGCTGCTGTGGGAAATGGGATGCCAGAGCGAGCAGGGCTCGGGTCTGAGCTGAGGGAATAGCTGGGGAATGGACGGAGCCAAGAGCTACGCATTCTCCAGAAAGCTAAGAGGGCAGAGAGGAGAGGTTATCAAACCCAGAATGCTAGGAGTCAATATATAAAATTTCACCTCTTGGGTAGGGAGGACGCTGTCTATGGAATCCTTTCCAGGGGTGGAAAGTTGCTGATTTAAAAACCGGCATCTTTTTCCCCAGCTGGTCAACTGGGGAAAAAGAAGAAGAAGAAGAAGAAAAAAGAAGAATCTTCCCCCACCTTCTTCTTCTTCTTTTTTTGTGCAATCAGAGAGAGAGAGAGAAAGAAACGTTCACGCTCCCTCTGTTCTTTCTCTCCCCCCTCCTCCCACTCTCCTATATACCAGTGGTGTGTAAGATTGGAGCAAACTCTCTGCAGAGCTCATTACGCGGCTGCCCCAGTGCTTGGGTGAGGGCAACCCAGTCCTGTGTGGACTGATTCGAGATGATTTGTATTTAAGGCATTTGGCTTTTCAGGGAGCTCGTGCGGAGGAGGAACTCGCACAAATTAAATAATTGAAGTAGCAAGATGGGAAGGGTGTGTGTGTGTGTGTGTGTTGTTTAGGGATAGAACCAAAAGAAAAGGGAATGAGGAAGAAGAAGGGGAAGAAGGTGGCATACAACCAGGGCTAACTTAGCAGGAGAGGAAGGCCAACATGAAAGAGGAAAAAAATATATGCAACAGAAGAGAATGTCTGTAGCTCAGGATCGAAGTGTGGAATTCTTGGTGCTCTCTGAGCTTGCTTGCTTGCAGATCTTTCTTAACCCAACGAAGTAACGTGATATTACATCTGCAAGGACCAAGAACTCCATAATGTTTTTTAAAAGATTTTGTACAATCACAAGACTGCTTTGCAGCTTCAGGGAGTCCATATTTCCTAAGCTGCAAAATATTTCAAAAAGAGGTCTTTTTGAGAACTATGGGTCAATTCATTTGGAATTATTTCCAGGGTAAAGCATGGGCAAAACCATTTATGAAGGGATCATAAGACCAGGCAAAGATGCAAAGCTGAAATCTACCCAGTTTGGGGCTTTTTAAACAGTGACATTTCTGTTTCAGTTCCTTTGGTAGGTTTGGTTTGCAGTAATGGTGCTGGAGGAGACTCCTGCAAGTCCCTTGGACTGCAAGGCGATTCAACCGGTCAGTCCTAGAGGAGATCCACCCTGACTGCTCTTTAGAAGGCCAGATCCTGAAGATGAAACTCAAAGACTTTGGCCACCTCATGAGAAGGAAGGACTCCCTGGAGAAGATCCCAATGTTGGGAAAGACGGAGGGCAAGAGAAGAAGAAGGGGAGGGCAGAGAAGGAGGGGGCTGGATGGAGTCACTGAAGCAGATGGCGTGAGTTCAAATGGACTCCAGAAGATGGTAGAGGACAGGAAGGCCTGGAGGAATGTTGTCCAGGGGGTCGTGATGGGTTGGACACGACTTTGCAACTAACAACAACAACAAACATTGGTGCTCATTTTCAGATTAGGTTTATCTCACCTGGGTTGTAAAAAAAAAACAGATGCCAATCAGGTGTCAGGAGAGGGATCACCCAGTCTTTTGATAGGACGATGCGCCCATTTTTCTTGAATCTGGGCAAGGCAGTCAGAAAATGCTTGAATGCTGTGTAGAAAGACCAAAAGCAACTCTCCTCGAAGAAAAATGGAATGGCAAACTATTTTTGTCTCCATGAAATTGTCCATGAATTCAGTTTTAAGGAAACGTCGCTCTTCAGCTTACAGAATGCTTAATATAACTACTCCTTTTTAAAAAAATAAAAAAAAAATATCTGGAAAAAAAATGCTGGTCTTCTTTGGCAGTTTGATACCAAATGTTAGCAGCTTGGTCTTAAGGATGCTTGAGAACTAGAGATGTAAGCACACAGGACACTAGCATTCTCAAAAGAATGTTCTATCTCCCTCAAGTTTAAAATTACCAAATTTTAAAAGAATAGAATAGAAAATAATGGAATGGAATGGAAACAAACTGAACAGAATTATTTGGCCAAGTGTGATTAGACACACAAGGAATTTGCAGAGATTTTTTTATTTATGTTATTTATTTGTTTGTCAAACATGTACAAGCGCACCAACGTGCCTACCGTCCCTGTCCTATTGTTTCTCCTATTCTTTTATTTTTCTTATATGTAACCATTTCATGTATTCACAACTATGTATACATTTATACTTATTATCTTGTAAACAATTGGCAAATCAAATAAATAAATAAATAAATAAGATAACAAGTATATGTATGGACATTAACATAAACAAAGGAAGTAAATACAGATCAACAGGGACAGTAAGACAGGGATGGCAGGCACACTGGTGCGCTTATGCACGCTCCCTTTAAGGACCTCTTAGGAATGGGGTGAGGTCCACGGTAGACAGTTTGAGGTTAAAGCTGTGAGGGGTTGAGGCTGTAATAATGGAGTCAGGTGGGGCATTCCAGGCATTTACCACTCTGTTGCTGAAATCGTATTTTCTGCAATTGAGTTTGGAGCAATTTACCTTGAATTTGTATCAGTTGTTTGCCCGTGTATTACTGTGGTTGAAGCTGAAGAAGTTGTTGACAGGCAAGATGTTATAGCAGACAATTTTGTGAACTATGGTTAGATCATCTAAATTTGTCTCAGAAAATCTCAGTGTACAAAACAACAGCATAGTAATAATCATCATACTAACACCAATACTTGGTATTATACAAATAACAATCACATAATTATCAATAAAGATAACAATTGTTATAATTGTTATAAATACTTACAATTATTACACATAACAATTATTAATTATAATAACAATTGAGCCATTAAATTCATGGATTGAGTAAAATAATGTTTTAATGCTGGAAAAAGTTTTTTGGGGGGAGGGGTTATGTGTACCTGTGTACATATTTATATTCAGTATAAAGTTTTAGAGAATGGCTGCTAAGACAGTTCCACTCCTGGTGCTCTCCAAGGTCATGCAAATTAAAAAATGCATTAGGAGCAGAGTGTGCAAAGGATTTATTAAAATCTGTCCATCTCAGATCTAAATCTGTCAGATGAGTGGTCCAGATAAAGCAATCAGAAGAGGTAGGCAATTGAAGCCCCAAATCAATAAATTTAGACCATCACCTCTTTCCTAGCCACTACTTCCCTTCAGAGCTCAAAAATGATTCTAGATTCTGTAGCCCAGTCTTGCCTGAGACCATTTACAATTGGTTCATAACATCTTTGTGCAACTTCAACCCAAGACTTGATTCATTTCTGGAATGGGTAGACCAAAAGAAGAGGTGCTTTTTTTTTTTTTTTCAAGAGGCAACTGGACTTTCTGGTTTTTCTTTGAAGAGGTTTTGCTTCTCATGCAAGAAGCTTCTTCGGCTCTTGGATGAGAAGCGAAACGTCTTCAGAGGAAAAACCAGAAAATCCATTGCCTCTTGGAAAAAAGCACAAGATCTGGATGACTGAGAATCTCCATAGACAAAAAAAAGCTGACTTATATGTGCATCTGGCCTTCAGAGTTTAGGGAATCTTCATGTTTAAATGAAGAACCTTCAAGATTCTCAATGAAGACGTTCATGGCCAGTGTGTGATGATTCGTATCAGTTACACTGTCCAGTGTGTTCCTCAGCCAACGCGATGAAGGGATAATGCCACCCCACTTCACTTTGCCTCATCCTGGTCTATTCCATTCCACTCCACTCCAGCTACACCTTTTTTGCCCCTACTTAGAGCAACAGGTGCTCCATGATTGACGTTGTCCAAATTAATCTAGAACAGTGTTTCTCCATCTCTTTAAGACAGGTGTCAGCGTTCCAGAAAAACTCGACCCTAACAGATAACTCCGAACCAGACATCTTCTCAAAGTTCCTTTTTATTAGAGTAATAAACTGGCACATCTGGGAAATCCCCAATCTGAAAGTTCTGGGTTTCCCTCCAATAAGTAAAATATTACAAATCCACCCCCTGCACCCATCATTGCATCACATGCCCCAATCACCATCCGTCCCAACTTGAGACGCCCTCTCAACCCGGTGCAGAAATAACATGACCTTGACTCTAAAAAAGAATGCTATTATGTCTAACCACATACGCTCCATGCAATTCCCCCCTCCCAGCTTCCCAGGCTGAAGAATGTGGCAGCATGGAAGCTTCTGGTGCTAATATGGCTTCCAAAGCTGACCACAGGTGGGCTCCAACTCTTCAAGAAAGGAAGAGGTGGGGAGGCCTGACCCATAGAATCACCAAGATGGACACAATTGTATGGATAACATCATCATCAGAGGCCCTCCCAGATGTCATCCAGAGTTGGTGTCAAGCCCGAAATTGACATAGGTGTAGCCATTTTAGTTAGTCTTAGTATATATTCTTTTTCTTACTTTCTCTGTGGCAGTCATGGGGGGAAGAGTTCCAGGCTTGCCACATTCCTAAGGTGGGGGAGGAGTGCAGATAAAGAGAGTTGTTTTGGCTAGGTGATCTTCCTTCCCGTGGGAAACAGGCTGCCCTTACTTGGCCCCTTTGAGATGGAGATTCATGACATCAAGCAACGTTGAATTACTTATGTTGGGGAATGTGACTGTTGGGGGTTGTTTCTAAGTTGTAATATTGTGGGGGGTAATTCTGGGTTGGGTCAGATCCGGAATTACCATGGACTTTGCCAATTTGATGCTTTCCTAAATAAAAGAAATCTTTTTTGAAGATGGACTTTGTACTTTTCTTTTTAAATGGATTTCATCACTTGGAAACCTGACAGTTGGTCCAGTAGCCCTCCAGATGTTGTCAAGTTAAAACTCCCATCAGTCTCTGCCAACCTGGTCAACTTTGAAGGGAGTTGAACAGCATCTGGGGAATGAAAGATTGCTTAGAACGGACAGGAATTTGGTCTTTCGCTCCACATCACTGGGAAAGTGTGTTTTACTCCTGAGGTTTGAAAAGGAGATGCTGTTCTGTAGGGGTAAATGGGAAAATGGCTCCTTCCCAAGTTTTCATAGAGACTGGTAGTTGGTGGCAGGCAGTGTAAGATAATGGCTTATTTGGCTGCTCTAAAGTCTAAAGTCATTTTGAAATGCAGATTAACCTACCTTCCAGACGGAAGGCTGGAAGTGATGTTGTTTAAGTGGCTAGCTAAGAGGTTTATGGGAAGACAGAGGCAGATAGAGAGAAATACTCCAAGCACGTGCAACTTCATGGTTTAAATATGCTTAAATGATGGAAATAATAATAATAATCCAAACTATTGGAAGACCAAGGAGCCAGATTCTGTTGCTGGAATGCTAAAGGAATCACCATTTTGGCTAGCAATAATACATTTCTTGGCTTTTGAAATGCTGTGATACCTTTGGTTCATTCTATTGCAGAAAATAAAAAATAGCAATCCACGATTATTTATTTACTAGTTGTATAGCCGTGCTTTGCTACAAAACTACATGGCTGGGCTTAGTTTTGGTGGAGGAAAATAAGGGGGAAAAGATTCTGCCTCTGCCTACCAACATCCATCGGTATTCATCTGGCTAGCATCCTGTCAGTGTGAGGGCTGTTTGGAAACTGAAGCAGTATTTGCTGGGTGAGCAAGAAGGAGACAGCAAGGAGCTTGGGTGTGGTTTAGCTCAACTGTTCTGTACTAAAACTGCTTGGTGCTGTGAAAGTAAAACTGAAACTGAAACTCCTCTCCTCTGCTTGTATTTTACATTTGGAACAGATTTATTTTCAGGTGGGGAGGGGGAGTAGAACTCCTCCGCATCAGAGTGTGTTAATAATAACATACAAAATACTAATGCTCTGATAGTCGTTTCAAAAAACCCTTTCTTAGTGAGCATCTAGAAGCCAAGAGGAACATAGGTGCCAAATTTCAAGTTTGTAGCCTTTACAGTTCTGGAGATTTTGTGATGATGCATGAGTGGTATTTTGCCTGTTATAAATATAGATTTAGCCTGTGATGAGAACATGACAGAAGAGAAGTAAACATATACACACAATCCACATGTAATTATGTATCCAGCTATCCCCTGGTGTTTGCTTCATGCAGTCCTTCTAGGGCAAGGGTCTCCAACCTTGGTGACCTTAAGTCTTGTGAGATTCTGGGAATTGAAGTCCACATGACTTGAAGTCACCAAGGTTAGAGATCCCTATTCTACGAAACCAAAGAATGCACATCACGGGCAATCTTGCTCAATCTACTTCAGAGTTTGCATATCAGCACCACAATTGCAACAAGGAGGATCTTTCCATCCCCACTGATGCAGGACAAAGGCACATTTTTCAGTACCAAACCTTATTCTGTTCCCGCCTCCTAGCATTCGTTAAACTATATGTATTCCCTGAGAGATGATAAATGGGTGATAATAGCTAGATGTGGTTGTACTGCCCTCTTGTTCATGACAAACAGAAATGTATAAAGTAGTAATCCATGATGTTATTTTCAAGTGAGTTGGCCATGGCGAGTTGGCCGTAGCGAGTTGGCCACTCTGAGTTGTCCTAGACCAGGGGTGTCAAACTCAAGGCCCATGGGCCACATCTGACCCATGAGGTGCTTAACAGATAACAGAGAATCAGAGTTGGAAGGGACCTTACAGGTCATCTAATCCAAGCGGGAGATCTTATACCATTTCTGACAAATGGCGGCCCGATCTCTTCTTGATAGCCTCCCGTGATAAAGCTCCCACAACTTCCGAAGGCAACTTCTATTCCATTGGTTGATTCCTCTCATTGTCAAAAAAATTTCACCTTATTTCCAGGTTAAATCTCTTCTTGTTCAGTTGCCATCCATTATTCCTTGTCTGGCCTTTGGGTGCCTTGGAAAATAGCTTGACCTCCCCCCTCTCTGTGGCAGCCCCTCAAATATTGGAAGACTGCTATCCTGTCTCCCCTGGTCCTTCTCTTCACTAGACTAGCCAGGCCCAGTTCCTGCAACCGTTCATCGTATGTTTAGATATGCTTAGATCTGGCCCATGGGACCGCCCTGGAAAAAATGAAGGACTAGCCATCAGTGTCTCTGCCAGCAAAAATGGAGCTCAAGAGGGCTGTGAACTCCATTTTTGACCCTCCTGAGCTCAGTTTTCTCTGGCTCAGGCCACCATAAGCACCCTGGACATGAGTGACATCGAGTTGGCCATGCTAACCCTAGCCACACCCACCCAGCCCTCCCGCTCTGAGGTCAAACACAACCCTGATGTGGCCCTTAATGAAATTGAGTTTGACACCCCTGTCCCACACCGCGCTGCAAATCCTATCCCTCAAGAAATTCTGCTGGTGGGCTCCAAGAGATAAATATTTTCTGCCGTGGCTCATGCCCTGTGGAACATGGTGCCCCTTGAGGTGAGATATTCCCCCACCCTTCTGGCCTTCCTGGAGGACCTTAAAACTTGCTTCTGCTGGTTGGCTTGGAGCCTTGATGAAGGCACCCTATGCTGGAGAAGGTTGGTGGAATAATGGAGACAATTCTCTCTCACTCCATTTGTGCTTTGGGTTCTTAGTCATTGTCTGATTCTTGTTCATTTTAATGCTTTTATATCTATGCTTTTATTAAGCGGTGGGATTCAGTTTTTTTTCCCACGGGTTCTATGGGTGTGGCTTGGACGTGGCTTGGTGGGTGTGGCAGGGGAAGGATACTGCAAAATCGCCATTCCCTCCACATCCCACTAATCTGCTTTCCAGCTCCATTCTCCTGTGCAGGGCAACAAAAGAAGATCCAGCCAATCAGCTGGGACTCAGGAGGCAGAGACTAGATGGGGGCGGGGCCAATCAGAGGTGGGATTTGCAAGTTCTCCAAACTACTCAAAATTTCTGCTCCTGGTTCTCCAGAACTGATCAGAACCTGCTGAATACCACCTCTGCTTTTATTATTGTTGTAATAATAAAATAAAATAAAAATATTATTGTCCCAGAGTCGCTGTGGAGAGTGGGATGGGTGGCATATAAATTTAATAAACAAATAATAGCTTCTGGATTCCACAACTGGCAGACCAATTCTAGGAGGTGTTATCTCAACACAAGAGAAGACTATCCAGTTGGAGAAAGCACCAAGAAAAGCTATTCTGGAGGAGCAGATCCCATGACGCTGATACATTTCAATATCTCCTGAATGTCGGAGTCTAAGCCTACTTTGTGCCAATTCTTTCCCTGCAGAGACTATCTGAGGAGTAGGAGGGAAAAGGAACCAAGGAACAGCACCCCTCCCAATTTCATTGATAGAAGTGTTTTCTTGGCCATTAGCACCAACGGTAAACATTTTACAACTCAGCCACCCAAGGGCATCCACACTGTAGCCTTAACTATGTATTATTAATAGAGAGCTATTTATTTATAACATATGAAATAGGTCATAGAGACTCTTCCCAACTCTGCTCTCATGTTTGAGTCTCTTTTAGGGCTGGATACATCTGGTTTATCGCATTGCTTTGAAGCAGCTAAATCAGAATAACAGAGTTGGAAGGGATCTTGGAGGTCTTCTAGTGCAGTGGTTGCCAATCAGTGGGCTGGGGACCACTGGTGGTCCACGAGAAAATTTTGGTGGTCCGCAGAGAAATGTCACCCCCAAAGCAATTAATCCAGGCTGCATGGGAACACAAGACTTGTGTCACTTGCATTGCGAGCACCACGTGGTAGTGAGGGGAGGGGGGAAAGGGCAGAGGGGGGAACTTGTCCCACGTGCCTGGCCTGGCCACTGGGCTGCTGCTTTCTGCTTCTTACTTCTGCTTTTGGTTGCACGCAAGGAAAGCAGCAAAAGTCTTTCTTTCTCTCCCTCAAACTCCACCAGAAATGAGTCTTGGGGACCCTGCAAGGCATCCCACTCCAAGAGGCTGTGCCAGTGTGACAAGTCTCACAAAGACTCGTTTCTGGCAGAGTTTGGGGGAGAAAAAGAAAGACTTCTGCTGATTCTGCTGTTTTCCTTGCATGAAGCCAAAAGTCAGTCAGTCAGTTTCTCTCTCTCTCTCTCTCTCTCTCTCTCTCTCCCTCCCTCCCTCCCTCCCTCCCCCTCCCTCCCTCTCTCTCTCTCTCTCTCTCTCTGGGAACGGAGCTGGAATCCTGCGATCCCAAATAAAGAACGATCAATCGGTAGAAAAACGGGGTGGGGAATTTTCCTGCAGACTTTTTGGGGGATTTTCCCAGGGTCTCTAGTCCATGGGATTTAAAATTATGAGTTTGGTGGTCCCTGAGGTCCAAAAGGTTGGCGACCCGTGTTCTAATCCAACCCCCTGCTCAAGCAGCTATACCATTCCAGACAAATGACTGTCCAATCTCTTTGTAAAAGCCTCCCATGTTGGACCATTCGCAACTTCTGGAGGCAAGTTGTCCCACTGGTTAATTTTCTGTCAGGAAATTTCTCCTTAGTTCTAAGTTGCTTCTCTCCTTGACTAGTTTCCATGCATTGTTTCTTGTCTTGCTTTCTGGTGTTTTGGAAAATAGGTTGACTCCCTCTTCTTTGTGACAGCCCCTCAAATAATACATAGAATGGGTTTTGCAGAAACCTTTCCAAATAAGCATGGGTGGATTTCTCCTCATCTAGATATGAATGCATTCTGTAGAGGTATATAACATAATTCAGAAAAACAATAGGGCTCCTGAGCTTTCCAAACCAATTTTTGTTCACATCTTCACCAGAAAGTGCATGAAGAAATATTAGTTTCACTATTGATCTATTGCTAAGGCCCAGTTATGACTAAAAGGGGGCTAAAACCACCTTCACAAAAGCTTATTTTTCCAGTCAAATATCTGCTAGTACTGTCTACTGGGGAGAACAGTCTCAGAAAGATCTGGGGATTTTTGAATGAGTCACTTTAGCAGAACGGAACTGAAGAATTTTCTAGGAACATCTGGACTTTAATTCTAAGTACAAGTCCATTTCCAAGCCAAAGTGTTGAATGGACCTTCAGTGCAAGGAAGAGAGCTACAATTCACATTTTTTTTTTAAAAAAAAAAGGATGAGAGTTGCTGTGAGGATGGCAATGAAGCAAAGTGGGTCATATTGCATCATATTAGAAGTGAGGCCAAGATGTTCCTTCTTAGCTTTGGTTTCATGGTTGGAGATGAAGAGCCTTGGTGCTGTATTGGTTAGTGTGCTGTACTGCAGGCCACTTCTGCCGACTGCCGGCTGCCTGCAATTCAGCAATTCAAATCTCACCAAGCTCAAGGTTGACTCAGTCTTCCATCCTTCCTAGGTGGGTAAAATGAGGAGCCAGATTGTTGGGGCAACATGTTGACTCTGTAAAACCACTTACAGAGGACTGGAAAGCGCTATAAGGCAGCATAAGTACTATTGCTATTTACTGGTAAAGGCAGAAGCCCAGTTAATCTGTTTTGCAATCCCTCTGAAGATGCCAACTGTGGTGGCCAGCAAACCATCAGAAAACCTGTTGACCAGACCAGCGGTTGCCAACCGGTGGGCCTCGAGAAAATTTTGGTGGGCCGCAGAGAAATCTCACCACCACCCCCAGCACCCTCCCAAAGCAATTAATCCAGGCTGCGCAGAAACACAAAGCTGTGCTGCCCACATGGCCTGCAGGAACCCTCCCCACCTACTTACTCCTTACCTGGCAAACTTGCCTGCTAAGTTGCTATTTTTCCTTTTTCTGACCATCATCTGTTCTGCTGTGCTGGGAGATTTAGATTAGCTAGAAAGCAGGAAATGATTAGATGTCTTGCTTTCTAGCTAATCTTTAGATCTTCGGCTCTGCTTTTAAGCACAGCCAAACCTCTCTTAGAACTGAAGGTTCTATTATTCAGTGCAGACTCATGGTAAGCAAATTTGAGAGACTGAGCTAGCCGATGGCAGATAGATAGATCATGGAATGATTCTATGAGCAATTCAATCTGCCTGCCTGCTTTGCCTGCTTTTGGATAAAAGTTGCTCTTTTTTATAAAAAGTTCAATATTTACATACATGGTATGTTGTGAGTTAATTTTATGAGTTTGCTTGCAAGCAAATTTTATGTGACAGACTGAACTAGTCGATGGCAGATAGATCACTGAATGATTCTGTGAGCAAGTCAATCTGCCTGCCTGCTTTGCCCGATTTTGGGTAAAAGTTGCTCTTTTTTTAAATAAAAATTCAATATTTGCATACATGGTGTGTTGTGAGTTAATTTTGTGAGTTTGCTTGCAAGCAAATTTTATGAATTCGCTTGCAAGCAAATTTTATGAATTTGCTTGCAAGCAAATTTTATGTGACAGACTGAGCTAGCCGATGGCAGATAGATAGATCTCTGAATGAATCTGTGATTCTGTGAGTAACTCAATTTGCCTGCCTGCTTTGCCTGATTTTGGGTAAAAGTTGCTCTTTTTAATAAAAATTTCAATGTTCATATAAATATTTATAATATTTACATGCAAGCTATGCCCAGCCAGTCACATGACCACCAAGCCACACCCCCAAATTAGGCCATGCCCACAGAACCGGTTAGTGGTCCCTGGGATTTGAAATTATGAGTTTGGTGGTCCCTGAGGTCCAAAAGGTTGGCGACCCCCACTCCAGACTATTGTCTTTAAAACTTGTAGCCCAGGGTTCCTTGACCCAATGGGCTTTTTGAAATGCAAATGGCAGAGATGGAGAGGAGGAAGGGTCTTCACTTTTGTTTCTGTCTCTCATCTGGCTCATGATTAGTAAAATGAGTCTCTCATTTAAGAGATTAGAGAACTTCCTGTTTCTTGGTGGTATTGGAAAAATAAGCGATTCAGTGCATCACAGTTAGCCATCTCTGTTTTAATGGGATGATTCTTATTTTCCAGCTTTAACTTAAGCCTTTCGAGAAATGCAAGCTCCCTTTCTTTTTTTTAAAGAACACGAACTGCTCAAGTGCCTCTCTCAGCTAGTGTACCACAAAGTGCCAAGAAAAAGGGAGCTGCAAATTTGCAGCAGGAAATTCTTGGACCATAAAAGTCCAAGGGATTTAGTTTCATTTCTTTCTGCCTAAATGTACCAGAATCAAAGCATGCCCACCAAGTTTGTTATTCTGCTGCTCTAGGGCTGGAGTGTTACACAAAAAACAAAATTGTCTGTCCCACCAAGAGCATCAGAAGTCCAAAAACCATTATGTAATGTATTTGCTTTGATGACAAAATGTAGTGCACAGTATAAGCAAAAAGAGTGTTTCCTTCTTTTTTATTTTCTACCAGCCGATAACCCGTGTTGCCCAGATATTTATTTATCCCAGTCCTGTATTAGACAGGAAAATCCTGTCGTTAGGACTCACATTGTTGTACTGTCTGTTGCACAATTCTTCTATTCCTCCACAAGAGGGAGCCCTGTGAAGCCATTACCATGGCAGAAGCCATTTTAAGACACCCCCACCCCCACCCCGAGGGGTATTGGGGTGACTTACCCTGTTCTGACCTAGGCTTCGTAAACCATAATTATTCACAAACTTGTTTTTAAAAAAAACAAAACCTATTTTATTGCAACACTGGGAATTGCTTTCATTCCCAGCCGGAATTAATCTCAAACAGTCCCCCGAGATAAGCACCCACCTTTCAGTTCTGTGAAGTGCTGCCAAAAACAGAAGTATCCAATGAACTAGAAAAGAAACCAACCGAAGGACAAGAAAAAGCAACCGAAGTACAAAGAGCTTCAAGGATGACTCGGAACTAATCAAACTACTTTGCTTCCTGCAAAGGTTTCATTATCTTTGCCTGACCTTTATACCTTAGGGGAGGGGCAATCATCTCCCAGCCTTACTCCTGAGTCACCTCTTTTGTCTTAGCTACTCTTGCCTTCTAGCAGCTCTGCACACACATGCACTGGGAACAGGCTCCCTTGGGTCCTCTTCCTCGCTGCTGCCAGCAGCCCACTCCCAGATGGCCCTGGCCCCATCTCTGCCTCGGATGCAGGACCCTCGTCTGAGCCCTCTCCAGACTCCCTGACTGGTCCCCGTTCTTCCCCACTGTCCGATTCTGCTGCTGGCTGTACCTGCTGCAGACAAACCACAACATAACCCCACGGTATTTGTTTCCAGAGGATAAGTCATCTGTGTACCAAGTTTTGTTGAAATTGCTCGAGGCAATTTCCAGACTTATGCTAGAACATACATAATTTTAATGTATATAGAAGATAGATTAACAGAATAACCGAATCGGAAGGGATCTTGGAGGTCTTCTAGTCCAACCCCCTGCTCAAGCAGGAGGCTCTAGTATATACCATTCCAGATAAATGGCTCTCCGGTCTCTTCATAAAAGCCTTCGGTGATGGAGCAACCCAAACTTCCACTGATTTATTGGTTAGGAAATTTCTCCTTAGTTCTTAGTTTGCTTCTCTCCTTGTTTAGTTTCCATCCATTGTATCTTGTCTTTTGTCTTGCCTTTATTATTATTATATTACTACCATCTTTCCTTTTTAAAAAAGGAATAAGTTCCAAGAGAGGAAGTAGAAAGACATGAATGATTCATAGATGCAAAATGTGTGTGTATTGGGGCCAGGGAGATAGAAAAAGAGAGGAAAAAGTAAGATTAAGACTAAGGGAAGCTTCAAAGTGATCGGAGCCAATTTGATGTCCTGTGCTTGGTTACACCACCAACCCACTAGGGAAGCCCTGTCAGATCCCTGCCCCTTTCCTGCCATTCCCACTCCCCCTTCCTCCTGTCTCCTCCTCTCCACAAACAGAAGCTCCAACTTGGGAGTTCAAAGTTCACCATCATCTAATGATGCAAAGGGCTCTCCGAAAACCTGTGTGAGTGGCATCTGCTTAGTACGTCTCGACTTTCCCCTGGTGAATTAGTCCAGTTTAAAAAAAAAAAAAAAAACAACAACAAGGCAGAGGAAGAAGCAGGCATGAGATGCGGGATCTGAGCAGAGGAGGGGAAAATGTGCTTTAGAAATTCTATGGGTGATGGATGTCCTTTGATTCTGAATATTCAAAAAAGGAGAAGCCCATTACATTTAAGCGGAGGGAGATTAATAACGTAGATGCTTTGATTTGCATTCAAGGGCTGGAGCTGAGATATTATGGGGGGGGGGGTAGGTAGAAAATAGGCAGATATGCACACAGACACACAAAAACAAATTCCATCCATTCATCCATCTATCCGTCCGTCTGTCTGTCTTTCTCATAGGACACGGCTTCAATTTAACCACATCATTTAACTCCATCTCTTTTCTGAGGCTTTCTGTGAACAAGTCCAAGGAGTGGAAGATATTTCTACGTGTCTACTGCTCGTGTGGAGATATTGAAAGAGAATTAGGACCACTGCAGGAGCTCTTTCTGGCTTAGAAAAAGCTTCAGGTTGAGGTGAAACATCTCATGGCAGCCAATGGCAGCACATTTTCAACTTCATGAGAAGGAAGCGAGGTAAATCCAAGCTACTGCATCTGGCAGGAGATCTCTCTGGCACACACAAATATTACCCTTACTTATCTACCTAGCTATCTACCTACCTACATCATTTTGTCTTTCTTTCTTTCTTTCTTTCTTTCTTTCTTTCTTTCTTTCTTTCTTTCTTTCTTTCTTTCTTTCTTTCTTTCTTTCTTTCTTTCTTTCTTCTTTCTTTCTTTCTTTCTTTCTTTCTTTCTTTCTTTCTTTCTTTCTTTCCCACTATTTCTACCCCATTTCACTCTATCTATCATCTATCATCTGTTTCTATCATCTATCATCTCACTATCTTGTATTTCTATCTTTATCTATCTATCTATCTATCTATCTATCTATCTATCTATCTATCTATCTATCTATCTATCTATCTATCTATCTATCTATCTATCATATCTATCCATCCATCTATCTATCTATCATTTATCATTTATCTATCATATCTATCTATCTATCTATCTATCTATCTATCTATCTATCTATCTATCTATCTATCTATCTATCTATCATATCTATCTATCTATCTATCTATCTATCTATCTATCTATCTATCATTTATCATCTATCTATCTATCTATCATATCTATCTATCTATCTATCTATCTATCTATCTATCTATCTATCTATCTATCTATCTATCTATCTATCTATCTAATTTATATGGCCACACATCTCAACCTTGTGATTCCAGGCAACTTGAAATGCAAAACAAAAAATAAGCCCACCACCACAATACCTCACAAAAAGCAAATTGCAGTATAATTGTGATTCTCAAAAGTGCCTCACAGCAAAATTCCCATACATACCAGACTCAGCTAACAACCTGGCATCAATATCTGAAGAACAGGGCAGGTCCTTTGAGACTTCAGAAGACTAAGATTGCTGGGTTTCTCCAGATCTCAGCCAAGATGCTTTTCTATAGAGCAGGTGGCAATGCAGAGAAGGGATTTTTCCAGGGTCCCACTGAGTGGCATTGTTTTATGGAAGGAACTCAAGGCATGTCCTCTCTGTGAGATCCGATAGGACAGATGGAAACAGTTGGAAATAGGAAATCCTCTATGTACACACACAAACACACATCTTCATAAATCTGTATATCTTTCCAAAATTCGACGGGGGCATCAAGAGGGAACTTAATTAAAGAACTTAAAGAACACAAATACTACCAATCTGATCCAAATGGGTAAGAAAATAGCTTTAATTTTTCATTGTTCCTTATCACAATAATAGTTATGCACCATAATATCAAAACACTTTCTCCAAATGAAATATTTCCTCCAAATATTCCCCAAAAACCATAGATGTCTTTTCCACGACAGATATTTTCACTCAAGGGAATCACAATTACTACTATTACTAGTATTACAATGTGTATGACTGTCTGAAGGCCAGCAATGGGTACACTGCATGATGCTTTTATTGGTTTATCTTGGTTCTAAATATTGTGGAATAAGAGGAATCCCACCGATATGTGTGTGGAGCAGGAAGAGGCAAATGGGATCCACTGCTTAATCTCCAGATGGTTTTAACTTAGCAAGCAAACCTATTTTCAATTGTTTAATGATAAGTACAACAAAATGACACTGCCTCCAGCCCAAGACTTTATTGTATTGTTAAATTGAAGAAAGCCAATGTGTGCACATGGCCAAGGATAGATTTGTGTATGGAAAAATCATTAACATCATTCCTCTTTGATACTTAAACAAATTCCTGAGCTCAGAATTCTTTAATACAAATTCCACTCTTTGCACTAGATTTGGCTGTTGAACATAGGCTTACAGTAAAAACAAAACAACAACCCATAAATGTGATAAAGCTGACATCTACCTAAGCTTGTGACATTTGTGTGCATAAAATGTTGCCATTTTTCTGAGTCTAAGAAGTCCCAGAAAGCAAGATTTTTGATGTCAGTGGCTCTGCCCTAAAGACAACCTCTGGGTCCTTCTATGTGGATATATTCTACTTTGGATTCTGCACTGGAAACATGGCACTTCCAAGAAGTGCTCTGACCTCAAACACAGGCGAATGGACTTCCAATAAGTCATCCCATATTAGAGTTTCCAATGCATTTCAACTAGGAGAAGCCAGTGCACGAAGTCAAACTGTGCAGGATCTTGAAAACGTTGAATAGGATGGCAGCAAGATTGTCATTGTGGTTTGGCAATAAAGCAATGGAAGTTGAGAAATAGTTGCGCTCCAGCTACAGAGTTGCTGTCCGTGGTGCTGAATCCGAAGTCTCTGGTGTTTGCATAACAGAAGAATGAAACTCTTTGCCAAATATTTTGGGCAGAGAAATCCAGTGAATGCTATTTATGCAGTTGAAGGAAAAGTTCATCTACAATTCCTTAAAAATAGACCTCTTCCCTAAGAATGGTTATCATACTAATAGAAGGGACATACCATGGAAGATCTCTCCTGATGTCTTCCCTTAAGATTTAACAGAAAGAAGAACCAGAAATGGTACACATAGTTGAAAAGATCTGAGGACAATAGGATGGGACATATATACACATTATTTGACCACTTTATAATGGTAACACCACACTTTTTCTCTCCAAGATTCTCTTCTCCTTTGAAGAAATTTCTAAAGAAAGTTATTTTTCAGGCAGCTGAGAATAGGACAGGAAAAAATGCAGGACAATACCTATCCACCCCTACGTTGAAGTATCGATAGGAATTCTGCTACTGGCTTTGCTGCAGCCATGCACTCTACTGGATGACTTTTTGGTGAATTATCTTTCTATATCATCAGCTAGAGAAGATGTGTGATTTCCCCCAGCCTCTGAATGATAGTTATTCAAAGTCTATTCCTCCCACCCCCATATGCATTCACACCAGAAATGCTGAAAACTCAAGTATATTTACCTAATTTGCACAACACATGGCAGCAAGATCAATTAAGTGAATTTTGTTCCCATATCAGTAGAATTCAGATATACCCTTTGGATGTACTGTTTAATTTTGCATGTCCTTCACAAGCAAAACAAGGTGACAAATTCCACTGCATGTTTTCATATTTTCTTGGAGGACATGGAGTTGAATGAAGCTTCTAAGTATTCAAAGGCAACACTTTCTAGAAGCCAAATAGCTATTCTCCACTTTTTCAGTCACTGTGTCTATCGACTGGCAATCCATTAATACAGTGTGTGCATTTAATTCATGCAATGTTTATGAAAATGTGCAATAAATAAAGCCAATGAGCACATAGCCTGGTTGAGCCATGGGTGACAACCTTCTGAATTTTTAATTACACAAAGGGGGAACGGGTGGCATAGACTTGTATTAATAAAACTAGTTATTGTATTTGATTTTTAAAAAAAAAACACTAGGCATGGCATTTTCAGAATATTACAGCAACAAACAGAAATATTTCAGTTCCTTTGTCTACTTTTCCTTTGCTCTAGAGCAGGGGGCTGCAACCTTAAATGCTCAGACCCATTTGGATCCGTTTCCCACAGAAAAGAAAACGCCGGAAGCCAATTTAACAACCGTTGTGACTGGGTTGGGCGTGGCCAACTCAACGTCACTCACTCCCACCCAGTCGCCTCCTGCTCTGGAATATGGAGCGAGTCTCCATCCCCCGCCATCCCCTTTACCTTCTCAGGCCAGGCAAGGAGTGATGGGGAGGGGAGGGGAGGGAAGGGGCCAGCCAGTGGTGGTATCAGCCGAAAGGGAACTGCAGCAGAGGACCAAAAGAGCCGCATGTGGCTCCAGAGCTGCAGGTTGCTGACCCCTGCTCTAGAAAATGGAAGAACTCTACAGTACTCTACTTATGTAGAATGGTGGCATTCTAGAGCAATTGTTTCTTGGCAGCAAATTGGACCCCTATAATGCTGGTAGTTAGTGCAGGTTTGAATAATGAGATATTCGGTTTAGAGTGAATTGTAAATCGATACGAGATTTTGTTTAATGCAAGCTAAAATCCAGTTCATGCAAAGCTAGTGCATGCAGCATTTGGCGTTTTAGACACTACTCATCTTTGTCTGTGCAAAATGGAAAAAAAATACGATTCTATCAGAGGAAATGAGTATAAGGTTTTTTTAAAAAAAGAACCCAACAATTCCAGTGCAGGCATGGCAAATTAATTACATGTCCTTGATTTTGTCTTTTTTACCGGTTTATAATATAAAATACAAAAACAAATAATAGGAAAAATGGTGGAGGGAAAAGGGAAGGGAAGAAGGGGAAAAAAGAAAGAAAAGGCATTGAATTCCAACTCCCTTTGGTGCAGTAAATAAGATAATAACATCAAATGTCAACTTTTTAGTTTTACATAATGATATAAACTAGCCATTTCTATAACAGCAAATCTATCTAATCGGTAAAACCCAAAATCAAGGTTTCATTTTTTCCCCCCACCTCAACCACAAAATCCAGAAACAGTTTCCAAATAGAAACAATTGTTTTTTTTTTCTTTTATCAAAGCAGTCAATTTAGCCATCTCTGCTAATTCCATCAACTTTTGTAGCCATTTGTCCATGGTGGGAATCAACGTGTCCTTCCATTTTTGTGCATGAAGTAATCTTGCTGCCATCAACATATATAACATCAAAGTTCCCACGTACCCCCAAAATTCCAAGTCTTTTTCCATTCAACCCAAAAGAAAAGTTTCTGGTTTTATCTTTATATTCACAATCTTCTGTATTGGAATATGAAGCCTACTCCAATATTTCTTTGCTTTATTTTTTTGTCCACCACAAATGATAAAAAGTCCTTTGTTTACATTTGCATTTCCAGCATTCATTTGAAGTATCTTAAATACATCTCTAACAGAACAGAAAAGATGACCACAGCAAAGACAGAAGAGCTGATGAGAAAGATAATAAACTGGAACCTCTCCAGATAAGGAAAGGATGGGAGATTGCCCACATGTGCTCTGGATGGTTTCTCCTCATGAGGAAACTCCAAGGCTTGAGAGGTGGGAGATGGAGCCGCCATCTTGCTTATAATCACAGTGGAACCTTTCAAAGGATTGAGTTCACTTTCTAATTACTTTTGGAAATTGCTTATTATGTGGTCCCAAAGTAAATATATAGACAACTTCAAACAAAGCAAATATATAAACGACTTCAAACAATTTACATTAGAAACCATTTTACAATGAGACTCTCTAAAATGTCAAAATGAATCAAACATTTTAAAAACATATAATGTGGGAAGTCACTATAAGGACAAGGATGATAAACAGCCAACATGATGGAAATAGTCTTTGTTTTTTTGCAGAGATCAATAGTCTTGTATTCCAGATGAATAAAATCAGGATATTCTTAACAAATCCTGGCTTAACGCTAAATTGTGTGATGATTAATATATAGAATGACATTTACATTTTTCTCCAATGTGTACGTGTCTTTTTAATGATCAAACTTTTCCTTCCACTGGTCTGTTGTTACAAAAAAAAGAAAGAAAAAAGAAAAGAAGAAGGAAGGAAGGAAGGAAGGAAGGAAGGAAGGAAGGAAGGAAGGAAGGAAGGAAGGAAGGAAGGAAGGAAGGAAGGAAGGAAGGAAGGAAGGAAGGAAGGAAGGAAGGAAGGAAAGAAAGAAAAAATCCACATAATTTCCACTTCCAATTTCATGGTTTGATTACGAAAGCAGAGCTTACAACATCCAATTCTTGTACGACCACTATGAGAAAAAAACAGTCACTCTTTGTGTCACTTTTTTCTAATAAGTTTTGCTAAAAGGCTTTTGTGATCTACAGACTAATTCCTCAGTTACATTCTATGCACTCCGGCCACCTAAGGAATTGAGCTGCAGTTCACAAAGGCACTTAATGAAGTATGTTGGTCAGGAGAGAAGGACTATCAAACCTATTCTGGTTTTGTTTTTTGCTTCCACAGGCTAACACAGCTCTCCACCTATAATCCATCAGCCAGTAGTAAACCCAATAAACTGATAAGACAATGAGGAATCTAGCTCAGTTGTATTATTAATTCTACAACAGGTAAATTTTGACATAGAATACATAATGTTCCTTTTAATTTTTTTCTGATCTTTCACTACAACTGCTCCCACTACCCTTGTTTCTACCTCTAGATCTGTGTTTCATTTGACAAACTGTGAGCTCCCCTCTCTGGTTCCTTCTGCACTTGTGTTTTATTGAAAAAGAAAAAGCAGAGCCAACTTCCAAACAGTTGTTTTCAGGTCTTCATCCCTTCTCCATGTTTTCACTACCAAACTAGCATTTGCACTAAGCAGGTCCTCTGATTGGCCACCCTTGCAGATTCACAAGAAGCTCTGAGATGCTTCACTATTCAAATAAAGAGAGATTAACTGAGTTGGAAGGGACCTTGTAGGTCATCTAGTCCAACCCCCTGCCCGAGCAGGAGACCCTACACCATTTCTGAAAGATGGCTGTCCAGTCCCTTCTTGAAAGCTTCCAGTGATGAACCTCCAACAACTTCCAAAGGCAACTTCTGTTCCATTGGTTGATTGTTCTCACTGTCAGAAAAATTCTCCTTATTTCCATAGTTGAATCTCTCCTTGTTCAGACATCGGGGCCTTCGGGCAATCCAACCCCAGCCATTCAGAAAAATAAACAACATCTTGTTGGCACGTCATGTGAGACGGTCTTCTCCAATCTACCCTTCTTTCCCCACAATCTGGACAGGGAAATGGGTGAAACACCAAGGCACAAACTTTGTCCTCCACTTGAAGGAAGCCTGGGTCCCCAAGGGAATAGCGAAAGGGGGAGAAAGAGAGTGTGCAGGGTTCAAGGAGGAAGAAAGTAGAAGGAAAAAAAACATCACTACAGGAAGTGAATGGTGTTAATGAAAAATTCAACAGGGTTGGGCCCAGATGCGTTGGCAAAAATTGCTGAAGCAGAGATGATTAATATTTAAAAGACTGGCTGCTTCTTGGCTGCGTCTTACATGCAGATTCCACACATACCCATATATATGTGTGTTTGTACACACACCCATTTCCACCCCTCCTTCTTTTCTACCCCCTCGTTCCTCCCCCGCCTCCCCATTGCCTTGATCTCCAGAATGTGGCATTTGGGACACGTCCTCCAGTGATTAAGTCCCTCGTGGTGAAGGAGGACCTCAGCTATGACCACCTTTCCACTTTTGCTTTGCTGGGGGAAAGAGGAAGGGTGCTCCTGTCCCAATGTGCCAAATTTGTGGGAAGGCTAAGCGGAGAAAATGGTTAAAGCACATCATGTATATTTAATGGGAATGGAAAAGCAGCTTGTCCTATTTAGTCACATTAGATGCTCTGTTAACCATATATGTGTGTGTGTGTGTGTGTATACACACACACACACACACATGCAGACAAACCAACATGAAATGCTTTGGAGAAACAGAGATCGGCGAGTTCCTTGTTGAAGAGAAGAAGGCTTCGCTTTCTACTATGGCTGAAAGACTTTGGCTTCATCATGTATGCTTCATAAGATGTCGCTTACACAAAAAGTTTTTTAAGCTCTTTCTGGTTAAAGTGGGTTATCTAAAAGCCGTGCAGCAGAGACTACATAAAGAGGCTCATGGTGGGCTTTAGAATCCATGGTTATGAAAAAGGGCATTGCCTGCCACGTGGTTTTGGCTCTCAAGAGGTAAGGGAGGGAGGGAGGGAAGGGAGGAAGGAAGGAAGGAAGAATAGAGGGAGGAAGAGAGAAGAAGAAAGGAAGGAGGGAGGGAGAGAGAGAAGAAGGGGAGGAGGAGGAGGAAGGAGAGAAGGAAGGAAAGAGGGAAGGATGAAGGGAGGAGGAAGGAAGAAAGAATGGGAAGAGGGAGAGAGGAGAAGACAGGAAAGAGGGAGGGAAAGAGGAGGAGAAAGGAAGGAGGAAGGAAGGAAGGGAAGGGAGGGAGGAAGGAAGGAAGGGAGAAAGAATAGAGGGAGGGAGGGAGAAGAAGAAAGGAAGGAGAGAGGGAGGAAGAAGGGGAGGAGGAGGAAAGAGAGAAGGAAGGAAGGAGGGAAGGAGGGAAGGAGGGAGGAAGGAAGGAGGAAGGAAGAAAGAATGGAGAGAGGGAGAAAGGAGAAGATAGGAAAGAGGGAGGGAGGGAGGAGGAGAAAGGAAGGAAAAATGGAGGGAGGAGAAGAAAGGAAGGAAGAATTTATGATAGAAGCATTGCACAAGACTGAAAAAATGGAATTCCATGACCTGTGCTATTTTTACAATTTGTATCTCATCGTCAAAGTCTTAAAAATGGTTAAGGATGTCCACAGTGGAGACATGAAATATTTTTAAAAAGAGAATCCAACACGATAAGTAAGCAAACCCTTTAACATTTGGTTTAAACAAAGGGCTTTGCTCTCTGGCCAGGCCCATTGCCTTCATCAGTCTGTTTGACCTACACCCCATTCCACTGCCATTGCATGAAGCAAACCTCCAGAAGCCTGTCCTTTCCTGAAAATGGGCTTCGGGAAGGGAGCCATTGCAGTGCGAGAGGAAGTGACCCAGGGCAAGTGTAGCTCCCTAATTCTCGGCTAAGGAACTGCTACCCCCTTCGTGTTATTGGTTTACAGGAATTATTGAATGGGAATTTTTTTAAAAACGTCTTCAAGTCAGTGTTGAATCCTGAATCAGCCCTTGCAGTTTTCCTGACAAAAGTTCAGACCCAGATTGTTGGGGGCAAGATGCCGACTCTGTAAACCGCTTAGAGAGGGCTGTAAAGCACTGTGAAGTGGAATATAAGTCAAAGTGCTGTTGTTATTTTCCTTCCTTCCTTCCTTCCTTCCTTCCTTCCTTCCTTCCTTCCTTCCTTCCTTCCTTCCTCCTTCCTCCCTCCCTCCCTCCCTCCCCTCTCCATCCATCCATCCATCCATCCATCCATCCATCCATCCATCCATCCATCATGCACAGTGGTTAGAATGCAGTATTGCAGGCTAATTGTGCCGACTGTCAGCAGTTTGATTCTTACCGGCTCAAGGTTGACTCAGCCTTCCATCCTTCCAAGGTGGGTAAAATGAGGACCCAGATTGTTGGGGACAACAGGCTGATTCTGTAAACCACTTAGAAAGGGATGTAAGGCACTATGAAGTGATATATAAGTCTAAGCGCTATTGCTATCGCCCTTCCTTCCTTCCTCCCTCCCTCCCTCCCTCCCTCCCTCCCTCCTTCCTTCCTTCCTTCCTTCCTTCCTTCCTTCCTTCCTTCCTTCCTTCCTTCCTTCCATCCTTCCTTCCTTCCTTCCTTCCCAGTGGTTAGAATGCAGTGTTGCAGGACAATTCTGCTCGCTGCCAGCAGTTCGGTCCTGACCGGCTCAAGGTTGACTCAGCCTCCCATCCTTCTGAGGTGGATGAAATGAGGACCCAGATTGTTTGGGGGCAAGAGGCTGACTCTGTAAACTGCTTAGAGAGGGATTGTAAAGCACTGTGAAGTGGTACATAAGTCTAAGTGCTATTGCTATTGCTTCCTTCCTAGGTCTCTGAGGGAAAGATTGGCCCAAGGTCACCCGGGAAGGCTTTATGTCTAAGGCAGGACTAGAATTCACCATCTCCCAGTTTCTAGCTTGATGCCTTCACCACTTCACCGAACTGGCTCTCTGAATGGGAATGTGTTCAATTAAAATCAAAAGGTCACCACAAATTCCTAGAGCTAAGACATCCGAGATGTACAAATGGGAAGGAAAGACCAAAGTAGGTGGGTCAGCTCCAGACAATGTGACAATCTTTTTTGTCCCTTCTTAAGAAAACATTCCGGTCACAAACAAGCCAAAATGGAAAAAGAACTATCCCGGGTCACCTTACAGGGAAGATGAGCAGCATAAACATCTAATTAATGAATAAAATAAAGAATAGAATAGAATAGAATAGAATAGAATAGAATAGAATAGAATAGAATAGAATAGAATAGAATAGAATAGAATAGAATAGAATAGAACAGAACAGAACAGAACAGAACAGAATACTTTATTGGCCAAGTGTGATTGAACACACAAGGAATTTGGTGCAAATGCTCTCAGTGTACATAAAAGAAAAGATACATTCATCAAGAGTCAAGAACCATCAGGTACAATAATTAATAGTAGTCATAGGATACAATACAATAGAATAGAAGAATATAGGAATAGAATTTAAATAGAATGGGATGGGATGGAACAGGATAGAGAATAGAATAGAATAGAATAGAATAGAATAGAATAGAATAGAATAGAATAGAATAGAACAGAACAGAACAGAACAGAACAGAACAGAACAGAATACTTTATTGGCCAAGTGTGATTGAACACACAAGGAATTTGGTGCAAATGCTCTCAGTGTACATAAAAGAAAAGATACATTCATCAAGAGTCAAGAACCATCAGGTACAATAATTAATAGTAGTCATAGGATACAATACAATAGAATAGAAGAATATAGGAATAGAATTTAAATAGAATGGGATGGGATGGAACAGGATAGAGAATAGAATAGAATAGAATAGAATAGAATAGAATAGAATAGAATAGAATAGAATAGAATAGAATAGAATAGAATAGAATAGAATACTTTATTGGCCAAGTGTGATTGGGCACACAAGGAATTTGTCTTGGTGCAAATGCTCTCAGTGTAAATAAAAGAAAAGATACATTCATCAAGAATCATTAGGCACAACACTTAATAATAGCCATAGGGTACAATAAGCAATCAAATCATACTAGGAAACAGTCAATATAAATCGTAAGGATACAAGTGACAAAGTTACAGTCATACAGTCACAAGTGGGAGGGGATGGGTGATCAGAAGATTAATAGTAATAGTAATAATTAAAAGAGAAATGGGTGTTCTTTCATTGCCTGCTCGCAATAAATAGGGATGATTCTAGGGAGGGGGGAAGAGTAACAGACAGAATTAGAGGCACAAAGAATAAATTTCTTTCCCTGTCCCAGTTGAGTCTTAGGTGGGCAAAGGTCAAGTGTGTTGAATTGCAGTGCTTGGATTTGGAATCGAATCAGTGGTGAAGGCAGGAGGCCTCCGGGTCGTGGTGGGACTGAATTAAGAATCCTAGCTTGATATCGCCAGCTTTCTCTGCCTGTCTCTTTCCCCCCTGCCTGCTCCCCATCTCTCTCTCACATCCAGTGGGTTATTAAGAAGATCAAGAGATGAACTTGTGACCTATTATCAGGTGCTGGCAACAGAAGAGGACCAAGGGACTGGGGTGCGTGCATGCATACGAAACCCAAGCGAGGGTGAGGTGAGATTAATAAGAAGCTTTCAGGGTCCGTAGACAGAGAAGTTGTAATCCGGAAGCTGAAAATCGATACGGAATGGCCAGAATGGACAACTAGAGAGCCACATGTTATATTGAAAGTGATTGGATTTGTGGTTAGCGTTGAGAAAATAAAACACTATTTACATGGAAGAGAATATCTGGAGGTCAGGGTTGAACTGTGCCGTCCTTGATGCTTATCTGAGCTTGGTGGTATTCTTGCAGTCGTTTCATTATCGAACTTGGTAACATCATCAGTGCTGGAAGAGGGTGGAGCTTGTGGAGAGGAGGAGGAAGAGTACTATGTTGTCTTTGATGCTCTCTGAACTTGGTTGTTTTTTGCACATATTTCATTATCCAACTAGATAACATTATCAGTGCTAGAAGGGGATAGAGTTTGTGGAGGAGGAGGAGGGGGAGGAGGAGCAAGAGGAAGAGGAAGAGGAGGAGGAGGACTATGGAGTCCTTGGTGCTCTTTGAACATGATTGTTATTTTTGCAGACGTTTCATTACCCACCTAGGTAATATCATCCATGCTGATGAAAACTATGAAGTTCAGAGAGCACCAAAGAACCCACACTATTTACATGGGTGTTAATGGATCCTCCTTTCTCATATGGGAATACTCTGGAAATCCATTGACTATTTAAGCTTATTGCAGTAAATGGAATCCTTCTTCTGCATCTCAAGTCTAATACAACAAGGTCCATGGCCATGTTATTCCTTCTACTTGTGTTCAAGGAAATGCATCTTCAGATCCTCCTGCCCAACGCAGAAGAATCCAGATCATAAGGAAAAGAACTGAACATGACAGGAATAAAAGGGGTGAACTCTACTGCAGATGGGTAACTTTACTGACTGGAGTTTGCAAATTGCCCTCCTCTGTCCCATGTCTTTTTCAGTCCTCACACTTCCACACAAGGGCCTGAATAGCACTACTCATAGCAAAAGTAAGGAGGATTAAAAAAAAAAATCCATCATCCTGTAATTGTTCTGCCATGTTGCCTGCACATGGGTAGAATCGCCGAAGTGGGATGTCAGAACTCATGTTGAACTCATGTAGCAAATGTTTGAAGGTATTTTCTCCCTCTCACCCGTCTACCCATCCGAACCAACACAGCTGGGAGACAAGTTTCCCCACCTCACTGAGAGCCAGGCCTCAGTCAGGCATTAATAATGGATTATTGAAACCAACCAGCTGCAAAAATGCTGCCTCTGTTCTCTCAGATTAATCTCACTCCTGTGAAGAGCAGCTATCGATTTTGTGAGTGATTCCTTCCTTCTTCAACTAAAGGGCACCTGCAGCCAGCGTAGCACAATTGCTGTGAGATCTTTATGGTCCTCTGTCTGAGTTTTGTTGGATTGTCCTACTCTCGCCTGGTGGCAAACCATGCGCTAACACGAGGAGGTCAAAGGCAGCTCCAATTCATTTTCAGTTTTGGAATAGCAGAAAACTTGCAGACAGAATGACTAGTGAGGGATAGTTCCATCCGTTCCTGCAAATCTACCTAACTCTGCAGCTTTTGTAGAACCAACAGACATGAAGTATCCTTTCGAATTTTTATTTCTTCCCATGCAGATCTCTGCTTATAAACATACGTATCAAAGATTAAACTGTGCAACCACCAATGAATATATTAGTGTTCTTACCCATATCAGCTTTTCTAAAATTCAGTATGTATAGTTGTTAGCATTCACCTTTAGCTTTTAGTTAACATAGACATCCTTATTATTTGGCTAGGTTAAGTAACTCCCAACTCCCTTATGACCCTATAATCCCTTAATTTGGGATAGACTCAGGGCCATTTACTGGCCGGATGCCCTCCCTGACACCACGCAGAGTTCACAGCAGATATTTTTTCTTTGCGCCCTAAGAGAGAAACATTTGCCGCTATCCAGGATTGAACTCTCAGCCTTCCGAGTGGGAAGCGAACATCCTCACCACTAGGCCACCATGCCACTGGTTAAACAACCCTCATTGACAATTCTTCTATTTTGCTTGAGATTAAGCTAAGAAGAGCCAGGATCTTTGTATCCTTCCCTTTGCAAAACAAGAAGTGTTTTACATGTTTATTGGAAAGTTGAAGGAGTAACACAGAAGAACCACCGAATCCTCAAAATAACCTTCTGAGATAGGTTGGATTAACAGGATCAGTCTAAACCAGAATCAGATCTTTTTTTTTGTAGCCAGGTCATGGAGACATTACCAACTTTGGCAAACTGATGTAGGAAAATGAGCAGAGTCCTAATCTATCTCCATTCCTCTGTAGTCCAAAACTCCACCCTAATCAGGAATTAAATAAATTGGTCTAAATGGCTACTTATCTCTGTGTCTAGAAATTACTCTTTGCTCTGCATTTCCTAGTATATATAACATTCCTTTTTCCTAAAGTTATGAGATGACAAGGGTTTTGACTGATACTTTCCAAGTTGGTTGTATAGGTCGCATGGGAAATTGTTCGATGATATTAAACCTTTGTGGGGAAATGCTATAACTCCCCCTCACCTATTTTTTCATCATCCAATCTGTCAATATTTGAGACTTGAGATAGCTTGCTGTTTGGGAATTCACCCAGCCTAGCTCTTTTAATACTTAACACTGTGATGAGTTAAGAAATCCAATTGTTTTATAGGAGTTCCAAACTAAGAACATGAGCTTAAAACAATAATTGACTTGAATTGTCAACATTATTTCATTAATATCTCTCTAAGAATATCTTTGATTCCTTGCAGGGTCTAAATGATGAGCATATAAAGAAGATTATCTGGTGTATTGATAAATAAACAACAACAACAAAAAATCCTCAGCAAGGGATTCTGTCAGATATTTTAGAAATTCTCACCATCCCTTGAGGAAAGCCATGGGTAAGCTACCTTGTCCTGGGAACCTACAATTTTCCAGTTGAACAACCAGTGGTGGGATGCCTAGAATCATCTCTGTCAGGGTTCCCATGGATGCCCTAATTAATTCATGAGCCCCGAGCCAAGTTTCCAAAGAAATCCAATTATTTATTAGAAGCAACATGTTTCACTTTTCCCAAGTGCAGTTGGCTCTGCCCTATGTAATTTACTACCCACCTATGACCCTGTTTCTCACGTCCTCCCAGGGTCAGTGATGGGATTCAATTTTTTTTTATTACCAGTTCTGTGGGCATGGCTTGGTGGGCATGGCAGGGGAAGGATACTGTAAAATCTCCAGTCAGAGGTAGTATTTGCCAGTTCTCCGAAGTACTTAAAATTTCCACTACCAGTTCTCCAGAACTGGTCAGAACCTGCTGTCAGCCTTCAATCACCAGCTGGCACCTGCTGAATACCACCTCTGCCCAGGGTGTGTCATAAATCACATTCTCCAATGGAGCACTTTCGCGGGCTGTAGAAAACGCACCTCTCTGGCTGGCTCTGGTAACCTAGGACACAATCTGGAGAAAGATATGCGTGGAATGTGCTTCTGGTCGTAGCAACCAAACTGCTCCATCAGATCTCACCCCTCTCCTTCTTATGGCAACTAGAGAGCAAGCCAGGAATACTTTGCAAGTTGACAACCTCAACTTCTCTGTAGATAGAAAAGTAAAAGAAAATTCCCCAAATAATAAAGCGTACATAAATATTTGGAGAACCACCATGTCTCCATTCCTCCCTTGGAGGTACACATGGTAAGAATTTCTTTAACATTGTCCACAACCAAAGGCAAATTTTGAATGACACATGGGTGAATCCGTGGCATTCCAGGGAGAGATCATGCAAACTGGTGGAAGAGAGGCTCTCTATCCCTTCTTTGCCAGTTTAATTGGATTTTTTTCTAGGCTCATTAAAAGACAAGAGAAGAAAAGTTTTGATTGTTCAGGCCAAATGCCCAGCTTTTTTTTGACTTTGGGGATTGGTGAACCAGGCTGGAGAAGGCCAAAAACAGCCCCAATGCTGGAGTCCTCTTATCACCCATCAGTTCTGTTGAAGTATCTTCAGCTGGAGAGGAGATGGCTCTTCTGGTTGAGCCCATTTGCAGCTCTGCTCCTGTCCTCTGAGTTGGCCGCTCTCGCCAAAGGTAAGGTCCTCAGGGATGCTGACCCCAGGGACCCATCTCAATCCAATTAGAGAATGTACGGCCCCAGATATCCTTTCTGTTTGTAAGTGGTGGCGGATTCCGCTTTCTGTCCCAAGAGAGAGACAGTGAAATTGATTTTGTCCCCACCTCTTGGTTTTGGAGGTCTTTTCTCTGAAGGCAGGCTGGCGTTTTTCTTCTATCAATTAGTTAGGGATGTAACACTGAAAGAGAGAGAGAAGTCTGTCTCTTTCTACCTCTCAGTCTCTCTCTCTCTCTTTCTTCCCACCTTGGCTTTGGCTGTATCTGCTCCCTTCGGCTGTATCCGCCTCTTTCAGATAAAGATGTGTTAGTTCTTTGATCTGCTTGGCAGCTCCCCCAGGGGATTAGCTGGGAGATTAATTACTTACCAACTGTCTCCAGATGTGGCAAGAAGACTTCTGGAGGGAGAGGCATCTGTCCTTCTTCCTTTGCTTTCTGAGCCCCCCCCCCCCACCAACTTCCCTAGCTACATGCTTCAAGGGGACAGGTGGCTCAGGAAGGTACCAGTGAAATGCCTTTTGATATGACAAATGGTATCTGTGCTTTTGCTCTGGTTCCTATTTTGTTTGTCTAACGGGGCTGTAGCACAGGGATGAGCTTCTACTCCTGTGGGCTTATGTTTGACAATGGGTGTCCTCCTCCTCTCCTTTTCTCCACTTTCTCTCCTTTTCTGGGTGTCGTTGGGACGGAGCATGAGTTTATTACTTATCACTTTCTCTTTTGCTGCAGCCATTCACTGCCTTGCTCTATGTGGCTTATTCGCTTCAACAGGTATCGATTTGTTTGTTCAAATAATTGGCTCCCATGGTGGGGTAAAATGGGCTCAACGAAAAGAAGGCAATGTTGGGATTAAAACCGATCATTGTAGCCAGATAGTAGAATGGAAATATCTTGTTGACTCTTGACAAATGTATTTTTTCTTTTATGTGCACTGAGAGCATATGCACGAAGACAAATTCCTTGTGTGTCCAATCACACTTGGACAGTAAATAATTCTATTCTATCTATCTATTGAAAACTGCCATTAAATGGTACAATTGGAGGAACAGTTAGACAAGCGGACTCGAATGATGTTCTTCAGAGAAGAAAAATTGCATCCTCAGAAGTTTGGACAATAGCAATAACAACAATAGCAATACCACTTGAACTTCAGAGTGCTTTACAGCCCTCTCTAAGCAATTTACAAAGTCAGCATATTGCCATCCAACAATCTGGGTCCTCATTTTATCCACCTCAGAAGGATGGAAGGCTGAGTCAACCTTGAGCCGATCAGGCTCGAACTACTGGGAGTGGCCAGAGTTAGCCTGAAATACTTCATTCTAACCACTGCACCACCAGGGCTTCTAATAGCAATAGCACTTAGACTTATATACCACTTCACAGTGCTTTACGGCCCTCTCTAAATGATTTACAGAGCTAGCATCTTGCCCCCCAACAATCTGGCTCCTCATTTTACCGACCTTGGAAGTATGGAAAGGCTGAGTCAACCTTGAGATGGTCAAGATCAAACTCAGAATGTGGGCAGAGTTTGCCTTCAATACTGCATTCAAACCACTGTGCCACCATGGTGCTACAGAGGTCTTGTTCCCACCTAAATCCTCTGAGTAGCAAAATGAGTCACTCTGAGCAATAATTTCTACAGTGGGGGCACCCTAATGGAAAATATCCCTTTTTGCCTTCATTCTCATGTTGACTAGAATTCCTGGCAGATATGAGCCAACACATCCTGGAGGGCACCAGACTGGGGGATGCAAGCCCTAAACTTTGGCAGTGAAAGAGCGATTTCAAATGAATGATTAGGCCAGAATCTTCTACTGGGACCCAAAACAATATTTCAAGGTTCCAGACAGAAGACTAATACCAATATTGTGTGCATTCCAAGTGAACTCTATTGGTCTGGCAATTTCCTCCTGCACCTGTTTTTTTTATCAGTTCTCTGTCAGTGAAATGTAAGAGAATTTACATTAAAGTATTATTAAAAGGGGTTAGCTTTGCCTCATCAGCATTTGGTCCTGAGCCCACCTACTTTTAGGAATATAGAACCCTAGAACTTTGCACAAGACCAGGGGTCTCCAAACTGGGCAACTTTAAGACTTATGGACTTCAGCTCCCAGAATTCCTCCAGGCTGGCTGGGGTATTGTGGAAGTTGAAGTCCACAGGTCTTAGGGCTGGCAAGTTTGGAGATCCTGCCCAAATCTATGAGGAATCTTCAACCCAAAATTCTGAACCCCTGACTTATCAGATCTAACTAGCTTATCCCACATATTTTATTCCATTTATTTACTAACTGTATAAGTGACTCTGGGTGGCTTACAACAATATAAAAGCATAATATAAAACAATAAGAACATTAAAAGTTTTGTTGTTGTTGTTAGTTGCGAAGTTGTGTCTGACCCATCGTGACCCCATGGATAACGTTCCTCCAGGCCTTCCTGTCCTCTACCATCTTAATGTTTTTAGGAGCCCTAGTGGCACAGTGCTTTTAGAATGCAGTGTTGCAGACTAACTCTGCCCACTGCCTGCAGTTCGATCCTGACCAGCTCAAGGTTGACTCAGCCTTTCATCCTTCTGATGTTGATAAAATAAGGACCCAGATTGTTTGGGGCAACTGGCTGACATTGTAAATCACCCAGACAGTGCCATAAAGCGCTATGGGGCTATATATAACTCTTAAGTGCTATTGCTATTGCTAAAACATTCAACAAACGTTCGAGACAATAAAACCAACCAAGAACTAGATAAAAAGGAGATCAGGAGACTTTTTTTCCTCAACTACCAACTACTACTATGGTGGGACAACCCCATCAGGGGCCCATGCCACTTGGCAGAGATTTTCCCTGCAAATCCAAACAAAAATTTTCTGGATGAGAAATCTGAAGTCCATGAAATGGAACCAACCTAGCCTAACCACTCTTTCTTCTCTTTGGCCTGATTTCAACAAGGTTTTCCCTATGAAAGAAGAAGGGACACTATGTTCTTCTCTTTTGGCAAATGAATTCTGAGGGCACTTGTTTCTTTATCTTGCCTTGCCTCCTTGAAAGAGGGAGTGAAAAGGAGAAGCAAGAAAGAGGGAGTGAGAAAGGTGAAGGAAGAAAGAAAGTGTGAGAAAGGAGAAGGAAGGAAGTAAGAAAGAAGGAAGAAAGAAGGAATGAGAAAGAAAAAGGAAGAAAGAGGCATCAAGAAAGAAAAAGAAAGAAAAAGAAAGGAGAAGAAAGAAAGAGCAAGAAAGGAGAAGGAAGAAAGAGAGTGTGAGAAAGGAGAAAGAAGAAAGAGTGAGAAAGGAGAAGAAAGAAAGAGTGAGAAAGGAGAAGAAAGAAAGAGCAAGAAAGGAGAAGGAAGAAAGAGAGTGTGAGAAAGGAGAAAGAAGAAAGAGGCATCAAGAAAGGAGAAAAAAGAAAGAGCAAGAAAGGAGAAAAGAGAGTGAGAAAGGAGAAGGAAGGAAGAGAGTGTGAGAAGGCAAAGGAAGAAAGAGAGTATGAGAAAGGAGAAGGAAGAAAGAGGCATCAAGAAGGGAGAAGAAAGAAAGAGTGAGAAAGCAAAAGCAAAATGAGAGCAAGAAAAGTGAAGGAAGGAAGAGGGAGCGAGAAAGGAGGAGGAAGGAATCCATCTCTCTTTAAAAGGCATTTGCTCTCCTCCCCCGAGCAGGAAGTGGGTGCCGTTCACAGCCCTGCCCTCTGCCCGCCAAGATGCTAATGACAGCGCTAATATGTTAAGAGGCTGGCAGTGAGTGCCGGTCCTAATGCAGACTTCCCAGCCCTTGCAAGCCATTTTAATTGCAGGGCCTTCCGAGACAGCAGGTGTGCCCGTCACATCCAATCATCGACCTGTATGCACTTACTCCCCTCCTTGCTGGAAGAAAGCGGGTTGGGGACACTGCCGGCTTACACCCTCGCCTGGGTGGCTCTTCCCCACACCCAACTTGGTGTATAGACTGTTGCACACCCGTCAAAACGATTATGGGCGTGAATTTCTGCCAGAGCAATAAAGAGCGTGGTTCGAAGGAAATCCTCTGTCTCCCCCCAGCCTTTTTGTTCACCTCGGCTGCCGAGTCTCCCAGCGTGTGTGGGAGGATCAAAAGAGGAAAGAAAGAAAGAAAGAAAGAAAGAAAGAAAGAAAGAAAGAAAGAAAGAAAGAAAGAAAGAAAGAAGGAAGGAAAGGAAGGAAGGAAGGAAGGAAGGAAGGAAGGAAGGAAGGAAGGAAGGAAGGAAAGAAAGAAAGAAAGAAAGAAAGAAAGAAAGAAAGAAAGAAAGAAAGAAAGAAAGAAAGAAAGAAAGAAAGAAGGGAGGGGAGAAAGAAAGAAAGAAAGAAGGGAAGGAGGAGAGGGAGGGAGGAAGGAGGGGAGGGAGGAAGGAGGAGAGTATGTGACTAAGTGGGAGAGTGAGTGAGGAAGGAAGGGAGAAAGGATGGAAGGAAAAGGAGGGAAGGAGGAAGGAAAGTAAAAGGAAGGAAGGAGGAGGAGTGAGGAGTGAGGGAGGGAGGGAGGGAGGAAGGAAAGGAAGAGAGTGAGTGACTGGGACAGTGAGAAAAGAAAGAAAAAAGGATAGGAAGAGGAAGAGAGAGAGAGAGAGGAAGGAAAGAAAAAGGAAGGAAAGAAGGAAGGAGTAGAGGGAGGGAGGGAGGGAGGAAAGAGGAGAGGGAGGGAGGAAGGAAAGAAGGAAGGAAGAAGGAGGAGGGAGGGAGGGAGGGAGGGAGGAGGAAGGAAGGAAAGAAGGAAGGAAGGAAGAAATATTAATGGTGGAGGTGGTACCAAGTGAGCTTAGAACTAGTCCAACCATGGAAGGAAATTCTGGGGGAATCCTGGAGCTGTGACTGTAATTGTTTTCTGCATGGGTTTTATTTTCTTTCTCCTAACAACTTGGCAGTGTTGACACAACAACCTTAAGCTTCAGAAAGACAAAGTTTGGTCAGTTCTATGTTCAGGTTTTTTTTGTTTGGTTTTGCGACTTTACAAAATGAGCAAAACTTTCCATTTGTCAATTAAAGATTCAATGCTTTTTATGTGAACTCAGAAAATGAGTTAATTCAGGAACAGCATTGCTGTGTGAATAAAGGTAACGAGAAAAAAGTCATGAAAAGAGGCATCATCAAGTTAGATATTAACAGAGTTGGAAGGGAACTTGTAGGCCATCTAGTCCAAGCAGGAGACCCTACACCATTTCTGACAAAAGGCAGTCCAATCTCTTCTTGAAAGCTTCCAGTGATGAAGCTCCCACAACATCCAAAGGCAACTTCTGTTCCATGGGTTGATTGTTCTCACCGGCAGAAAATTGTTCAAAAGCGTTTGAAGATTTACAGTAGCTAATATATGAGTTTCTCCTGCTTCTTCAATTATTTCTGTATTAGCAAAGAGGCAGTTTAAGACAAGGCCAGTCTAGAAGATTCCAATATTTTTTGAAACTTCTTGCATTTCTTCTGAAAGCAATATTTGGTATGAAATTAAAACTAATTGAAAGGTGTGTATTAGGAGTATATAACTACAAATGAGCATTTCTGTAAGAAGGACACTTAACTGCTTCAAAAAGGAGTAGATTTGTGAAAGGACCATTGTGTATATAATTAGAATTGTGGGAGGAAGGCCAAGGAATGGACCCAGTTTCTCTGTTGTGCCTTTACACAGTAGCCCTGCCTCATTTTACGATTTTTCTTGCCACACCTGTTAACAACTCTTAATGCTTTTTTGGCAATGCTGTTACAGTGAGCTCTGGGGCTTAGATCTTTTGAAATGACTACTCCTAGGTCTTCTTCCAAAAATGTTGGACTTAACAGCTGTATTTCTTGGGCTTATGAGCCGAGGAAGACTTCTGTCATCCTTTAGAGCCTGCTGCCCATATTTCCACGTGCAGAGCTGAAGAAGAAAGCACAAGTTGGAGGAGCCAGGCTCATTTGGTGTATTGAAAAGATTCTCTTTAATGAAAAATTTAAGCAAGTTTAGCCTCCGAGAGGCTGTTCCCTCTCAAAATGAAGCCCGACTCCTTCTCGTCTTTGTCTCGGCAGAGTTTCTCGCTAGTAATCAATCCAGCCAAATGATCAAACCCACCAGAGACTGGCAGCTTGCATCCCAGTACAATAGATGGAAGGGCTGACCTGGATGGTTTTACTAAATAAATAGATGAACAAATAATAACCTCAGCTTTTTACAGATGGGGCGGGGGGAAGGGGGAGAAGATATCCAAGAGGGCAAAGGTCTCTGGGAAAATGAAGATGGCTCTGGGAAGGGACACTATGGGGCTCTCAAGCACAGAAGGTCTCCCCTGAATTGGATTTTCCAGAAAGAGGAACTTGAGTGAGTTCTATGTCAGCAAGTTGGCAAAGCCATTGAACAACTAAGGGTGTGGAGGATGGGAACAGAAGGAGAAAGTCCCAATGGGCTGAGGCCTAGAGCTGGACTGATTGTAAATTGTGAGAAATACTCAGGAAGTGTGTGTGTGTGACAGAGAGAGACAGAGAGGGAGAGAGATACAGAGACAGAGAGACAGAAACAGAGAGACAGAGACAGACAGTGAGACAGAGAGACAGAGAAAGAGAGAGAGAGACAGAGACAGAGAGACAGAGACAGAGAGACAGAGACAGAGAGACAGAGAAAGAGACAGAGACAGAGAGAGAGACAGAGAGACAGAGAAAGAGAGAGACAGAGACAGAGAGACAGAGACAGAGAGACAGAGACAGAGAGATAGAGACAGAGAGACAGAGACAGAGAGAAGAGAGAGAGACAGAGAGACAGAGACAGAGAGACAGAGAAAGAGAGAGACAGAGACAGAGAGACAGAGACAGAGAGACAGAGACAGAGAGATAGAGACAGAGAGACAGAGACAGAGAGGGAGACAGAGAGACAGAAACAGAGAGACAGAGAGACAGAGAGACAGAGAGACAGAGAGACAGAGACAGAGACAGACAGTGAGACCGAGAGACAGAAACAGAGAGACAGAGACAGAGACAGACAGGCAGACAGACAGAGAGACAGAGAGGCAGAGACAGAGACAGAGAGTGAGACAGAGAGACAGAGACAGCGAGACAGAGAAAGAAAGAGACAGAGAGACAGAGACAGACAGAGAGTCAGAGAGAGAGAGAGACAGAGAAAGAGACAGCAAGACAGAGAGAAGCAGAGATAATGCCAAGAGGAGTTTAATTCACAGTAACCCCCTACAGATGTGGGAGGACTACAAACCTCCAAATTCCAAATTTGTATAGCATTGGCTTGGAATTCTGGGAGTTGTGATGAATGCAGGTCAAAAAGCTGCTTAGGAATGTGCCTGAAATACTCTAGGAAAAATGTCTTCCTATTCACTTCACCTCCTTGCTCCATAACTCCTTTTTCTCGCTCTTCCACCCATTCCTTTCTTCTGTATCTCTCTTCCCTCTGATCCCCATAGTTTACCTCTCTCTTCTCTCTTTCTGTCTTCCGCTCAAAATGATAGACATAGAATAACAGAGTTGGAAGTGACCTTGGAGTCATCTAGTGAAACTTTCTGCTAGAGCAGAAGACCCCATGCTATTTCAGGCAAGTGGCTGTCCAGTCTCTTCTTAAAAGCCTCCAGTGATGAGCATCCATAGCTCTGAAGACAAGCTGTTCCATTGAGCTGTTAAGTGAATCTGGCTTCCCCATTGACTGAATAGAACCGCCATAAAGATGAATCAGTGGCCAAGCGTCTGAATTTTGATCACGTGACCATGGGGATACTGCAATGGTTATACGTGTGGGAAAATGGCCATAAGTCACTTTTTTCAGTGCCGTTGTAACTTCAAACTGTCACTAAATGAATTGTTGTAAGTCAAGGATTTCTTTCTCTGCATTCTTCTTACCTTCCTCTTTATGTCTGTCTATCTGTCATCCATCCATCCATCTATCTATCATCCATCTGTCTATCTATCTATCTATCTATCTATCTATCTATCTATCTATCATCTGTCTATCTATCTATCTATCATCTGTCTATCTATCTATCTATCTATCTATCTATCTATCTATCTATCTATCTATCTATCTATCATCTATCTATCTATCCTCTCTGTCTCTCTCTCTCTTTCATCTATCTATCACATTTCTATAGTGTCCATCTTACCTATATTTTTCACCACCACGTTCCTTGTTTTTCCCCACCTCTATATGCACCTTCTTGGTTTTCATTCAGCCAGTTTCCCATCCTTCCTCCCTCTTGTTCTCTTTTCCATCTTTACTGGGCAATTGCAGAACTGGCAGCTCTTTTTGGTTTAGAGTCAAAACCCAGTACTGCTGAGTTGATTTTCAGTCCTGTTCCTGCAACTCGATTTCCCCAGAAAAGCTTTTGAATGCAGGCAGTGCATTACAAGATGCCAGGCACTGTTATAGCTTCCTTCCTCACCATGAAGGAATATTTCTGTAATTTCCATCAGGAATAACAGAATAACAGATTTAGAAGGGACCTTGGAGGTCCTCTAGTCCAATCCCCTGCTCAAGCAGAAACAAATAGTTATTTCAGACAAATAGTTGTCCAATATCTTCTTAAAACTTCCAGTGTTGGAGCATCCACAACTTCTGGAGGCAAGTTGTTCCACTGGTTAATTGTTCTCACTGTCAGGAAATTTCTCCTTAGTTCTAGATTGCTTCTCTCCTTGATTAGTTTCCGTCTTTTGCTTCTTGTCCTGCCCTCAGGTGCTTTGGAGAATAGCTTGACCCCTTCCTCCTCTCTGTGGCAGCCCCTCAAATACTGGAAGGCTGCTCTCCTGTCTCCCCTGATCCTTCTCTTCACTAGACTAGCCAGTCCCAGTTCCTACAACCGTTCTTCATATGTTTTAGCCTCCGGTCCCCTAATCATCCTGGTTGCTCTTCTCTGCACTCTTCCTAGAGTCTCAACATCTTTTTTTATATTGTGGTGACCAAAACTGGATGCAGTATTCCAAGTGTGGCCTTATCAAGGCCTTATAAAGTGATATTAACACTTCATGTGATTTTGATTCTATCCCTCTGTTAATGCACCATAGGACTGTGTTGGCTTTTTTGGTGGCTGCAGCATATGGATGGCTTATATTTAAGTGATTGGCCACTAGGACTCCAAAACATCTTGCAGTTACCACTATTGAGCCAGGAAGGGGGAAAGGATGGGGTGGGAAAGGAGAGAGAGGAAAGGAGAGAGAGGAGAGGAGAGGAGAGGGAGGAGAGGGGAAGGGAGGGGAGAGGTGATGAAAGGAGAGAGAAGGGAGGAGAGGAGAGGAGAGGAGAGGGAGGAGAGGGGATGGGAGGAAGAGGAGATGGGAGGAGAGAGGGGAGGGAGAGAGAGGAGAGGAGATGAGAGGGAGGAGAGGGGATGGGAGAGGAGATGAAAGAGAGAGGGGAGGAGAGGAGAGAGAGAAGAGGAGAGGGAGGAGAGGGGAGGGAGGGAAGAGGAGAGGGGAGGAGAGAGAGGGGAGGAGAGGAGAGAGAGGAGAGGGAGGAGAGGGGATGGGAGGGAAGAGGAGATGGGAGGATAGAGAGGGGAGGAGAGAGAGGAGAGGAGAGGGAGGAGAGGGGAGGGGAGAGGAGATGAAAGAGAGACGGGAGGAGAGGAGAGGAGAGATGAGGAGAAGTGAGGATATATTTGGAGAGTCAGCTATGCATCCAGTAGCCTGCCATTCAGGGTATTTCTTTTCACCATTTTTAAATTTCCTTTACCTGCTTAACCTATTATTGAATGCACACATTTTCTGAATTCACACATCAACTAACCAAGTAGGGTAAGCCAGAAAATAAAACTTCAAAATTAACATGAAACAAGCTGCTAGTCCTGCAACTGTGTGGGTGTAATGAGAATCTGAAAGGGGAATTCAGAGGCCAACTTGTCTCCTCTTCCTTTCTTGGACATTGCACTCCAGACTGAACCAGAAGATGTATAAAAAAAGAAATTTCCTCCCATTTTTCTTTCTTATTTTACCAGCCGCCGGTCATTGCAGGTCCTGAGAGATCCCATAAGCAAATGGACTGATCAGCAGGACTCTGTAATGGAGCTCTATTTTTCAAACTCGGCTGGGCAATTGGAGTCTTCTTCCTTGAAGTCTTCTCAGAAACAAGTGAAAAAGAGGAAGCGGTGGTGACATAAATAAGATGCTCTTTCAGCCAATAGTTGTGCCTATCATGAAGTCCCCAAGGAAGTATGAATATCTGAATGCAGGGCATGGGGTGAAATATTTAAAAGATTTGTGCCAAGGAAAGCACTGCATATTGCAAGAGTGTACAGAATAAGGGATTAATCTCCTGGTTTAGAGACAGACAGACACCTAGACAGATGAGAGAGTTTAGACAGATGAGAGAGAGAGAGAGAGAGAGAGAGAGAGAGAGAGAGATGATAGCTAAATAGCTGTTGCTATATTTGTAGCTTAGGGTTGAACTGTGGGATCCATGGTGCTCCCTGGTGGTGCAGTGGTTAGACTACAGTATTGCAGACAGATTCTGCCATCTACCAGGAGTTTGACCCTGACCGGCTCAGGGTTGACTCAGCCTTTCATCCTTCTGAAGTCAGAAAAATGAGGACCCAGACGGTTGCAGGGAACATGCTGACATTGTAAATTGCTCAGAGAGTACTATAAAGCACTATGAAATGGTATATAAGTCTAAAGGCTATTGCTTTGATTCCTAATAAGGTAAAGGTAAAAGGTTCCCCTCACACATACGTGCTAGTCGTTTCCAGCTCTAGGGGATGGTTCTCATCTCCGTTACAAAGCCAAAGAGAGCCAGCGCTGTCCGAAGACGTCTCCGTGGTCATGTGGCCGGCATGGCTAAACGCCGAAGGTGCACGGAATGCTGTTCCCTTCCCACCAAAGTGGCCCCTGTTTTTCTACTTGCATTTTCTACGTGCTTTCGAACTGCTAGGTTGGCAGAAGCTGGGACAAGTAATGGGAGCTCACTCTGTTACGCGGCGCTAGGGATTCAAACAGCTGAACCACTGACCTTTCTGATCGACAAGCTCAGCATCTTAGGCCCTGAGCCATCATGTCCCTTTGATTCCTAATACAGAACTACAATATGGACCTTCTTGTTCCTATTTCAGCACTTTACCTTCCTGCAGAACACAAGAAGAAAATGATATCACATAAAATGCAGCTGAAGAACTGAACTGAAATCTATGCGTTGGTTGAAGCGTTGGTTTCTCAGCAAAAAAATAATCATCCTGGAATTAAATTTCTCTGCCTTGTACGTCAGGTCGAGATGTAAACCAAATAAAAGGAGGTGAGAGAAAATGAGTCAAATCTGCCCAAGAAGTTATTTTAAAAAGTGTTATTAACCGATGATGGGAATTGTTATAGAAAGAACAATCAATAAAACACGAAGATCTGATTCAACAGAACCTGGGAGAAATGGACACACAGCTGTTCTGAAAACAGGACTCAGAAAAAAAAATCTCCCATGCACAATTACAGAAGATATGAAAAAGTCTAGTAAAAAGGGCATCGCAGTACTTTGGGGAAAAAAAGACATCTTATTTTTAACCTGATCCACTTTTTAGATATAAATTGATTTTTCTGGAAAGTCCACAAAAGGGATCCTCTATTAGTGAACATCTCCAGTGGATAATATCCAGACTAACAGAATAACAGAATTGGAAGGGACCTTGGAGGTCTTCTAGTCCAACCCCCTGTTCAAGCAGGAGAATACACTATCCTGGACACATGGTTGTCCAAACTCTTCTTAAAAACCTCCAGTGATGGAGGTCTGTAGAGATTCTCAGTCATCCCAGTCATGGTTGTCCCAAAGGTGCTTTGTTCAGGAGGCAACTGGACTTCCTTGTTTTTTGATTGAAGATGTTTTGCTTCTCATCCCAGAAGCTTCTTCAGCTCTGACAGGACAGTGGGGAATGGAAGGATTTATATTCCTTGCAGACAGCTGGTCATTTGCATCCTTTTAGAGGGCCATTGAGGCCACTTGGAGGTTTATCGGTGTCCTCAGGGTCACCTGAGTAGTGTTCCTGGTTCCTGTACAGTAGTCTGTAATTTTTTTTCCCTCTGGAAATCCATTCCTACTCCCACACCATTCCAAGGGTATAGCTAAAAGTCTGTAGAGATTCTTAGTCATCCAGGTCATGGTTGTCTCAAAGTTGCTTTTTCAGGAGGCAGCTGGACTTCCTTGGTTTTTTTCTTTTGAAAAAGCACCTTGGGGACTCCACTGATGGAGCACCCACAATTTCTGGATCTACTTTTCTTCCTGTCTCTGGTATACTTGATGATGTCCCTTCTCCACGGTTTTTGCATTTTATTTCAGGGGAAAATATAACACTTTTAAGTGGTGAAAACGAGGCACATCCTAATATATGTTCATCTAGTTCAGTATTGCCTCCTTTGCTTGGGATTCTTGGGATTCTGTTAAGGGTATTCCCCATCTTCACCTTCCGACTTTTAGGGAGTTAGATTTCAACTCCCATCAATTCTAGCCTTCAAGAGAACTGTGAGAACCGTGGTGTACGACTTGGAGGTTACCTCACTTCCCATCCTTGCTTGAGGTCAATTTGAATCTTAGCAATTTAACCTGGGATCATCTCCATGCAAAGCATGCATTTCGTCTCTGAGCTTTAGAGCATCATTCCTAACCTGAAGTCACCAAGGCAAGGTCAGGGAGAAGATAGAATCATAGGCTTACAGGAAGGATCTTTATTTTTATTTATTTATTTTATTTGGTTTGTGAATTGCTTACAAGGTAATAGGTATAAGTAAAAACATAGTTATGAATACATGGATACATATAAGAAAAATAAAAGAAACAATAGGACAGGGATGGTAGGCACGTTGGTGCACTTATGCATGCCCCCTACAGACCTCTTAGGAAAGGGGTGAGGTCAATAGTAGACAGTCTAAGGTTAAAGTTTTGGGGGTTTGGGGAAGAAACCACAGAGTCAGGTAGAATATTCCAGACATTGATCACTCTGTTGCTGAAGTTGTATTTCCTGCAATCTAGTTTGGTGCAATTAACCTTGAGTTTGTATCTGTTATTTGCTCTTGTATTATTATGGTTGAAGCTGAAGTATTCATTGACAGGTAAGACATTGCAATGTATGATTTTATATACTATACTTAGATCAGACTGAAGGTGGCGTAGTTCTAGGTTTTCTAGGTCTAGAATTTCAAGTCTGGTGGCATAAGGTATTCTGCAATGAGTAGAGGAGTGGAGAACTCTTCTTGTGAAATATTTTTGGAGTTTCTCAACTGTGTTAATATCAGATACATAATGTGGGTGCCAGACTGATGAGCTGTATTGGTCTTGCGATGACCCAGGGCATGGCACAAAGGCAACACAGTCAACTAAGCAAGAATAGTCCCTTTATTATCTCCAACTTTGCCCTCATTGTCCAGGTTACCTTCAGCTGGAGAAAAACTCTCCCAGGAACAGTCTTTAAACTGGAGAAAATTCAGTCCAAAACAAAACACATACAGATTATAACTAAAAATCCAAATAAACCAAGCTGCAGTAATTAACTTGACAGGGCAGGAGAAGGAATTTCAAACTTGAAAGCATGGCAAAACTCACACAGTTGGGAAGATGCCAGGAACACAGATAAGCCATGGACGAGACCAGATAAACTCATGATTTGCTCCCAACATTTTGCTGTGCGCAGCTTCCCTTTTTAAATACTGTGTTCCCAGCTGCAGCTAATGAAGGGAATCAGGACCCTTTCCTCCCCTGTAAGCCATGCAACTCACATTGCTCCCTTCTCCATTCCTCCCTGCGTGCCCTAGGATGAAGAGGGGGTGGGCCTGGGTCTTCCTCTGAACTCCCTCTCCCTTGCTCTACCTCTTCCCTGCTCTGCCCAGCCGGACTTTGCCCTTTCCCAGTTTCTTCCACAGCCAATGGAGCCACACTCCCACTCTCCCTGTCAGCTGTTTGGCCTCCTCCTCCGAATCAAATTCTGATAGGGGCATGACAGATCTCTTTATAGGCCAGAGAAGGACAGCCAAAGACCGTGGAAGGCAATGACTTGGCTTCTTGAGCTCCACTTTGCTCCCAGGAGCTCAGTAGCCAGGGAGCTCACCCCAAAATGTGCAGACCATTTAATTTATAGGCACCAGGGGAAGACGAAGATCAAGGAAGGGGATACTGCAACGTTTGGCTGGGGGAGAGAGAGAGAGAGAGAGAGAGAGAGGCATTTCCAACTCCCTGCCCCCGCTTCTTCTCCTCCCCAATTCCAAAGCAAGAATACAAATGATTCCAAGAAAGCTCTGGCTATCCCAAAAAGCCTGTAGCCAATTAGAGACTATCAATATTTAATTAGCTCTCTGCCATTGTTCAGCCTGCAATGAGTTTGCTTCAGCCTTGCCATGCAAGTGCTCTTCCCCTCCCTCACCCCCCCCCGCCCTCCCTACATCACAGACACACTGTTATGACACATAATGATATTGACAATGAATAATTTAAGGCCGTTTTGCCTTCTCCCCACCACCCTTCTATCCGCACTCTCCCAGATCAGCCTCTTCTGTCCTTATTAACAGAAAATGCAGAGCAAAGGAGGAAATTGTGTCTGTCAGGACTAGACAATCAAACAGATGGATAGACAGACAAAGCTCTCCCACCAGCCTCCCTAATTCCCTTTTTGCTCTCTTGAAATCTGAAGATGAAGGCTTCCAAAGCAGATTTTTGAATTGGCTCTCTCTTTTCCCAAGCTAAGACGGACCAGCTCCCTGGAGTTGGGTCATAATTGCCCCAAAGAGGTTATTTAGGTTGAGACATCTTTGTGGAGACTCTTGCCAAGGAGATGCCATTGATAAGTCATCAAAGCCCCTTCTGGATCTCCCTGATGTCAAAGTGGACCCAGTCCCAATAGCAAATGGTTTCAAGTCCTCATTAAGAGTCCTAAGTTGAGTCAAAAGTCACTTTGCAAGGGATCAATATTTGGTCTGGCAGCCTCTTGAGATGTTTTCTCCAAGCTGATGGCCATGTTCCTACCACTCCGTGCATTTCATAATCAAATAACCACAGTAAAATCTAGCAGTTGTCTGCCAAAGGAGGATGGAGCACAAGAGATGGATCACCAGGCTGGGTTCCAAGGATCACCTGTTTAGTGTCACAATTTTAAAGTTTTTAATTCAAATTGTCCTTCCTTCTTCTTCAGATAGGTTTTGCAGAAATAAAGGTGCCCTCTGCAGGGCACTCCAATGTTTTGTTTTTTTTAAAGAAAAAGAAATGCTAAGGGAGTTAAGGAATCAATCCGAAGCTAAAAGATACTGAATAAAATACACACATGGTTGGAAAAAAATGACAAAATAGCACATAGATTTGAAACTAGAGATATTTTTATTGGGAATTTTATCCAAAGGTTATAACAGAGAATTGACATACTTGATTATTAATGTTTTAACTACAACTAGAATTGTATTTGCTCAAAATTGGAAAAATGAGAAAATTCCAATAGAGAAAGAGGTGATTAAGAAAATAATGGAATGTGCAGAAATGAGTAGATTAACATTAGCAATTAGAGAGCAAGAAAAAAAGAATATTTTAAGATATGGGATCTATTTTACCAATGGTTAGATAGAAAAGTGGAAAATTGAAGTAAAATTCAAGAGTAATGATATGTTATAATTGATTATTATAGAATGACTCCTAATATGAATTAAAATTGGTAAGAACTGAGATTTGCTCTAAAGGACAATGTGGATTTGAAACTAAAATTTAATGATGGTGTAATAATAATATAATATGACATGGAAAGTTGATTAATGTAATATGAATGTAAATTTAAATTCAAGAGGAAAAGGCTATACATATTGTGCACAAGAATTATGTACCAACCAATACACTGTACAATTGAAAGATGGTTTTATTTTGTTGCTTTATGTTTGTATTTGTCTACATTTGTTGTTAAAGTCCTAGGCTGCATTAACAGAGGGATAGAATCAAGATCATGTGAAGCATTAATATCATTTTATAATGCCTTGGAAAGGCCACAGTTGGAATACTGCATCCAGTTTTGGTCGCCACAATGTAAAAAAGATGTTGAGACTCTAGAAAGAGTGCAAAGAAGAGCAACAAAGAGGATTAGGGGATTGAAGGCTAAAACATATAAAGAATAGTTGCTGGAATTGGGCATGTCTAGCTTAATGAAAAGAAGGACTAGGGGTGTCATGATAGCAGTGTTTCAATCTCTCAGGGGCTGCCACAAAGAAGAGGGAGTCAAGCTATTCTCCAAAGCACCTGAGGGTAGGATGAGAAGCAATAGACAGAAACTTATAAAGGAGAGAAGCAACCTAGAACTAAGGAGAGATTTTCTGACAGTTACAACAATTAATCAGTGGAACAACTTGCCTCCAGAAATTGCGAATGATCCAACACTGGAGGTTTTTAAGAAGAGATTGGACAACTGCTTGTCTGAAATGGTATAGGGTCTCCTGCCTGAGCAGGGGGTTGGACTGGAAGACCTCCAAGGTCCCTTCCAACTTTGTTATTCAGTGCTCCGTAGTCTGTATTTGCGTTGCAGGCCAAGTGACATCTTGACGCTACTGGGTTCAGTTTAGAAGCAATGTGCACTGGACTTCTAGGCGGTCCAATTCAGTTCATAAATATGCTTCATAAACAAGCGAGTTCTCTTCTCGGTGCAAGTCTTAATTTGCATGAAGTGTCTCTCCAATCTTCCTCCAGTGATGGTAAAAAAAAGCGGGTTGTGGGAGGCATATTAGAATAGCGAAAGCTAGAGATCCAAAGCTGTTCTTAACCCGATGAGATCAAAGCCTCCTCTTTTGCCAACAGCAACAATGTAGATGAGCTTAAAAACAAATAGTGCGCTAATGTGTGTCTTGCTTTCCTTGGAGACTCACAAAAACTAATTGTGAGCAAAAAGTTTTTCTCCTACGCGGTTAGACAGTAACAACATCCATGATGACAAAGGATCCATGTGGGATTTCAGAACAAGATACTGGCTCATCAAGAATTTAAATCTACAGCTAACAATAAATGTCCCGGGCATGCATTAAATTGGAGACTGCCATCACCATTGACGGCGAACATTTATTTAAGGCCAAACAATGGAGAGTTGTCTTCCCAAGGCATTTAAAAGCAGTACTAACACTTTTTTTTTAAAAAAAAAAAGAATTTTTATTTTTAAAAACAAACATACACATACAAAACATAAAAACATAAAGCCATCTTCCATTTTATATACATACAGTGTGTCAGTGGGTTACAAATCTTTTGTGCTATTCTTTTGTAGTCATTTACTTATAATTTATATCAATTGTCGAACTAATATATGCTTGTATATTTATCAGTTATGAATCATCCATGACTAAACTATTTATTCCATCATTTTATACGAGATGTTCCAAGTTTTATCTTAAAATTTATGTTATACTTTCAACCAATATATGTCTATGTTGTGGCTCCGGGCTTGGATTCAGCTCCTGTGGCTGATATGAGTTCAAGTGAGGAGGACATGGCAGAAAAATATGAGCCGGCATGGCTCAGTGATTGGAATAGTAACCAGGATGAGGAGATGGATGTGACAAAGGAAGACAGACCTAATGTATTAGAATTGTCAGGACCTTTGACCTCCTCTGGTTCCTTATCTGATCAACAGCCGGGAATGGCTGACAGGGAAGTTTTGAGAGAGTCTTCTAGTGGAGATGAGAACTTGGAAAACTTGTGGTTAAAACTTGTGGTTAAACGATTAAGGAGGCAAACCCAGTTAGAACGAAGGAGGAGGGCAAATCAATGATTAAGGAAATTAGCACGTTGCCTCAATGAGTATAAAAGGACACAGCTGGGCTGGTAAAATTTGCCAGGAACAAAGTGACTTATTGCGTGAAGTCGATCCAGCAGAAGCTCTGAGGCTTGAGATTTTTTGCCAGGACTGGTTTGCCGAACAGAGCAAAGATTGTTGCTGTGGATTGTAATTTATGACAGCCGTTATCTTGTGAGACTTCTTTCTGTTTGATTTACTTTTGAAACGGCTGCTTTCTGTTTTGCTCGCTTGAATTTTGAAGGGGAGTCATAACATGTCTATATTATGTCTTATATCAATCTATTAAATTTCTGCAGTACTAACACTTCACGTGATCTTGATTGTATCCCTCCATTAATCCAGCCTGTTGGCATTGTGCAGTGTGTGTGTGTGTGTGTTTGTGTGTGTGTGTATGAAGAATGGTTGCAGGAACTGGGCATGGCTAGTCTAGTGAAGAGAAGGACCAGGGGAGACATGACAGCTAGTCTTCCAATATTTGAGGGGCTGCCACAGAGAGGAAGAGGTCAACCTATTTTCTAAAGTGCCTGTAGGCTAGACAGAGGAATAATGGATGGAAACTGAACAAGGAGAGATTCAACCTGGAAAGAAGGAGAATTTTTCTGACAGTGAGAACAATCAACCTGTGGAACAGATGTTGCCTTCAGAAGTTGTGGGAGCTTCATCACTGGAGGCTTTAAAGAAGAAACTGGGCTGCCATCTGTCAGGAATGGTGTAAAAATATCTGCTTGGGCAGGCGGGTTTATATAAATCAAGATCAGATGAAGTGTTAGTACTGCTTTACAATGCCTTGGGAAGACCACACTTGGAATATTGCATTTAGTTTTGGTCACCACCATGTAAAAAAATGTTGACAAGATGATTAAAGGGCTAGAGGTTAAAACATATGAAGAACAGTTGCAGGAATGTGTAGTCTAGTGAAAAAAGGACTAGGTATGACATGATAGCAGTGTTCCAATATTTGAGGGGTGGTCACAAAGAAGAGAGGTGGGTCAATCTATTCTCCAAAACACATGAGGTCAGGACAAGAAGCAATGGATGGAAACTAATCAAGGAGAGATCCTACCTAGAACTCAGGAGAAATTTCCTAGCAGTGAGAACAATTACAGATTAACAGAGTTGGAAGGGACCTTGTAGGTCATATAGTCCAACCCCCTGCACGAGCAGGAGGCCCTACACCATTTCTGACAGGTGTGGAAGGGCTTGCCTCCAGTACTTTTGGGGCTCCGTTTTTGAAGATTTTTAAGAAGAGACTGGGCAGCTATTTGTCTGAAATGAGCAGGGAATCTCCAAGGTCCCTTCCAACTCTTGTTATTCTGTTTGGAAAGCAGATCATCAGTGATCTTACAAAACGGCTACTATGAGGACCATTCCCAGAACACATACCAGTAAGGTGAGTTGATTATAGTTACCTTTTTCTTCTTCCTCGTTTTTTTTCTGGGTAAACTTCCCACCAAAACACATGGTAAAACCAAAGTTCCCCACCATTTTTATTTTTAAACCCTCTCTACGGGAGTCTAGAAGCTATAAAGAAAAGCAGCTATAAAGAAAGATGTCACGAAAGGAATTTTGCAGGGCAGCACAAGAGTTCTCCATTCCAGCTAGCTTTAATTGAGAAAAGAAAATCTAAAATTGTGGAAGTCAGGTCGAGCAAGCAGCAAGGAAGAAAGCAGAGACTGTCTTGTAGGCACCAGATTGCTTAGCAGTGATTAAAGGGATGGGTATTTGCTTCCCTTCAAGGCTACTGAAAGAATCACTTTTTCCAGTGGCCTCTTGAAAGCTCATCTGCATGAGAGCTCTTAACATCCCCAGGACTTTTTGAGATGGTTTAAGCTGTTTTTCTATTTCCTCCCAAAAGAGCATCTTGGATTCTTCTGGTGAATAATTTATCTGACATGTTTTACTGTTTATTCCTGTTTGTAAATTAGCCACAAGCTGGTGTGGATTTACAAATGCATTTGTTATTCTTGGCTGTTCAATTAACAGTTACAGGCCACCTGTCCTTTATGAATCAGAAAATTGGTCTATCTTTTTTTTGGGGGGGCAAGGAATTCTTGACATTTCTGAGTAGGGAAGGTTTGAATTTCCATAGGTCAGGGGTAGGATTCAACTGGTTCGGTACTTACGTTTTGCTCTGTTCATCCCAAATTGTATAGCTAAAAGTCTGTAGAGATTCTCAGTCATTCAGGTCATGATTATCCCAAAGGTGCTTTTTCAGGAGGCAGCTCGACTTTCTTGTTTTTTCTTTTGGAAGAAAAACCAGCTGTCTGCAAGGAATATCAATCCTTCCATTCCCCATTGTCCTGTCAGAGCTGAAGAAGCTTCTTGGATGAGAAGCGAAACGTCTTCAAAAGAAAAAAAAAATGAGAAAGTCCAATTGCCTCCTGAAAAAAGCACCTGGATAACTGAGAATCTCTATGGAATTTTAAAAAGGGGTTAAACCCCCAAAGCAGCGAAGGAGATGCATCCCCTATCCAAAATATTGACAATTGCAAAGGAAAAAGAAGAACCTCTTGTAGGAAATGCATCGTCCTTTGCATCCAGCCTGCATTCCTGAAGCGATCAGTGGTGTCAAAGTTGGTTATTGATTCAAAGGAAAAAATTTGAAAAGCGACACGATGAATACCAACTGAATACTCTCTCTTTTAACTTCTCCTCCTTCCCTCCTGGCTTGGTTGTTTATTTGTTTGTTTTTCTCAGCAGGCCTGGATTGATCGTTTCCTATTTTCATCCTGCTCTTTTTTTTCCCTTTTCTTTTTCTTTTTCCTTGTGTTTCCCCATTTGGAGCTGCCTGACTAAATTAAGGCAGGCAGAACTCAATTGATCACCTTCCGAAATTCTCTCACCTCTTATGAGGGTGAAGGGGGGGGCAGGAAACCATGGCCCTCTGCATAATTCAAAAAGCAAACACAGATTGGAGAGGGAGAGGGAAAGAAAAAGAAAGAAAGAAAAGAAATCGATGTGGCCACAACGGATCCTGCAGATAAATGAGCTGGCGAGCCTTTCTGAATTGTAAAGGAGAATTCTCCCTATTGTAGATCAGAAATTGTTAAGTGATTTGAGGGCAGGACCCTATTAAGGGCGAGGGTTTGTGATCGTTTGGGACTACAGCCAATCAGATTTCAATGCTTCTACTTAAATGCATGCCAAGGCACACAATTATGAAAGGCAGGGCAAGAAGCAACGGACGGAAACTAATACAGGAGAGAAACAATCTAGAACTAAGGAGAAATTTCCTGCAAGCGAGAGCAATTAATCAGTGGAACAACTTGCCTCTAGAACTTGTGGGTGCTCCAACACTGAAGGTTTTCAGGAAGAGATCGGACAACCACTTATCTGAAAGGGGGTTTCCTGCTTCAGCAGGGGGTTGGACTAGAACAGTGGTCACCAACCAGTGGGCCAGGGACCACTGGTGGTCCGCAGAGAAATGTCACCTCTCCAAAGCACTCCCCAAAGTAATTAATCCAGGCTGCATGGGAACACAAGGCTGTGCTGTCCACATGGCCCATGGGAACACAAGGCTTGCGTCGATTGCATTGTGAACAACACGAGGTAGTGAAGGGAGGGGGGAAAGTGAGGAGGGGGAACTTGCCCCACACGCCCCACGCACCTGGCCTGGCCACCAGGCTGCTTCTTTCCGCTTCTTTCTTCTTCTGCTTTTGGCTGTACGCTCTGCGGCTCTGAAGCTATGTTGAGCTCTGAATCTGTCTATTGAAGATGAAACTAACTTGCTTGCTTGCTGAAGACTGGAGCTCTGCTCTGAACTTGCAACATGTTTCTGTTTGAGTTTGCTCCATATTGGAGAAATCTACAACTGGTTTGTAAAGTCTACTTATGTTTATAAAGATGTTAAATGAAGCATCAGCCATCTGTGTTTATTTTTCTGGCACTGAAATATCACTGCAAAACTCTCAATATGGTTGAGAGGAGGCCAACCAGGTGTAGCTGACTGAGTGGGCGTGGCCAACTGGGTGGGCATGGCCAGCTTGACATCACTCCCCAAACTGCTAGCATGCTGGCATGTTTCTTCTTTGTACTGGGTAGACCGGGCTGAAGCCATGCTCACCCAATCTTTCCTCTTCACATTGGGTAGACCAGGATGTCTGGATCTGGACCACGAGCCTTGAGTTTGACACTCCTGCTCTAACAGCTGACATGCCAACACAGAATGTCAATCAGCAACTCGCAGGTCTTCGGTCTAACAAGCTACCCACTATTTAGATGAAGTTCCACATTTGTAGCTGACTTGAATGGCCAAAGGAATAAAGTGGAGTTTGATTTAAGGGCCCTGATGCTACAGATTTAGCTGAGCAAGGAAGTAGCTTGATTGCTGTCCAAGATCAGCGCTGCCATAAAATTCAGGAAGGGCAGCTCCAGAGAAAGTCTCTTTACATGTAGTAAATGCACTGATTTCTTGGCAGCTTTAGAAGCTCTCACACACACAAAAAACCCAGCGACTTTGCAAGGATTATCAGGCTGCTCGCGCCGCTGAAGCTGAGAAACATAAAAATCATTGGAATGACTCGGAAAAGGCAATAAAAGATATAAAATTAAGTCGTTAGGTATATCCCAGAGGAGGGGGAATCATAAAGGACAACATGACTAATCATTTCAATGATTCCAGAGCTGCTGGTGATTTCGATGGCCAAAATACTCAGGCAGATGGAAAGGCATTAAATCACGCTGCCTGTGTGCTTTGGTAGATGGGCAGTCACATAAATGTGATAAATTAATAGATATATGCTATGGAGATTGTGGTCTGGTATTTGGACAGAGTTAAGGTAATGGTATACTGGGTTATTCCTATAGGGGAGGGTTTTAAAAAGATGTTGAGACTCTAGGAAGAGTGCAGAGAAGAGCAAAAAGTTGATTAGGGGACTGGAGGCTAAAAGATATAAACAACAGTTGCTGGAATTGGGTATGTCTCATTTAATGAAAAGAAGGACTAGGGGTGACATGATAGCAGAGTTCTAATATCTCAGGGGCTGCCCCAAAGAAGAGGGAGTCAAGCTATTCTCCAAAGCACCTGAAGGCAAGACAAGAAGCAAAGGGTGGAAACTAATCAAGGAGAGAAGCAACTTAGAACTAAGGAGAAATTTCCTGACAGTCAGAACAATTAATCAGTGGAATGACTTACCGTGTTTCTCACATAATAAGGCCGGGCCTTTTTTTTTTTTTTTTGAGCCCCGAAAAAACGGCTAGGCCATCTTTTGGGGGGTGACTTAATTCCCCCCCTTGCATCCTCGCCACCAGCCGCTCCTAATGGGTGATCATGGCAAAGCACAGAGAGCTCCCTACTTCCACCTTTGCTGCCACCTTTGGCACCCACTGCTGTTGCTTTCCCTTCTGCCCATTCCGCCGCCACATTTGGAGCTGCCGCTTCCGTGTTTGGAGTGCCGCCGCCATTTGGAGCTCCAAACAGCGGCAGTGCTCCAAACACGGCAGCAGCTCGAAATGCGGAAGCGGCAGCTCCAAACATGACGGCGGGCAATCTTTTTATTTTGGTCCATGCGAAGTTCAGAGCGAGCAAGGGAGGGAGACTGCGATGCCTCCACCCGAGATGGCACCCTCACTAGTGGATCACAACGTGGCTGGAAGCCCGAATCAGCGGGAAACGATGGCGATCTTTTTGGAGCGAGAGGAAAGGGAGAGAAGAGTTGCGAGGCGTAATTTGCAGGAGGAAGTGGGTGTACCCCACGGCAGGGAGCCCAAGGAAGAAGGGCCGGTAGGCAATGGAGAGCGTCCCGTAGCTCCGGAAGCAGCCTAGAGACGCGCCCGGGAAGAGGCGCAGATGCTGCCTTGTAGTCCCCAAACCAACTGCGTGTGCCGCCTTTAGTTATGTGCGCTCCGCGCTTTGGGCATCTCCGTGTGATCGCGACCCTGTCCTTTCTACCTGGCACCCTTGCTGCTTTCTGGCTCTTTAGCAACCGGCTTCGCGTTTGGAGCACTGCCGCTGTTTGGAGCTCCAAATGGCGGCGGCGGCAGCTCCAAATGCTTGAAAAGGTTGGCGACCCCTGGACTAAAGGGCAACAGAAATATCCTTCCGTGTCACCCAGCTTTGGATTACCATCTGCAGCAGTGTTTCTTATCTCAACCTTGGCAACTTTAAGATGTGTGGACATGCTGGCTGAGGAATTCTGGGAGTTAAAATTGCTATGATTGAGTAACACTGAGCTATAGTATGTATCTATGTATATATCTATATATACAGTACTGTATGTATGTATGTATGCATGAATTCATGTATGCAACAGTTTTACTGGATATTTTACTGTATCTGGCCTTATGGCTGTAAACTGATTTGAAAGGGCCACAGAAATGAAATGAACATCAGTTATAACAGATCCTTCCCTTCCCTTTCACCTTTTCTTTCCTTTCCCTTCCCTTCCCTTCCCTTCCCTTCCCTTCCACTTTCTCTTCCCTTCCCTTCCCCCTCCCTCATCCTCCTTTCCTTTCCTTTTTTTCCTTTCCTTCCCTTCCCTTCCCTTCCCTACCCTTCCCTTCCACTTTCTCTTCCCTTCACCTTCCCTTCCCCCTCCCTCATCCTCCTTTCCTTTTTTTTTTTCCTTCCCTTCCCTTCCCTACCTTACCCTTCCACCTTACATTTTCTCTTCCCTTCCCTTCCACCATCCCATTCCTTCCCTTCCCCTTTCCCTCATCCTCCTTTCCTCCCCCCACTTTCCTTTCCTTTCCTTTCCTTTCCTTTCCTTTCCTTTCCTTTCCTTTCCTTTCCTTTCCTTTCCTTTCCTTTCCTTCCTTCCTTCCCTTCCCTTCCCTTCCTTTCCTTTCCTTTCCTTTCCTTCCCTTCCCTTCCCTTCCTCTCCTCATAGGTCACAATAGATCCCTTTCTCCTCCACAGTCTCCCAAATTTCTGACCCAGGGTCTGGGCATGATCTAAAATATGGAGCTTCTGAAACCCAGAGTGTCTTTTATTAAACGAATGAATAAATCTGAGTCGGCTCCCACGAGCCTTTGGTAAAGCTAAGAGGGTCTGCGTAGGCAAGGTGGAGAGCTAGAGAAAATCTTGAAATTGCACATGTCTGGAATGCAGAAAGAAAAAAAAAAGGCTTTTAGATTGTTACTACCTATGTTGCTGCAGTTGCAATATATTTTAGTGTGATTTAATAGGCATCTAACAGCAGCCCAGCACTGTTAGCTCAGGGAACAAGCTGTTCTTTTAAAAGGTTCTAATTGCTGACTTAGAGGGGACGGAAAATGTATCTGGAGGCACCAGTTAAAAGCACTTGGACCATCATGCCATTTTATCTCCCAATATCCATCATTGCCTCTTGATTTAATTGCAACAAACAAACCCAGATCTGTTTCATTGGGGCATCAGGAAGACAGTAGAAATTTTAGGCATAGCAATGGCTGAAGGCAGTTGGAGGCCCCAGTATAACACCAATATAGCAATAGCACTTAGACGTATATACCACTTCACAGTGATTTACTGCTCTCTCTGAGGGGTTTAGAGTCAGCCTATTGATCCCCCAACAATCTGGGTCCTCATTTTACTGACCTTGGAAGGAGGGAAGGCTGAGTCAACCTTGAGCCAGTCAGGATCGAACTGCTGGCAGTGGGAAGAATTGGCCTGCAATAGGAAGGAAGGAAGGAAGCAGAGGGAGAAGGAAGAAAGGAAGGATGGAGGGAGGAAGGAAGGGCAATAGTAATAGCACTTAGATTTATCTGTCTGTCCGTCTGTCTGTCTGTCCGTCCGTCTGTCTGTCCGTCCATCCGTCTGTCCATCTCTCCGTCCATCCATCCATCTGTCTGTCCGTCCATCTGTCTGTCTGTCCATCTGTCTGTCTGTCCATCCGTCCTGTCTGTCTGTCTGTCCGTCTGTCCATCCGTCTGTCCCTCCATCTGTCCGTCCGTTTGTCCATCCATCCATCCGTCCGTCCATCCATCCATCCATCCATCCATCCATCTGTCCATCTGTCCATCTGTCCATCTGTCCATCCGTCCATCCGTCCATCCGTCCATCTGTCCATCCATCCATCTGTCCATCCATCCATCTATCCGTCTGCCCATCTGTCTGTCTGTCCGTCCATCTGTCCTTCCGTCCGTCTGTCCATCTGTCTGTCCGTCCGTCCATCCGTCCGTCCATCCGTCCGTCCGTCTGTCCGTCCGTCCGTCTGTCCATCTGTCTGTCTGTCCGCCTGTCCGCCCATCCGCCTGTCCGCCCATCCGTCTGTCCATCTGTCCGTCCGTCTGTCCGTCCATCCGTCCGTCTGTCTGTCCGTCTGTCTGTCTATCTGACAGATGGACGGACAGACAGTCAGATGGACAGAAAGACAGATAGAGATGGATGGACGGACGGACATAGAGACGGACGGACGGACAGAGTTTTTCTGATAAAAGAGACACAAGAAAGAGAAAGGCAGGTGGAAATCAGAGGGTTTTAAGAAAACCTTACAATGAATGCAGTGTGATTATATGTAATTATCTGGGATTTACCAGAAGGATATGCTCTCTCCTTCTGGGATTTTTGTTTATAATTGCCTGTGGTGGCTCAGTACACTGACCAGAAGCTAAAATGGCGTCTGTAAACCCTACTTTAGTCATAATACAGTTCCCTCCTGCCTGCCTGCATTCCTTCCTTCCCGGAGAAGCTGAAATGTGATATAATGTCAGAAAGGATTTTTTCTTCTTCTTTGCTTTGTTTAGAGGGCAAGATCTCAACCTTTGCTCAACATTTTTGGAACTTGTTACAGTTGCTTGGCAGAATCCTAGTGAAGTTAAAGCAAGTAGAAAGGAGACATGAGCTAAACCTCAGATTTGTTTGGCCAGGAAGAGAAAGGGGAAAAAAAAACCCATATTCAACTTTGATGGCTAGTGATATCATCTGGGCCAATGAGAGCTTTTCTGTCTAACCTTCATTTATTTTTGAATAAAACAGTTCTTAATGCAACAGTGGAGAATCTGAAATTTAAGAGGTAACAGATAATCAGAGTTGGAAGGGACCTTGTAGGTCATCTAGTCCAACCCCCCACCCAAGTGGGAGACACTACACCATTTCTGACAGATGGAAGTCCAATCTCTTCTTGAAAATCTCAAGTGATGAAGCTTCCAGAACTTCCAAGGGCAAGCTTTCCCACTGGTTGATTGTTCTCATTGTCAGAAAGTTTCTCCTTATTTCCAGGTTAAATCTCTCCTTGTTCAGTTTCCATCCATTATTCCTTGTCTGGCTTTCGGGTGCTTTTGAGAATAGCTTGCACCCCCTCTTCTCTGGGGCAACCCCTCAAATATTGGAAGACTGCTATCCTGTCTCCCCTGGTCCTTCTCTCCACTAGACTAGCCAGGCCCGGTTCCTGCAACTGTTCATCATATTTTAGTCTCCAGTCCCCTAATCATCCTGGTTGCTCTTCTCTGTACTTTTTCTAGAGTCTCAACATCTTTTTTATAATGTGGTGACCAATTTACTTCATGGCCTGTGCAAGATCGATACACAGATCCAAAAATGCAAGGGGGATTCTGGGAAACTTGACATTGTGACAAATCAGTCAACAAGAAGTAAACTTTATCCACATACTGTTTAAAAGATACAACCAAATATCAAGGAAGTCATCCTCTCCAGCAATCAACACCCAGATAAGCAGGAAGCAGCATTCAGCTAACCAATCAGTGAAGAATCGATACCCTAAATCAGGAAAGAAATCACATTCAGACCACATCTAGTAAGGGAAGCAAACTTCACTCCCCCATAAACTGATGATGTTATTAAGTCTGGTAATGAAATGTCTGTGGGAAAGCAACTAAGAGCTGAGAACACCAAGAAGCCAACGGTTCAATGCTATACTACTAATTATGTCTTCTCAAGAAAGTCTTGCTTGTCATTTGACTGATTTTTTTTTTTTAAAAAAAAAGCCCTCTTAACTTTCAAAGTAATGTATCATTTATAATAACTCACAATAATAATAGCTTACGAACTTACATTTCTGACACGTCACAGTGCTTAACAGCCCCCTCTAAGCAGTTTACAGAGTCAGCATATTGCCCCTAACAATCTTGAGTCCTCATTTTACCCACCTTAGAAGGATGGAAGGCTGAGTCAACCTTGAGCCTGGTGAGATTCAAACTGCCAAATTGCAGGCAGCTGGCAGTCAGCAGAACAGAGCCTGCAGTACTGCACTCTCACCACTGCACCACCACAGTTCTTACTGCTCTTAATATCCCTTAATGTTTATGGAGATTCTCAGTCATCCAGGTCATGGTTGTCCCAAAGGTGGTTTTTCAAAGACAGTTGGATTGTCTTTGTTTTGGCTTGAAGATGTTTTGTCAGAGTATATTCAGGAATTGGAATAGAGCTTGGAGATGGAGATGGAGATGGAGATGAGTTGGAGATGAGATGGAGATGAAGATGGAGATGAAGATGGAGACAGAGATGGAGATGGAGACAGAGATGGAGATGGAGAGATGAGATGAGATGAGATGATGGAGATGATGGATATGGAGATGAGACGGAGATGGAGATGGAGATGAAGATGAAGATGAAGATGGAGATGAGATGAGATGAGATGAGATGAGATGGAGATGGAAATGGAGACGGAGATGGAGATGGAAATGTAGATGAGATGGAGATGAGATGAAGATGGAGATGGAGAGATGAGATAAGATGATGGAGATGGAGATGGAGACAGATGAGATGGAGATGGATGAGATGGAGATGAGATGGAGATGGAGATGGAGAGATGAGATAAGATGATGGAGATGGAGATGGAGACAGATGAGATGGAGATGGATGAGATGGAGATGGATGAGATGGAGATGAGATGGAGATGAGATGGAGATGAGATGGAGATAGAGACATATATCTGAATGAAGGGTGCAATTATACAAGAAAAGCAAGAGATTTTGAGACAAAACATATAGAGGGAGGGGGAGAGGGAGAGGGAAAGGGAGAAGAGGGGCTTCCATGCAAGTTGCTCTTCTCCAACAAGTGGTGAATTTCTCTTCATTCTCCTGAGATGAGTATTTTGTCCTTTGCAAGCAGTACGACATGCTCAAACTTCTGTCATCCTCTGGATTGCCCGAGGCAGCCTAAATGACTTTCTTGCCAAGCTTTTCCCTTGTCTTTCTTCTTCTTTTGCACACAGATTTGCTCTGTTTTATGCTGCACCTGTAAGAAACGGGCCACTCATTTCTTCTTATTCCTTTTTTCCCTCCACTTTCACTTCCTCTTCCCTCCCCATCCATAGTTCTATTGTCACAGCTGGATGACAGCATCATTGGGTGATGTGACTATCTGTGGAGAGTGTTGACATCCAAAACTAGTGAAGATTCTTCTTTTGGGCTCTTCCTGGAAGAGTCAGACTGGATGTGGCAGGGAATATCTTGCAATACTGAGGCTACAGAAGCCAAAAGCTCAGTCCAGTCTCTACAAACAAGGGGAAGAATAAAAACTATCATAAGACATGCAAGGAAAAAGGGAAATAAAACCTAAGTTTTGCTACTATATTTTTGGTACACTGTTATACACACTGCTCTGAACTCTAGCTCAATTCAGCTGAACACAGCTTCCTTTTGAGAAGACATTTCTGGGCTTCTGCATTTCATTAATCATGCAACATTTCATTTACATAACCCATTTAGAGAAAATTCATTTATTTTAATTTCCCTGCTGATTTCACTGGGACAGTTACATGAAGGCCTGGAATCTGTGTTTTCCATCAGAATGACCTGCCATTCTCATTTTAGAGAGATTTTTTTGTTATAGTATGGTCATCAAAACTGGATGCAGTATTCTATGTGTGATCTTACTAAGGCTTTATAGAGTGGTATTAGTACCTCACTGTCCCTCTGTTAATGCAACTTAGGATTGCATTAACTTTTTTGGCTGCTGCTGCACACTGCTGGCTCCTATTTAGCTGGTTGTCCACTAAGACTCCAAGATCCCCCTCACAGTTACTGCTATTAAAGCTGGTTTCACCCAGTCTATATGTGTATTTTTGGTTTTTCTTGCCTAAGTGTAAGACTTTACATTTCTCTACATTGAATTTCATTTTGTTAAGATAGGGCCCAGTGTTCAAGTCTGTCTGAAATTTGAAAGGCAGAATGTTTTGTTTGGGAGAAAATGATATCATACAAAAGTGTCTTTGGATTTAAGACAAGGAGAATTGTCATGTGAATGAATTCAGTAATGAATTCATTATTAGTCAATGGGTTAAGAAAAAAAAAGATGTTGAACAAACCTTGTTCCTTGGAAAACCAGACTTATGGAAATGCCCTTTATAACATGCTGTCTCCTGGGTCAATTGAGGTACCCTATAGCAGTTAATGGGGAGCCCTTCTTAATCAATGTTATTCCAAAAAAAATGCCCCATATTTTTCTCTTCCAGTTCCCATTCAGTTTGAAAGAAGACATTGCTTTGAAATTTCATCTTAAGGAACAGAACTTTTACAAGTGCTGTGTTCTTGATTTGTTTAAGGACAAGATGATCAAAGAGCTGTGTGAGAATATCCTGGTTTTCATCGAAGATTTATTTCTCCCACAGTTGATTGCTTCTCTGCTTTTTTTCATTTCCAAGAGAAGAATTCAAGAAAGGAACGCCTCCTCTGTTTTTTTTTTTTTTTCAGGTACGGAAGGAAGAATTGACGCTTCAGAATGAAGAAACGTAAAATAGAAACCCATGAAAAACATGCCTGAACCTTCCAGTATCTTAAATATTCATTTTATTTATTTGTTAAATTTATTTGCTGCCTCTCTCGCTGTGAGGCTACTCTAGATGGCTAACAACAATAAAAAGGAAGAGATGAAAAGAGTGCAAACAGAAGAGAAGCAAAATAATAGAACAATAAAGTAAAGAATGAAAAAGAAAACAAGGAGAATACATCAATATGATCACAATAAAGTGAGCTATGAAGTTCCACTAAGATAAATGCTGAAGAAATGTTAAAGCACCCTGAGAACAAAAGACGAACTGGATTTGATTGGGGGAGAAAACTTTTCATAAAAGGCAACTGAGATTTTGGCGAACAGTTGGTTTTAATACTCACTTCCCAATGCCTATGCCCTATGATATATAACTTCAGTCCAAGGAGATGAATCTGGTGCCAGTCAATTTCTTGGGAAACATAGGAAATTCTCTATTCTCTATTCAGTTCATTACCTCATCCAGCCTGATATGTCAACACTGAAAACAAGAGCTTTCCTGGGCTTCTGGGTGGAATTTCTCCAACTTAATAACAAATATTGGTATTGTCAGCATTCCAAGTGTATTCTCTACAACACAGCAGGAAAAGGACAGTCAGAAGTAACCTGGGCATTCTTATTAAGGAATGACCATTTCTAAGAGCTATCCTCTCTTGGGAGGGAGTCAGTTGGAGTTGGGTATCATCTAAGTCAAATTAAAAACATTTCATATGTTATTTAATTCTTCCGAGTATCTACTACTGCTCCTTGGGCCTGAAGGGTAGTCACAGCTTCATATACCATGTTGAATGTTTGATGTTGTGTGTCATCAGTCTAATCATTGCCACGCTATATCCAAAAGCGTTAATAGCCCAAAATCTTCCGAAAAGTGGAATTCAGTGACACCATTGATTTCCGTTTCAAACTACTTTAAGGAACAGCATGGAAGGTTGATTTTGATCTGTTCGAAGTAAACAATTACGAAAGATAGAAAGATAGAAAGATAGAAAGATAGACTGAAAGAGAGAAAGATAGACTGAAAGAGAGAAAGAAAGAGAGAAAGAAAGAGAGAAAGAAAGAGAGAAAAAAGGAAGGAAGAGAAAGAAAAAAAGGAAAAAAGAGAGAAAGAGATAGAAAGGAAAGAAGGAAGGAAGAAACCGAATAACAAAACCACTGGAAACTGATAGTGTGTCCTCCTGCCCAATTCACTGGGAATATTCACATTTTACGGCTGTTTTTTACCTTTTTTTATTGATTTGAAACTTGATACCTTCAACGTTCCTATTTCCTATCTAGAAGGATCATGCACAACCACTTTGCCGCTTTCTACCTCTCCACCATCCTAATCTTGGAGATCACAACTCAGAACTTCTTCTTGAGATCCAAAAGCCATATGATCTACACACACACACACACACACACACACACACACACATTTTTTCAAAAAAAGAGAAAATTAAAGGAAGGATGGACTGATCCAATGCAGGACATCTGGAGACTACAATGGCATGGTGCAGAGGGAAGGAATGCAGGGATGGTGTGGAGCATTTGGGATGCAGTTGGTGGCCACCGATATCTCCATATTTTGTAGCTTACAGACAAAGTCGAAAGCAACTGTCAGGATCTGTGTTTCAAGTCTGACCTTCTGCTTTTATCTATATTTTAAACCCCACACAAGGTATACAAGGCGAACATTGCTATTACAGTCAGAGATTCCTAAATAATGGATGAAGAACAGAGGCTCTAAAGGGGGAGAAAAGCTAGTGGAGGAATATTTTTTTAAAAAAATAAGAAAAGTAAAAAAGAAAGAAAGAGGGGAGAACCCTTTCCAAAATAAGAGTGATGAACTGAATAACTGACATGAGAGAGTCTCTTCTATCACAGCACTACTCTTATGTCAACTGAATTCCTCTATGGTGTCATGCCATTCATTGGCACTCAATGTTGACATGCAATAGCAACAGTATTTAGATTTATATACCATTTCACAGTGATTTAAAGCCCTCTCTTAGTGGTTTATAGAGTCAGCATATTGCCTCCAATAATCTGGGTTCCCACTTTGCCATCCTTGGAAGGATGGAAGGTTGAGCTAACCTTGGTCAGAATTGAACTGCTGGCAGGTGGCAGAACTAACTTGTAATATTGCATTCTAGCCACTGTGCCACCATAGCCCAGGCAACATAGTTCCTCCACCTCTTTCCTATGTGCTTTAATTTTGAACCTCCAAGCCAGCATTTCTTGAATAAGAAAGGGGAAGAGATTGGCAATTTGATTGGCCATGGAAACTCCAAGAAAAGCGAAACTTTCTATAATTCTTCAATCCAGAAGCATCCATGGTGCCATGATAGTATACTTCTACAATTAATCATTTAAAACACTTTATTGAAAGAATTTATTGGCACCACGTGTGGGCATTGTATGCTTGAGAAAGCACTCAAATGGGACTAGCCTTGATGATGTTACCTAGTTTGGATAATGAAATGTCTGCCAGAAAACAACCAAGCTCAGAGAGCACCAAGGAGCTCTCACATTTACAATTTCTGTTTGAACTGGATCAAGAGCAAAAGAGTTGGAGTTGGAGAAATATATTTTTAAAATTCACAATAGACAGATAGCATTCGGAAGTGACTCAGATAGAACACTCCATTGAAGTATCAGGAGGAGGAGGAGGAGAAAGTACAACACAATTCAACTTGCAAGATTCTGTAATTACAATTATTCTCAATAAAAGGAGTTTTTGTCTTCCTTTGGAGCTGATTTTTTTTTAACCTGATCTACTTAGTGCAGCTGACAGAATCACAAAAAGGACGGGCTGAAAAGAGATAATCTGATCCATAATCCAGAACAGGACTGAACTGTACCATTATAGTTTAAATACATTCAAAGAAACAGATAGTTGGTTCCCTTGTTTTTTTTAAAAAGATTTTTTATTTTTTAAACAAACATATACAAACAAAACATAAAACATAATACCATCTTTCAGTTACATGCAGTGTGTTCGTTGGTATAAGTCTTTTGTGCGTCATCTCTGCAGTCTTCACTTATAGTTTGTATAAATTCTCATATTATCAATCTAATGCGTATATGTATATTATTATCATTATCAATCATCTGTTTGACTATTACTATTTTTCCATCATTTTATGCGACTTATTCACTATTTTAATTTAATTTACATTATAACATTTATTACATCATCATAAATCCATCCAATAATAATATATCCTTAGGTTATATTCTCTACAGTTCTATTATCCTTATACTGTGAAATCTTCTAAAATATTTCATTTCCATGTTTTTTTTATCTAACCATTGATAAAATAAGTCCAATATCTTGTAATATTGTTTATCTTCTTGCTCTCTAATTTCAAATGTTAATTTACTCATTTCTGCACACCCCATTATTTTCTTGATAATTTTCTCCTGTATTGGAATTTTCTCATTTTTCCCATTTTTAGCAAATACAATTCTAGCCGCTGTTAATACATTTACAATAAAAAATTTCAGTTCTCTACTGTATATTTCTGGTAAAATACCCAACAAAAGTATCTCTGCTTTAAAGTCTATTTGTTTTTTTGTCATTTTTTTCCAACCGTGTGTGGATTTTAGTCCAATATCTTTTAGCCTCTGCACACGTCCACCACATATGGTAGTATGAACCCAGTATCAGATAGTTGGTTCCATTGTTGAACTCCATTTATCAGTAGGATTTTTCCCCACCTGATATACAAGCAATATCTTTTTCCTTGTAATTTAAACTGATTGTTTCTAGTCACATCTTCTGGAACAATTTGGATTAATTCTACCCTGCATGATAACCCTTCAGAAATTTGGAGATAAATATCAAGTCTTCTGTTCTTTTTTCTTCGGATTAAACAAACTCCACAACCCTGAACTATTCCTCATGAACTTTGTCTTTTGGGCTACTTATCATAGATATTCCACTACTAATGGCAAGGTATCCAACTCTTTCTAACAGAATCCTGAGAAGGGTGGGGGGGAAAAAACCTCATGGCTTGCTGCCTTGCTTCATGCCAGAAACTTTATTCAGATCCTATGATTTATTTATTTTTTATTCTTTTAACAGTGGGAGGTCTTTCATCTGAGACAGGACTGCTGGTGGGGAAAGAAGAGAGGCGCCATCAATAATCTTGATTCTTGATTAAAAGAGGGAGATCCAATAAACATTGTTATCAAGCCAATAAAAGGTTGCCCAGTTTTCAACCTGCAAAGAGCAAATCACAGATAGAATATATTGAACTGGGTCCAGGATAAAACATTTATGGAGACGTTTTCAGTGGTTGCTTTCCAAACCCGGGATCTTCCTTTGTCCTTCTTGCAGCTTCTATTTAAACCTTGGAGAGGTGCAGGTGGGGGCTTCTCTTGAGCAAATGAAAGAAGCAAGCAAATTTGCTTCTTTCGAGCAAAAGAGACAAATGGACTCTTGTTTGAAAGAGTCTGGAAAGAGTCCATTTGTCTAGACTCTTAGAGAAGGAGAGAGAGACAGACCAATTCCAATTCAGTGGTCTCTTCCAAGGAAAATAAAACCTTTTCCTTTCCTGGAACAGCCATTGGTTGAATTTAGGAAACAGGGCATGGCTCTGAGTAATCATCTCCAAAGGTGTCCAGGGGAACGTGGGATGAATTATGGAACGTTCCTCCTTGCAGTCATATCTCAGGAGAAGCTCTTCCTTTGTGATCGTTGGTGATTTTGGATCGTACCTTGGAAGTCCACGGACCGTATCCATCCCTTCATCCATCAATGGTGGGCCCAGGGCTTCAAGTGATCTTCTCCATCTGGCCGTTCTCCAGATACCTTGGGTGGCAACAATCTGAAGATGCTGCATTGGAAAGAAAGGATTTGGAGCAGGGGTGTCAAACTCGATTCATTGGAGGCCACATCAGGGTTATGTTTGACCTTGGGGGGGAGGGGGCTGGGGGGCGTGGCCAGGATGGGCATGGCCAGCTCGATGTCACTCATATCGGGGGCACCTGTGGTGGCCTGAGCACCCTGCCAGTGAAAAGGGGCTCCCGAGCTCCGTTTTTGGCTGTGATAGCCCCCTGCAATCCTCTGCCAGTGGATTTTCCATTTTCACTGGCAGAGGCACCATGGGATGGTCCTCCTCTGTTTCCAAGGTGCTCCTGCAGGCCAGATCTAAACACCCTGCAAGCTGGATCTGGCCCCCAGGCCTTGAGTTTGACACCCCTGATCAGGGGTGGGCTTCAAAAATTTTAGCAAGGGGTTCTCTTCCCGGTTGCTGGGTGGGCATGTCCATGGTGGGAGGGGCCTAGTCAACCTCCTGCACCATGGTGAGGGGTTGTTTTCACCCTCCCTAGGCTCCGGAGGCTTTCTTGAGCCTCCAGGAGGGTGAAAATGGCTTCCCCGGGCTCCGGAGGCTCTCTAGAAGCCAGAAATGGGCCCATTTCTGGCCTTCCTGAACTTTGGGGAGGCCCATTTTTTGCCCTTCCTGAGCCTCCACACACGCCCTGCACATACCTGCATCCAAAATGGGTCATGTGGGGACTCTTGGGAGGGGAGGGGAGGGGTGGGTGGGCCAGCCAGGAGTGGGATTTGGGGGTTATTTGAACTGTGCAGAATCTTAGCTCAGGGTCTCCCGAACCCCCGCGAACCCCCAGCAGCCCACCCCTGCCCCTGATTTAGCAGGACACACAGAGAGGGGGTTATAAAGCTGTTTGAGCTGACGGGCCTCTCAGCCGTAAGAGCCTAGATCCCATAAGCGTTCCTCGTGGAAATGAATCCCAGATGTTTATTGATTCTCATAAAATGTTGAGCCAGAGCCAAGGGTGCTCAAAAGGACGGTTGCTTGGGGCCAAAGGTGTTCCCACTTGCTTAGGTTGGCAGGGCCAACTATAGCATTAGACAGGAGTGAGATAACCACCAGAATCAAGAAGATCCTAAGGTAGAGCAAAATTGGCTGGCTCTCCTCTCCACCAGCCAACCTCTTGAGACTGCCCAGAGCTGTTCCTATTCTCCTGATCGGGCGCCCTTGTGCCCGGGCAAAGCTCCTTTATTGCTAGCTAGTCTTGTAGTCCAATCAACCATCTCCTGATACATTACACTCAGCACTTTGGGGAAAAGACGGGCAGTGAGGCAGCCAATTCAGGCCATGAACTCTGGTGCACAAAGCACAGGCACGTACAGGATGGAACGGAACTCCCTCACCGGCACTGGGGCTTCCACAACTTAATATTTCAAGCAGGTAGCAAGCAGAGGTCACAAACATGATGAATGAGGAGCAAGTGAGAAGTTTGAAGGAGATATGCCATTGGTTGCTTTGAGATGTGCAGTCCCACCGACTGGGCTGATGCCAGAGTTCAGTGGCCAGTTTGCACATGGAATTAATGGCTGCTATTATCGTGTGGCAAACGCCCAAAGGTCCAGGGGGGGAGGGTAGAGTGGGAGAGGGAAGCGTGGGAAAAACTACGCTGTAGAACAGACTGCACAGTCTGAAGAACGAAGGCCCCCGTGGGCTAATGATCTCTGCAGACCAATTCCAATTGGACCTCCGGCCCGTAGAAAAACTTGTTTCCAAGGAACCAGTACCTAGTGTCCAAATGCTTGGGTGGGGGCACTGTTCTAGAGGCTATATCTGTTGCACTGTTAGCACGTCCAAAGAATGTTTAAGGTAAAGGTAAAGGTTCCCCTGGCACATATGTGCTAGTCATTTCCAGCTCTAGGGGGCGGTGCTCATCTCCGTTACAAAGCCGAAGAGCCAGCGCTGTCCGAAGACGTCTCCGTGGTCATATGGCCAGCATGACTAAAGGTCGAAGGTGCACGGAACACTGTTCCCTTCCCACCAAAGGGGTCCCTATTTTTCTACTTGCATTTTTAATGTCCTTTTGAACTGCTAGGTTGGTAGAAGGTGGGACAAGTAATGGGAGCTCACTCCGTGACGCGGCGCTAGGGATTTGAACCGCCGAACCGCCGACTTTTCTGATCGATAAGCTCAGCATCTTACACACAAACACACATACACACACCTGTGAAAGAAGCATTAAAAAAGAACTACAGTGTCAATCAGACAAAGAGCACAACCATGAGTACTAACTCTATCTGTACTGTAAGGTTATGCTAATAGAATCTTGCAAAGATGGAAGTATTTCTCTCCTCCCTTCCTTATACTATCCAGAAAACTAGAGAGAGTTTCTTCTGAACTGCTTCCCAAGCCTCCTCTCCTTCTTAGGACTGAGACAGCAATAGCACTTAGACTTATATACCACTTCACAGTGCTTTTACAGCCCTCTCTAATCAGTTTAGAGTCAGCATCTTGCCCCCAACAATCTGGCTCCTCATTTGACCAACCTCAGAAGGAAGGCTGAGTCAACCTTGAGCCAGTCAGGATCGAACTGCTGTCAGTTGGCAGAATTAGCCTGCAATACTGCATTCTAACCACTGCACTACCAGAGTCTTTCAGACAGAGATACCCTTTAAATGACAGTTGTCCAGTCTGCAGCTTTGCCTCCTATCTCCCAAGGTCATTCACACATTCCATTACATACATTTTATAAAATTATTATATTCCAGTGTAGCACATATGCCTTCAGGTATGCTCCAAAAAGTCGAGATGGTATACTTACAGGTTGTTGTGTATGAAGTTCCGTCCATTTTTATATAAGATGCACATTAAAATGGGAGGGGCCTTGATTATATTATCATGTCTGTCCTGTCAATCTTTTGGAGCATATAATTCAGCCTCACCTCCACCTCCTACCCCCCTATGGTGGGGCTTAATAGTCTATCCACAAGGAAAATGCATCTTTATTTCTCTGGGAACTGCAATTTTAATTTTTTGCTCCTCCCCCTCCTTTTCACCTCTGGGATATATTAACAGATTAACAAAGTTGGAAGGGACCTTGTAGGTCATCTAGCCAACCCCTGCCCAAGCAGAAGACCCTACACTATTTCTGACAAATGACAGTCTGGTATCTTCTTGAAAGCTTCCAGTGATGAAGCTCCCACAATTTCCAAAGGCAACTTCTGTTCCATGGGTTAATTGTTCTCTCTGTCAGAAAATGTCTCCTTATTTCCAGGTTGAATCTCTCCTTGTTCAGTTTCCATCCATTATTCCTTGTCTGGCCTTTGGATGCTTTGGAAAATAGCTTGACCCCTTCCTCCTCTCTGTGGCAGCCCCTCAAATATTGGAAGACTGCTATCATGTCTCCCTTGGTCCTTCTCTTCACTGGACTAGCCATGCCCAGTTCCTGCAATTGTTCATCATATGTTTTAGCCTCCAGTCCCCTAATCATCTTGATATATAATGGGCAGGGCTAAGATTGTTGGTCTAGTTTTTTTAATGGGTGTGTTCTTTTTTAAATTCATCTAGCAGTCCTTCAAGACAATAAACCTGATATAAAACTCAGCAACATCTGGCTAATGGGACTGGCTTTCCTCCTCCCCATCATTCCACCCCCTTGATCAATGGCTTAAATCTAGGAAAACCACATGTCCAACAGATGGCAGTCTGGCCTCAGCTTCAAGATGTAACACAAATATCAGTTTCTTTCACCATAAACCTCCAAGGCCCAGCTGACGCACTTCACCTTACACCAACTCTAAAAATCCAATGGAAATTACAAATAAAGCCATCAGCAGTTCCTTATGCAGAGAAATGGTAGGTTTCAGTCAACAAAATGACCCTTTTGTTATATTTCAGCACTCAACTTAAAAGCTCAGAATCTGCCACATACTGTATATTAGTTGCTATCCTTGATGTAGAAAAATGTAGAATTTTTAGGCATTTCCATCAAAACCCCTAGGTTGTTAAGAAGCCATTCTAATTGGCCAAACAATTGTTGCCTTGTGAGACCATACAATACTTCAAAAGAACATGGCCAAAATTTCTTGGTTGTTTTTTTTCTTCTTCTTCTTTTGTATTTATTAGAATCTTGTACATTATTCATAGCAATGCCAACAGGAGGAGCAGCAAATGGGTTATGAGCAACTAATAAGGTCAAGATTAGAGAATTCTTTTTGTGTGTGGGCCTTGTTTGGCCTTTGGATAGTAAATCAGGGATTACATTCCAAAACATGGAAGAGAAGAGAGTGGGCTAGAGCAATTCAAGTTTAGCTAAATGTGTACGGAATGAATTGTATGCAGTTCCTTGTGGTTTCCCCTTCCATAGTTAAGATTTCGTTGAAGAAGCAAGATAGGAAGATATCGAAACTTCTTCACCAATTTAACCTCTGGGACTAGAGAAGGTTCTCAAGCATGTTGAAGACAGTCAAGGAAACAAATCAAGAGACATTTGAACGAATCAATCCAAAGTTGTCACCAAAGACACAAATGACCAAGCTCGAATGATTCTACCTTGGACACATTATATGATGATTAACTGTCTTGGAAAAGCCCCAATGCTGGCAAAATTGGAAGGAAAGAGAATGACCAGCCGTAAGGTAGATAGAAGAGTTAGTTACAACAGTAACTCTATTCTCTGAGTACCCCAGAGGTTGGAGATCCAGTCAACCCTGCCCTCCCATTCTTATTTTCATGCCTGCAACAGATAAAAGTGGATTCCCCTTATGCTTGAAGGCACATGTATCATCAAGGCTAGTAGCTGTGCATGGTCCTATTCTCGAAGAAAATTCAGCATTGGATTCTCTTGCTTTGGAGTCCAGGTCCTAGCATGAAGAAAGTACATAGAGAAACTCAAAGTCTGATGTAGTTTAAGCTGATTTTCTATCTTAGAAGAAAAACATTCCAACCTACCAGATCATTTCAGAAACTGTTCAATGCTTCAGGTAGAGCTTTTGCAATAGAGCAGAGGCAAGACCAAAAAATAGCTAAGGCTAGAAGGAAAGCTAGATTTGGGTTTAGTCAAGTTGAATCAAGTGCCATTCATATGGTTGATTTACAGTTGATTTCATAAATTCTTCATTCTATGATATGAAAAAAAATTCAACTTGGTAGCAACTTTAAAAGAAGTTCTCATGCTACATCTGAAGGTCTCAAGTTCTGCACTTTTTATGCTAACCTATACCCAACTTTAAGTAACCTGGAAAGTCAGCCATTGCAAAGCAGAGGTGGGTATTCAGCAGGTTCTGACCAGTTTTGGAGAACTGGTAGCAGAAATTTTGAGTATTGAATCCCACCACTGTTGCAAACATGGTTGAGGACTTTCCCTCAAAGTAATTGATAGAAACAGACAGAAAATAAGGCCTGGTTTTATTTCCCTTTAATAAGATAAATCAAAGAAGACTTAATCCCCTAACTCACCAGTCACCATTTTTCTTCCTTCTGTCCTATTAAATATGACAAATGGATAACAACCTTTGGAGCAACTTTTGCTTCAAGTTTTGTGAAAGCCACATGCAACTTTAGAGCCTCAGGCTGCACACTTCAGTTTTAATAGTCTTCTGAAAGCTTCAGAAATACTTGCAAGGAACAGTTGACCGTAACCTTGTGATGCCCAAACATTTCCCGTAAGAATTGAATCACTCTTTACATTCATTCATTTTACTGGGCTTATAAGTATCTCCAACTGAAGCCACCTATGAACCACGGACATCCCAATCATCATAAATTAGGTTGAAAACATACAGCACACATTACAATAAAATAGCAGCAACCACAATTCATAAAAAATATAATTACCTCTACTGGGTATAACAATGTGTACTGCAGGAAGTCTAATTGTTTCAAGAACCACCAAGGACAAGATGGCTTCTGTTGCTAGAAGAACAACTCATATACCACCAGCCCCGATGCCTGGAGAAAATAGCCCTGTTTTAATGGACTTCCTAAAAACCAAGAGGGGAGCACCATTGAGATACTTAGAGTAATGCTTTATGGAAGGGAGCAGTGACTCAAGATCTACCGTCACTTGAATTGTTCTGTAGGTCAACGATTGGAAGTCTGTACTCACAGATATCCTTGTATTACTGCAAGCCATAATGATGCTTTTATCAGAAGACACTTTGCAAGGATTGAATTCCCCTACAATGGACCAAAGCTCTTTTTGAGGCCATGCCTTGCTCAAATGCAACCTTTCGAAACTCAGCCCAAACAACCTAGCCTATGACAAGACCTTTCAGCAGGATTTACTCCTTTCTGGAGTGCCTTTCTCAAGAAGCTTTTCTAGCCAGGATTCAGGATTTGTTCTTTCTTTTGTTTAAGGGCCGGAAATCTTGTGGGTTCTGGGGCTGTCAAGTCATAAGTCACAGCAGCAAAATGGACAGTGCTGGAGTTGTACTTCAGCCATACCTGGAGGGCCTCAGATTCCAGATCTCTGTTAGGCTGTTTCAATAAAAGCATTGCAATAAGGGTTAACATTAAAAAAAAAATGTTCCTTATTTGAAAAGTGCCTCTTACTTCTAAAACTCTGTTAAACTCACCAGTGCTTTCTTAATCACTTGAGAGCAGATACAGTTTTTAAATATTTGCTTCTGAGTTAGAAGCCTTGGACATGCCTTTTAATAGCTGCACAACACATAAGCTTAATAGCAATCCACCTAGTACCTGTCTAAGGATTCTTCCACCTTTCTTTAATCCCAGCATCTCTCACCCCAGTTAATTGTATCTCTATGATGGAGCCAGCTTGGGAACAAACAGAACTTAAGCATTTTCAAGACTAGCGTAGGGCTATCCTCTTTCATTCCTTTTAGACTGATTACTTTCCCTGGCACAAGGGCTCATTTGGACAAAGGCAGGAACAAAGCAATTCATCTTTTCTAGCTAGGTTTAAAAAAAAAAAAAAGCAAAGAGACATTCTCAACTTGCACTGGACTCCTAGTGACTGCAACTAGGCAGTTTTCTTGGCAGCATGATAGAAAAGGCCGTGTGGCTTGTGGTGTGTGTGTGTGTTTGACTGCAATGGGACCCACAGCCTTGGCATTACCTAGGAATTCCCAGCTGAGAATTCCAATTCTTGAAAGAAGGTAATATGGTTTATATTCAATATAAACCAGAGTCCTTCCTATTAGGGATTTTTGACAAACAGTTACCAAAAAAAATGAAGTATATAATAATACATATCTTAACAGAGGCCAGGCTAGCGTTTGCTCAGTGCTGGAAACTACCTCACATACCTACAGAAGAGATGATCATCCAGAAAATTTCAGATTGTGCAGAAATGGACAAACTAACCCTAGCCCTAAAAAACAAAGAGTCTTCAATATATTATAACAACTGGAATTCCTGGTATAAATGGTTAGACCAAAGATAGATCGTTTATTATAAGGTATATAAAAAAAAGAATGGGATAAACTTATTTGAGTGTAATCCAAATATAGATATGGATAAGATGTGCGTATATGATACAATTAAAAAAGAAAATATCTTACAAACTGTCGAAAAGGAAAATGTTTTTAAGTGTTTACCCTCCCTTCTTTCTTTTTCTTTCTTTTTCCTTTCCTTTATTTTCGCGTCTCTTTCTTTCTTTCTTGTTTTTTTCTGGTTTTGTTATTTGTGTATATGTTGTACATTTGTTTTTTTAATTGTAAAATTAATAATAATTTTTTTTTAAAAAAAAGAAAGAAGGTAATATGGGACAGAAAAATAGACAAAAGATAGAAGAGAGAGAGAGAGAGAGAGACAGGCAGGTAGGCAGGCAGATAAGATAGATAAGATATGGAAGATAAATATGGAAGATAAATATGGAAGATAGATATAGACAGACAGACAAGATAGACATAAGATAGACATGGAAGATAGACAGATGGACAGATAGATGGATAGACATAGATAGATAGATAGATAGATAGATAGATAGATAGATAGATAGATAGATGGATGAATGGATGGATGATAGATTTTACAACAATGACAAAAGGATGTGGCCTTTTGTCTGAATATCTAGATTCTTTGCTTTGCTTTGTTTTCCTACAATGTACCTAAAATGGAAATTGCCTTTTCCTGTTCCGCTTCTTTCTCACACCAAAATTAAAGCCACAACCTTTGTCAACAACAAAAATTGCAGTAAATATTGTGTCTGCATGCAGTCACTATTTTGAACTCAGTGTGACTTAACTAGCTATAGCAATAGCACTTAGGCTTATATACCATTCCATGGTGCTTTATCGTGCTCTCTGGTCAGTTTACAGAGTCAGCAACAATCTGGGTCCTCATTTTATGGAAGGATGGAAGGCTAAGTCAACCTTCAGCTCTAACAGGATCAAACTACAGGCTGTGGGCAGAGTTAGCCTGCAATTCTGTATCACTGTGTCACCAGGGCTCCTAGAACGATAGAACCATAACAATATAGGGCTGAAAGAACTTGGCGATCTTCTAATCCAACCCTACACTGCCAAGGTTGTAATTTTTGTATGTGGCAGAGATTTATCTGGGTTTGTCCCGAATGCCACATCAGAAAGAAAGGAAATTGAAGTATTTGTGGGCCTCCAGAAATGAAAGAGACAGAACAGCTTTGTTTGAGGATGAGGTGTGCATTAGAAATAGCAGACAGAGTATATGAAGCCAAGTGTTTCTCTCCACCGTATAAAATGTGTTTTTTTTTAAACCAAGAGGCCGATATAATTTTAAGACTAAGCAAAATCAAATGATCCATAACCTCAATGCAGAAAGTCTCCGATTTACACCCACAATTGGGACAGAATTTCCATTGCTAAGCAAGGGGTTGTTATGTGAATCACACTCAATGTTATGACCATTTTGTCATGGTTGTTGAACAAATCACTGCACTTAATTGTGTTAAGTGTTAAGTTAATTGTGTAGCTGTTAACTGAATTCAGCTTCTCACAATGATCCTCAGGTGATAGTGAAGACGAGCTAGATAAGATCAAGGTAGCCCAGTTTTTAATACTTTTGGTTTGTATTTTTTTTATTATTATACGCACAACAATGTGAAATCAAAGCTGCCAGTTCAGTTATCCACACTTTCTTCTTTTTGACCACAGTTATATTCTGAAGTGTTATGAGCCAAGACTTTATCAGTTTCTATTCAGAAATCTCACAACATCATAACATTTTTTACTACTTTTTCAACTCTATGTTTCCACCAATTTTTCATTTATTATGTGTGGGGAAGATGCAGTTAAATTCAGTCTAAGACTGATGAGAACTGAACAATTCAGGTGCTCACCAAGGACCTAAGCATTAATGTTATTAAAATTTATATCTATATCTATATCTATATCTATATCTATATCTATATCTATATCTATATCTATATCTATATCTATATCTATATCTATATCTATCTATCTATCTATCTATCTATCTATCTATCTATCCAGATTTCCTTAACTTGGCATTCATCAGATGTGATGGACTACTGGTCCCATCAGTCAAAGCTCCACCATGGGGTATCTGGAGAGTGATGGTATTCATAGTCCAATGCATTTTAAAAGTCACTATTTGTGAAAGGTAGTTTAAGGGAACAAAATAGTAACTTGAACCTACTAGGTCATTTGATATGTGTGCATAGATACATTAGAAAGAGTGAGGTGGCCATATATCCTTCCTCCACTCTCTCCCTTCCTCCATGCACACACAGGCACACAGATATATACACACTTCCTCTGTGCACATACAAATACACACACACACACATTTTTCTTTAGCTGTCAAAGCAGTCTTCCTACCCATGCAATCCTTCAAAGAATAGGATGTTCAACATCAAATCCAGCACTGAATGATGAAACAGAAGGAGGAGCAAGTGGAATGATTTGCCACGAAAGTCATTCCCAACATAAGATAGTGGGACTGCGGCTTCTCCTTAAGTGGGCTTTTTAATGGGTCAGGGGGCTAATTCTAACCACTCAGAGGAACCTTGGGTTCAGCAATGCATCTCAAAGAACAGATGCTAAGGGCAACATTTATGGGACGTTGGAAGGAAGGGTTGACAGAATGCTGAACTGAAACATCTGCAGTCTTGAGCACTGTTATGAGTGAAGGAACTCGCTAAAGCTATCTACCAGACGCACTCTAGACATGTCTACTGAGAAATAAGGCTCACTCAATTCATTGAACTTCCTCCCAGGTCATATGGGATTGCGGTCTACTAATGATTTACTTCCTACTAAATGTTACGTGTAGGAAATGACTGTTAGTCAGATTTCTCATCCGGCAGAGGAAAGTTTCCACCTTCTCAGAAGGGTAGGATGTTGAGGAATAATTGTGAATGGATCCTGCCAAATTCATAACCAACATCCATGGAAATCCCGACAGTTCCTCCACTTAAAACCAAACCACAACACACCAAATCAAATCTGCCACTGTATTCCACACACTGCCAGTTGTCCTGATAAGCAGCTGACCTGAAAGTAAAAGCTGACTGCAAAAGAGGTAAGTTAGATGGAAGGCTGGTATTTATAGTAAATTAGCAAGTAACCCTTTAGTTGACTCAGATTAAGAATTGTTCTGTCTTATCCTGGTCCAACCATTAATACATGAATGCAAATTTGATTTTGAGGTCTCCTTCCCCCCCAAGTGTTGACTTGTTCTGACATAAAAGACAACGGCTTGCATGATCTCCCAAAGGTTTTCACTTTGCTCATAGCTACCCTTTAATTCCTGACTCTCTTTCCCCAATGAAGGCCTCCTCCCTTTTATAGGAAAACAGCCCTTACCTGATTCAGCCACACCTTAGAGGAGAAGGCTGTTTTATGGCCTTCCAGAGATGCTCTCAGATAAATATTCCTTACCAAAAAAAAAGAAAGAAAGAAAAGAAAAGAAAGAAACAAGAGAGACAACAAAATGATCCTGCAATTTGGGAAAGTACTTCCTCCTCAAACAACTCTCCAAGTCCGGATCGATTCCTCAGGAGAAGCATTTTTGCTTAAAGCTGTTTGAATTTTGCAATGAGGAAATACTGGCTCGCCTTTTTATTATCTCAGGTGATAAATATTGCATCGTGCACATTTAAAACTTTTAATACTAGGACAGGAGTGGGAGAGGCACCTGTGGGTTTGCTCATGCTAGCCCAATCCCTTCACTTTTTGCCCTGCCTCCTAAGGCAGGATTCGGAGAGGCTCTTTTTACGGATTGGTGTGGGGGAGGGGGTTTGCTGCTAGCACACACATCCATGTCCTGCTCTGTAAAGAAAGGGATCTAACCAGGCCAGGCGCTGGTCCTGTCTTCAGCCGTGGAGGGTTTGATGTCTCTTGGAAAGAGCAACGACGGGGAGGAAGGGGGAGCAGGAGAAGGGGCCCTGCTAATGTTGCGCTGAAATGATTCTCAAAGGCCCCCCAGGCAGCACTCAACATCCAGACTTCATTAAAATTTCATACCCAGCACTTGGCCAAGGTCTATTTATGAAAATGCGTATTTCGTGGCATGGAAAAAAACAGGGCTCCAACTAAAGAACATAGCGGGAGGCAGCTGAACTGAAGGGAGCTGAAAGCTGCATGTAGCGTCCTGTCCAGGATCTGCCGGGAGAGTTTCCAGTGGAGATTGGATGCAAACGAGAAGAGGGGAGTGAGAAAGAGACAGCGGAGGGAGGGAGGGAGAGAGAATGTTCTCCACCCGTACTGTCCGGAGTTGTTTCAGTACCCTGGAGAGCTCCCACCGCGTCCACAATTCCTCCATAAAGCGGGAGCGCTCTGTGCGCTGTCCAGGGTCCTGAAAACAACACTCCCGATGGAGGAGGATCATTAAAGAAAGCTACGGGAATGATGGGGAGCTGATTATCCTTACACACACATACACACACACTCCAAAAGCGTTTCATTCATGCAGAAAGTCACTGTCCAATCCATTCTTTTTGCCTAATGCCTGGGAGAGAAGATTTAACGTGGTCCCCAGGCAGAATGCCAAGCGCCAAGGAAGCCCTGTGTGTTGTCAGTCGAGGCCAAGAAGAAGGGTTGGAACAGAAAAGAGATCAAAGGGCTGGGGCAGGAAGCAGTCCGGGGAAGTGAGCAAGAAAGTCACCAACTTTTTATCCAAGTGAATAAAAACAGCTGAGCCCTGCACTGTCCACCAACCAGCAGAATTCTGTCTCTTAAAGATGTTTTTTTGAAAACTTCTGAGCTATTTATTTTACAAACATTAGTGATGAGGCTGAATGATGCTAGGTTAGGGGCTAATTTGGGGGCACTGTCATCCAAACAATTCCCACGTGTTTTTTAGCTATCCTAGAAGGAATGTTTCAACTTCCTCTCTCTCTTTCTCAAACCAGAATTGTTCTGAACTATTTAGAAAAGTAGCACAGCCTATCAAAATGCTAAGAAGCCTCTGCTGTGTTCCAGCATAAATCAAAAGATCTTATTAATGTTCTGATTTATTCTGGAATAAATGAAATGAATAGGAAATATGTATGGTTAGGGTTTTTTTTTAAAAAAAAGTCTTGTTAGAAACCGAAGAAGACATTGATATTATACCATTACTGTTTTAGGTTACGTTAATATAGGAGTAAGCATTTTTCAAAATAAATGTAATTTTTGAATACTGTTATACAGGACCGAGCTTTTATTTATGAGGAAAAGTTGCATTTCACTGCCTATCTTTTCCTCCTGCATATTTTCCCAGACTCTTTTCTGCCAAGATTAATTAAAGCTTCCTGATTTATTGATTTATTTATAAAATTTCCCCCGCCACCCACCTCCCTTTATAAAGTGACTTGGTGGTCAAGCTTCAGAAGAAACCCTGAATTTGTTTCTAAATTTATCAAGAGCAACAAAGAATCCCCCCCCGAATTATAGTATATCCTCTTCTCCTGAAGACAAATTCGAAGCCTATTGGGAACTGCAGAATCTAAATCCCAAAGAAAACAACTTTTGCATAAGAAAAAAACCAAGCAGCTGCTAGCTCAAATTCCTGGTCTCCAGAGAGCGCGATGAGGAGATTTCTGTAGTGATAACTAGAGGCAGAAACTTCTGTTATCCGATGCTGGTTTGAGGTCCACACTGGAGAGGAATCAACAACAATGGTTTTGACTGCACATCACCTAGAGTGGCGATCACATTACTATCTAATTGATTGGTTTCTTTTTTTAAAAAAAAAAACCAGAAATACCAAATTCTTAGCAAAGGTAGTATTGCAAGATTATATACATTCATTCCGCTTCTTCTGTCTTTCTGTTACAGAGGATTGCTTCAAGCAGTTGATAGTAGTTTACAAATTCAGCAGAGGGGAGACAGTGGAGTTGTTTTTTCATCATCATCATCATCATCATCAACAACAACAACAACAATTTCAAGCATATTAAAAACTCTCTTAAAAGTTGCCATTTTTTCTTCTGGAAAACTGCAGGAATTAATTGGACTAGCCACATTTTAACACTCTTATTTCCCAAAAATGTTGCATAACTTACTTACTCCCCCCCCCCCATTTGTAAAGTGACTAAAATATTCATTTCTGTTTTTATAGGAACCATTTATTTAAAACAACTGTTTTGTTCCTCTTTGTTTTTATTTTCTCTGTTCAATATTTTTTCTTTTCATCGTTTCTCTTAGTAAAATTGCTTTCTCTCTCTCTTTTTTTCCCCTTCCAACTCTGTTAATTCCTAGGATTTATTCCTAGGATTCAGGGACTGATTCTTTGTTCTTCGCTTAGGTGATATATGTTTTGAAGAACTTAATATCACACACACACACAAACACACACACACCAATTTACACAAGCATACAGAGAAACACACTTGTGTGGAAATAAAAACAAGCAAACAAAATGGCTATGACTGACAGTACAATGAATTAGCAAGGTTTCAGAGCAATTAATGAAGGAAAATGTAAATCTGTCTTCTTTCAGAAATGAATTGTTTTCTTCCTTTTTGTTTTTTTCTTTCTTCCTTCCTTCCTTTCTCTTTCCTTCTTTTCTTTCTTTCTTTCTCTCCAAAAAAGGAACCTGTGTGTGTGTGTGTGTGTGTGTGTGTGTGTGTGTGTGTGTGTGTGTGTGAGAGAGAGAGAGAGAGAGAGAGAAACGTGCCTCTCCAAGGAAATTCAAAGAATTTGCAGCCAGTAGATGTAGCTCAGGACTTAAAGGCAGACGGGGAGGATAGGTCCACTCATGTGACTGAGCCATGAAGATTTCAACGAACCTGTATGTTTAAGAGCAGCAAAAATAGAAGTGAGGCAATGGGGGAGGGGAAGGAGGGAAAAGGCGATGGAAGGAAGGAGCTGGGGCTTCCCCAGCAGGATCCTAGCAACAGCTTTTGCCCCGCCAGGGATTCGATTTGTCCCAATGAGGCACTGCTCAGGACCCCAAATCCCATCTCCCCCAACCAGCATGGCTGCTTTCTGACAAGAGCGACGACGGGAGTTCTTGCTGGACACATGGGGTGGAGGTGGCGAGGAAGGGGTGCCTGATTGAGAAAATCTACCCTCTGATCTAGTTCTGAAGGGCTCCCTTTAAATTTAGGTTGTTTGTTATGATGTTTGCTGTTTCATAGAGTATTTGGGATGGATGGCCCTGCTCTGCTCTGCACCTCCCATTTCTGGGCAGGGGAGGGAGGTATTTTTGTAATTCCCCCGGGGGGGGGGTTGTGGCCGCACCTATAAATCTCACAATCCTGTTCATTTGTTTCTCTCTTTTTTTGTTTGTTTGTTTGATTTGACTGTTGGTTGAACAACCCTCATCTATCAGTTCACCCTAGAAATATCAACCGTGCAAGAAGACATGAAGGGAGTCTTTTAGTCTGCCAGGTGAGGCTATTAAAAAAGTTCAAAATAAAAAGGGGATTCATCGTGCCCACCCTCACCTGCCCTAAACCTCCAGAGTGGCTGGAAGTCACCCTTGGAAATATTTCTTTTTGCTAATTTCTTTCCACACATAGGGAGTGCAAGTCAATTCCCGGTGAGCATGCAGAAGAAAGGATTATTTGATAGATAGATAGATAGATAGATAGATAGATAGATAGATAGATAGATAGATAGATAGATAGATAGATAGATAGATAGATAGATAGATAGATATCTTCCAACAACTCTCTTTCCCTTCCTCAACAATTAGCCTATGAAATACTGTAAGGAAAACTCTTGGAGGCAGCTGATGGAGGCTGCTTTTCATGTGAGAACATTTTGGATTAGTGGATGATGGGACAGGGAGTCCTAAAAACAGACTGTGTGCCCCACTGGAACAAGAAAAGTTATTGGTGCCAGTTTACAGCTGCTTCTTTGTTCCATGCAGTGTGATGCCTTTTAATGGCATGCCTTAGTACTTCATGCTTATTAGATGATAACAGAATAAAAGAGTTGGAAAGGACCTTGGAAGTCTTCTAGTCCAGCCCCTGTTCAAGCAGGAGACCCCATACCATTTCAGACCAATCTCTTCTTAAAAACTTCCAGTGTTGAAGCAACTTCTGGAAGCAAGTTGTTCCACTGGTTAATTGTTCTAACTGTCAGGAAATTTCTCCTTAGTTCTCTCCTTGGTTAAGTTTCCATCCTTCGTTTCTTCTTTTGCTTTCGGATGCTTTGTAAAATAGGTTGACTCCCTCTTCTTGGTGGCAGCCCCTCGGATATTGGAACACTGTTATCATGTCACCCCCTAATTCTTCTTTTCATTAGACTAGACATTCCCAATTCCCGCAACCATTCTTCACAAGTTCTAGCCTCCAGTCCCCTAATCATCTTTGCGGCTCTTCAACCATCTTCGTAGATCTGAAGATGTCTTCAGATCCTCCACAAGTTAACCAAAAGAAAGAAGGGAACAGGAAAGGATAGACAAAGGCAAACCTGGGTGCTTTAGTTGCATGTTTTGCAATGTAAGTCAGTCCAGCATTTCCCTGACTGTCCTTCCAAGAATGTCCTGGTATTTTACGGAAGGAGAAATTGTTAGGCAGAGCTGGATAGGAGTGGTAGGAGCCCTCTTAATGCAAGGTGTGTTAACTCGCTGCAAAAAATTTTTTTTAATAAGGACACAAATTGTGAATATTCGCAGAAACCTAGTTTGGTATCATTTCATCCCCTAGATTTGGATTCAGTGACACTGAAAAGAAATGTGCCTTTTTTACTTGAAAGTTATGTCCCAGTTAATTTAGTGTTTCTATTCTAGGAGATTGCTTAAGAGAGATTCTTTGGGTGGGGAGAAGTAATAGATGGAGGAGAGTGCTGGGAAATTCAGAGAGGAACCCACAGCCCATGAAAACAAATGCAAGTGAAGACATTCTTTTGTGCCCCTCCCTGATTATTTTAAAGTCAGCCTTTATTCCATTACCAAATCCCAATTAAACAAGGCAACACTTTAAGGAGCTGGTGGTCAAGTTTCCTTCTTCCAACCGGAATTCTGCAGGACTTAAATATTTCACATGGATTGAAAGCAAACAGATTCCTGGCTAGTTCCCATTATCAGTTGGTCTGCAGAGGTTCCCCCATCCCAATCTTGGCGGGGGGGTGGGGTTGCCCAAGGTTGTGTCCCTATAGAACTACTGCAGACCAACTGATGAAAGGTAAACCCTGCTGTTGTTGTTCCATATGGATAACGTCTGAGTAGGGATGCGGGTGTGGTCTCTTCCACACACATAATTTTCCTAGCCAAAAGGGAAAATAATGGGGTGACCTTTACACTTAGAAGACACAGAAACTTATCCTGTAAATAGAGGTGTGTGGAAGGGTGCCTGGAAATGGATCCCAAGGTCTGCCTACTTACACATTATGAACTGCTGACAGCTCTTCTTGGTTCCTTACATTGCTTCTTAGAGGCTGATGGGTAGAAATGTCCATCACCAAATAATAACTAGAGACGATGCCAAGCAGTCTTACAGCAGGGATGTCCAACCTTGGCAACTTTAAGACTTGTGGACTTCAACTTCCAGAATTCCCAGTCAGGTCTTCAAGTTGCCAAGATTGGGCAGTCCTGGTCTACACTGGACACTGGACACTACATTGGGCACTGCGGAGCAGTGGGGCAGATTGGCTGCCCTGGCTGTCTTCTTCTTTGAATCAAGACCTGAAAGCCATCCATCTCAGATCCAACTTTCTTATGGGCTGCACTGTAGCTTCAACCTACTTTCAGGCAGAGGGTTGGATGTGATGGACTCCAGGACACCTTCCAGCTTGCTTCCACAGGTCAGTTAAAACCTTTCAAACCTTCTGAATGCTTTTAGTTTTATTCCTGATCACCGTAAGGTTGTGTGGTTGCTAAGTTGGCCTGTGCAACTCCAGCCTGTTTGGCTAGCCTCAATTAATTAATTGTACTATACCAGAAAGATGGATTAATGCAGCAATCAAGTAACATGTGTTTTATGAACACCGTCTGCAACTCTTGGAGAACTTTACCATCCCACTTAGAAGCCAAAACACAAAGAGAAGAACAACTGGGAGCAGGAGACAGTTCCAGTTGGCCAGAATCACACCACACAGTTGTCCAATCTGTGAAGGTAGTTCAACCCCAGCCTTTTTTTTGGGGGGGGGGGGACTTTCCTGGAGGTAAGGGACTATTTTAGGTGGCTGGAAAACCTGCTTCCCCCTGTCCCAACCCAGACAAGTTAAGCAGGTCCTGCCAGCAGAACTCCTAAGTTTTCCTGCTTTCCTGCTCAGGTGTGCTAGGCATTTTCTGGAAAATGGCAATGGCCAGAAGCATCACCTATCCTACTGAGGAGTAAACTTCTCAGGTGAGAAGGACACCAATAATTCCCTTCTTGCCAGCAATACAGCCTAGATCAGAGGTCTCCAAACTTGGCAACTTTAAGACTTCAACTCCCAGAATTCTTCAGCCAGGATAGCTGAGTTGAAGTCCACAAGTCTTAAAGTTGGCAGGTTTGGGGGCCCTTGGCCTGGATCTTATCTTCCTTGAAATCTGGTACGGTAGCTGAAAGGGGCTCTGTGGATGGATCCAGAAGCTTCTTTGCCATCTTTCTGCAGCCTCTGCTTATTCTGCCCTTTTCTCTCCAGGCAACGAAAGGCAAGTGGCCTTCTTGGGTCAGAATGATCCACTTGAAGGATCCAAAAGAAATCCACAGTAGGGATCTTGGGAGTTGACTAGCTGCTCCTTGAGCACCTGGCAGAGGTGACTCCAATATCCAGAGGAAATGGTTTCTCGGCTTCTCAGTTGGTTGGGAGGGGATGATGGTCTCCTGCATTGGGTGAAGAGTTGGTCCATGGAGCCAGAAAAACATCCCCTGTGCTTTGCATCAGTTGAGACTCTGTAGAGTTTGGAATGTGTGAGTTTTGTCTGAACAACTTTTCCATTTCTGGATTCTTTCCCCAAAATCTCCACATGCCTCTTGCCAAGAGTGGTGGCTGCCCATGGTAGAAGAAGCAGTCTGTGCTTCACTCATGCCTTTCACATAACTTACGGGTTGGGTCTCTACATACATTTAATAAATGCATGCATTTATTAGAACAGAATTTTTCTGTTCTTTCTGATCTTAGAGTGAAACAAGCACCACGACAGGGTTGTTGCAAAGGGAAAGAAGGACCCCCGAGCCTTTTTTTGAAGCGCAAACATGGTGTGTAGACACACCCACCCACCCAGCACACACTACACACTCCGCAGAAGGAAGGCTTCAAATTTTTTTCCAATTTGCAGCTAATGAAGTCTGAACAAGACTAGAGCCAACCTCTATCGAGGCTCAATACAGTACTTCCGCCCACTCAAAAAAGAACATTTTTAAAAAAAAAAAAAAGCAAACCACCTTCCCAATCCAGACGGGACCAATTGTAAGTTCTCTGATCCTCAGCCGGGGTGGCCTGGGCAGGGGATGACGGGCGTTGTAGTGCGACGGGCCAACCAATCTGTGGGACTCTGCGCTCACGACTCTCAGTCTAGAGCTCGCTGCGAACTGTTTCGCGCCTGTCCACTTTGGATCAGGAATCACTTTAACAGAAAGCATTTTCAGCTTCAAAGGGTTATATCGACAGCTCAATCGACATGCCGTAATGAAATATTTGGTTGATTTCTCGTGTCTCGGGGGCGACTTCGCCCCGCCCTTGGAACTACAGAAGCGGCCGGGGAACCCCAGACGCATTTCAAAAGCCCGGTTGAAGGGGAGGGGGAGGGAAGGAATATAAATCACAGGCGCGCAGCCTCCCCTCCCCACAGAAAAATAAAAATCCTTAGGATTTGGGAGGGGGAGGGAGTCACCTTAGGAAATGATCGCTATTATAATTGCTATTATTAATCCCCTGCTATCAGCTGAACTTCTTAGGATTGGCGTCTGTGAATAAAACAAAACTTTAGCCCGGTTTAGCTAGCTGAGGATCAGTTATTCTTATCGGAATTTGAGAACTGTAAACACCCCAAGCGAAGAGTCTCTATTCGGTCTGGGGAACCGGCGGAGTTCACACCACGGGGTAAATGCAACCCCGTCTGTTTGCTGCGTGCTCACAACACAGTAGCCAACTCGTTAAGCCAAGCCAAGCCAAGCAAGCAAGCTTTTAATGCCAAGTTTAGGCAACTAAAGCCTTGGCCAGATCGTGTCTTAAGTGAACCGTGCCGTATGAATGTTGGGTGATATTTGATCCATTGCCACCTGAACGGCATTCGTTCAACGCGGGTATCCTTCAGGCCGAAAGGAAGGGGATCAGTTCATCCTCGCGACGCACAAATTGCAGAGTCCCACGGAACCACAATTGATCAGGGAGCGGGGGAGGGGGGAGAGAAAGCGGTTTTAAATGTCGCTCCCTCCCCCTTCGTTTGGGGTTCGCTTCTCGCCGGGATGATCCAAAGCCGTGGAACGGGGTTTGAGGTAAAACGTGCGTGTTTTATTTGAAATTCTGGAGCATTAAACCGACACAAAAAGGCATTCCTCTCACACCCACACAAACTATAGAGTCTCTCCCTTTCTTCTCTCCCCCACCTCGAGCCCCTTCCCCGTGTTTTTTTTTTTAAAGATAAAAGAAACGGAGGAAATCTCCTTGGATAAAGCAACCGAAGGGGAAGCAAGCTTCGTAGAAAGTGCTCTGTGATTTTTTTTTTTTTTTTTGCAAATAACTTAATATAACAGAGTGCTCAGTCATTAAGAAACACACCCCCTCCTCTCCCCTCCCCCACACACATACACACCCCTCCCCAAAGAAACTGGTGCTTGGGGGAACTGTAAGAGGGAAGAAGGTGAAGAAGAGGAAAAAAGAGAAGAAGAAAAATTGTACTCTGACCATCCGACCTCGGACTCGGGACCCGAGCGCGCCTCCCCGCGTGAAAATCGAGCTCATTCCAAACGGCCTCAGGAGTCACGAACGCGAGGTTTAATTGATTGTCAAAGCGCGGTCCTTTCCCTCCTCCCAAACCCACCCACCCCACTTTTTTTTTGTACAGTGAAATGATACATCTTTCGTGTAACGTCAAAATGAAACTGAAACCAAGAAGTCTTCCACGCCAAACTCCAGCCCCCCCCCCGCACGTTTGGAAAGCAAGCCCCCAAGCAGGCAAGCGCTGGCCGCCGCCGGTTTCTTTGGCCCCGTTGGCTTTGAACTTTTTTCTCCTCTTTTCTCGCTTCGACGGATGAGGTAGGAACACAACACCTTTATTGCAAACCAGGCGAGGTGGGTCTTTCGGTCAGGAGAAGGGAGGAAGAGGAGGCGAGAGACCCCCCGAAGCATGCGGAGGAAGGAAGCCGGAGCTGGGGGAAGGAAGTGGAGGGGTGAAGTCACGGAGATCCCCCTTTTGTTTTGTTTTTTTTTGGTCTGGTTTTGGGTGGTTTGTTTGTCTCTTTTCTTTCCTTCCTTCCTTCCTTCGCCGAAATAAAGGGGAAAGAAGAACCATTCAGTCGAAGTCTGAAGCCTTTAACGTACTAAACGGCGGTCAAAAAACACCTCACTCTCACCCCAACATAAGTGCGTGTCTTAAATACACAAACGATGCAAGTGGTCTTTTTTTTCCCCCACCTGTAAATTCAGGGTTAAGATACCAGGACGGAAAGTTTTCCCCTCCCTTCAGTTCGATCAAAAAAAGAAAAGAAACCCACGGAGGTGGGTGGGTGGGAGGGGAACACGCACCCCACTTTTGCCACTCGCCAGGAATACGGTGGGGGAGGGAGGAGGAGGAGGAGGGAGGCCCCTTCCCCTTAACGCTTTTAATTGTTCGTATGGTTCTTTGTCTTTAGAAAACGAGAGTCTGTCTTTTGCCGCTTTGTCGGGTTGGTGGCTTTCCCCACCGCTCGCGTGGGACCCGGGTTCTTATCCGCTCGCCCCCACGACACCTCGGCCGGAGGGAGTGGGGGGGCGGTCGGTTCCAAAAGTCCTGGAGGGCTGAAGCGCCCACGGAGGAAGCAGGCCCCCCTTCTTGGGGCAGGGAAAGAAGCGGCGCCCCGTCTCACCGTCCGCGCCTTCCAAGGGCCGCGCGTGGCGTGGGCAGCGAGCGCTCCTCCCTCCCTCCCCCCTCCGCCTTTCCCGTCCGCAGCGTCGTTAATAAGCGGCGGAGAACTTCATGCGCTTCTGTTTCTGTCTCTGGTTGCAGAACCAGACCCGCACCACGTTCTTCTTGAGGTCCAGTTTCTCGGCGATGGCTGCGATCTTCTCGGAGGAGGGCCGCGGCTGGACGGCGAAGTAGGCCTCGAGCGAGCGCTTCTCGGGCGCCGCGATGGAGGTGCGCTTGCGCTTCTTGTCGCCCGTCGAGTAAGCCTCGGGCTTGGCCAGCTTCTCGCGCTGGGCGCGCTCGGCTTCCTCCAGCCAGGCTTCCAGGATGGGCTTGAGGGCCACCATGTTGTTGTGCGAGAGGGTGAGCGACTCGAAGCGGCAGATGGTGCTCTGGCTCAGGCAACCCACGCCGGGGATCTTGAGGTTGGCCAAGGCCGAGCCCACGTCGGCCTGGGTCACGCCCAGCTTGATGCGCCGCTGCTTGAAGCGCTCGGCGAAGGCTTCCAGCTCCCGCGGGTCCGTCTCCGTCTCGGGCCCCGCCAGGACGGCGGGGTGCGAGGCCAGGCCGTGCGTCGGGTGGGGCCCCATGGCCAAAGGCGGCTGCCCGTGCGTCGGGTGGCCCAGGCCGTTGAGGCCCGCCAGGTGGGCGGAGTGGTGCGGGTGCGGGTGGGCGGAGGCGGCGCCCACGTCGGGCAAGGGCAAGGCCGAGGTGAGGTGTTCCAAGAGCTCGCCTTCCAGGCCCTGGGCCGGCTGGTGGTGCGGGGCCGCGTGGTGCGCGGGGCCGCTCAGCATGGAGGCCGGGTGCAGGTGGACGGAGGAGGAGGTGGGCGTGCAGGAGACGGAGACGCTGCTCATGGTGTGGTAAGTGGCGTCCGGCTTGAAGGGGTGGCTCTTCTGCGAGACCAGGTCCACGGCCGCCAGCGCCTCGGCCCCGCGCAGCAACGTCTCGTCCAGGCCGGCGAAGAAATTGCTCTGCAGCTGCGAGGTTAGGAGACGGAGGAGGGGGAGGAGAAGAGAAAGGACACGGGGCTAAGAGACGGGGAACCGCCGGGAGAGGTCAATGCTAACCTCCCACCAACCCCTGGGTTGGCCAACCCTTCGTGGCTCAACAGGCCCTTGGCACGACGGGCGAAGCCCGGAATGGGAAAATCTGGGATCCTCGGGAAGTTCCCCCTCACACACACACACACACAACGGCTGGGTCCCGCTGCTTTCCCTCTTCCTTCGAGGTTTTCCCGGAGGGATCTCGCTCCGAAGCCCACCCGACCTCCCCTGACCTTCTCCCGGGGATCTGAGCCCCAGAGGGAGGGGAGCGCTTGCAGCTGTCCTGGTCCACCTTGGCGGGGGGGGGAGGACGGGGGACACCCAACTGCAGATACCCCAGAACTACCATTCCCACCATGCGCAGCCACACAGGGAGACCCGCGGGGATCAGCCTTCATCCTAGCCAATTCTGGCCCACCGACCCATCCTCTCTAAGGCACTCCCGGAGCCCGTCCCAACCGCCGCCCCTCTCCCCGAAGGCGTCCAACAGCAGAGACGCCTTAAACATCTCTCCAAGACCCTCCGGAGCTTGAAAGAGAGAAGTTTCAAAAGAAAAAGAAAAAAAAAAGCAGTTGTGCGTTTGAGGGATCCGGGAGTAAAGCTGGAGGAAGGAGACGCCCAACAACATTTCGCCACGTTTTTCAGGTCGCTCCAGCCTCTCTTCGAAGGTTCGATTCCCCCCCAAACGAGAAGCTACCCCGAGCGGGACTTTGTAACTCTCCCACCCTTTGGCATCGCGGCGGGGTTGAGTAAAACTACCGGGCCGGTGTGTGTGAGGGGGACGGGTAACCGATGCCGTTTGCACACGCACACACCCATGGAAATCCCGGTAGATTTTCCCGGTGCTCATCTCCCCGATCCCACCCCCCACCCCCGGCCTTCTCCCGGGAATCTGAACCCCAGAGGGAGGGGAGCGCTTGCAGCTCTCCTGGGCCGCCTTGGGGAGGGGGCGAGGATACCCAACCTGGCCAGCCTGAACCCCAAACCGCTTCCTTTTTTTTCTTCCCTTCCCGGCTCCCTCCCCCTCCCTCCCCCTCAGCTTCCCCTCACCTGCGGGGCGGGCAGGCAGGCTCTCCGGATGGCCTCGGAGCTGGAGTGCAGGTGGGTGTACTTCGGCTCGTGCAGGATGGGGTGCATGCTGAACGCCTGCTTGCTGTTCATGGACATCATGGTGGTGGCGGCGGCGGCGAGGAGGAGGAGGAGGAGGAGGAGAGGAGGAAGAACGAGAGGAGGCGAGCAGGTGGCCGCTCCAGCTCGGCGGCGCGTCTTATTGTCTCGGACCGGGCGCTCCGGCACCCTCAATGACATTATAGGACCGTCCTGGCCACGCCCTTCCAGCGGGCCGCCTCCTCATTGGCTGAAAGGGGAGGCCGGGCCCGCCCCCCGCCCCCATTTCGTGGTGCCGCTTTCTCCCTGGCTCCGATCCTGAGGTCAATGCTAACCTCCCACCAACGGGAGGAAAAGGCGCAGCAGCGGGCTTCGTCTCCGGTCCGAGAGCATCCTTGGCGCTTCCAACCGGTTGGGGCCAACCTGCTGAGCGAGGAGAGCTCCGAGAAGAAGGATGAGAGGTGGGCGGGAGAAGCTAGGAGAGCCTCCAGCTCTCTGCTTTGAAAAATGACTCTTAAAAGTTATGCCTCTGGGTGCCTTGGCTTCCTGGCGGACGGATTTTCCAAGCCCATGTTGGTTCGTTATAAATTTTATGAGATATAAACATTAAAAACAAACAAACAGTGAACGTGGTGTGTCTTCCTTGACTTACATTCCTGTCTAATCTTTTCACAGTTAGAAATAAAGAAAGAAAAAAAGTTAATACATTTATAGACATATAGACATTTTTGTGTATCGTTTTTTCCAATGATCTTTAGATTCCTTTTTAACACTGCTTCACTTATTTTAAATCTATGAACATCCTTTCGTGTCCCTCCATGTATAGAATGTGTTCCATATTTTATCATGCTCTAGTTCAGGGGTCTCCAACCTTGGCAACTTTAAGACTTGTGGACTTCAACTCCCAGAATTCCCCAGCCAGCTTTGCTGGCTGGGGAATTCTGGGAGTTGAAGTCCACAAGTCTTAAAGTTGCCAAGGTTGGAGACCCCTGCAGTCTAGTTCATCTCACTCCTTTAGTTTAGTTTATTGTCATTGCACCTCATACGACGAAATCAAACACCCTCTTCAGTGCACATCATGACCATGAAAATAAACACAAACACACATCCTTCACCCTTCACACATTGAAACAAAAAACCCCACACACACCACACCAACACTGCAACACTGCGCTATGCAGCCGTGTCCTTCAATTCAGGTGTAAGTTATCTAATTTGGCTCATTGTAATATTTTCCCAGTCAAGGCCTCTTCGCTTGGAATCTCTCTTGCCTTCCAGTTTTGGGCAAAAGTTATTCTTGCTGCCGTAATTATGTGCATAATTAAATAAGTATCAACTTTATTTACATTCCCCTCCATTATTCCTAAGAGAAACATCTCTGGCGTGTACTGAATTTCAAGTCCTGTCATTTCTTTTAGACATAACCAAATTTTGCACCCAAAAACCTGTGCAGGTCCGCCATGTGTGATAGTAAGTACCCCGGGTTTTCCTACATTTCCAGCCATTGGGAAATTGGTTACCGTACATTCTGGCTAATGTTCATTTATTATATGGCTGCCTATCTCACATAGAGATCCTAGGTGGCTCACGACAGCCCGTTAAAAAACAATGGCATAAAAACAACCCCAGAGGAATCCGTTCCTTCCCACCAGGTGCTTAAACCGATCAAGTTCTTGACTTGCTGACTCAACCCCATCCTAGGCCAAGGCTTGAGGAGAGAAGACCAAAAAATGGAAGCTCCTTGTATCTCAGCTGGGAAGGTCTTCCAAAGGTGACCGCAGAGAAGACCTCCTTGATTCCATCGGATGACGACATTTAAGGGAGGGCTTGCCCACCTCCTCTGAGCTAGTGAGATGGGTAGAGGCTCTTAGGGAGAAGTGGGAGAGGGGAGAGGAAGGTAAGGGGAGGGGAGGGGAGGAGGGAGGGGAAGGGAGAGGATTGGAAAGGAGAGGGAAGAGGAGAGGGGAGGGGAGGGGGGAAGAGGAGAGGAGAGGAGAGGAGAGAATGGAATGGAGAGGGAAGAGGGGAGGGGGGAGGGGAAGGGAAGGGAAGAGAAGAGAATGGAATGGAGAGGGAAGAGGGGAGGGGAGGAGGAGGGGAAGGGAAGAGAATGGAATGGAATGGAAAGGGAAGAGGGGAGAGGAGGAAGGGAAGAGAAGGGAATGGAAGGGAGGGGAGAATGGAATGGAGAGGGAAAGAATGGGGGAGAGGAGGAGGGGGGAGGGAAGGAAGGAAGAGAATGGAATGGAAAGGGAAGAGGGGAGGAGGAGGAAGGGAAGAGAAGGGAATGGAAAGGGAAGAGGAGGAGGGAATGGAGAGGGAGGGAAGAGAATGGAGGGGAGGAAGAGGGGAGGGAGGAGGGGAAGGGAAGAGAATGGAATGGAATGGAAAGGGAAGAGGGGAGGGGAGGAGGGGAAGGGAAGGAAGGAAGGGAAGAGAATGGAATGGAGAGGAAGAGGGGAGGAGGGGAAGGAAGGGAAGGGAAGAGAATGGAATGGAAAGAGAAGAGGGGAGGGGAGGGGAAGGGAAAAGGAAGGGAAGAGAAGAGAATGGAATGAAGAGAAGAGAGAAGAGAGAGAAGAGAGAGAAGGAAGGGAAGAGAATGGAATGGAGAGGGAAGGGAAGAGAATGGAATGGAAATGGAAGAGGGAGGGGAGGGGAGGGAAGGGAAGGGAAGGGAAGAGAATGGAATGGAGAGGGAAGAAGAGGGGAGAGGAAGGGAAGGGAAGGGAAGGGAAGGCAGGACAAGACAAGACAAACACCTGTCTTACATTGATCATTAACAGATGTTTCATCACTCCAGGAAAATCATTTCCCTCAGACAATCCCAACATCACACACAAAAGTGGGAGTGGAAGGATTGAAAACACTTGAGGTGCCATCCCCTGTGAGTACTGCCTGAAAAAATGGATAATAAAAGAAACAAACAGATGAATGAATAATAAAATAAATAATAAATAAACTTTAGAAGATGGTTTGTTAAATAAACCGTGTTTTCACCAGTTTGTCCATTTTAACTGTGCAGAAGCTTGATGGAGAGAAATTACCTAAGTTCTGTTCACTGATTTCTCCCAGTTCTTCTCTGTTAAAAGGTGTGCACGCTGTGAAGAGTTATGTATCCAAAATGTCATATTTTAGTCATATAACATTTAAAATGTGGTGGATCTGAATGGCAAGAAAAGCTGCCTCCTATTCTCACTGCCTCTCATACAGTATAATGCTTCATTGATAACCATCTTGTTACTTCCTTTTAGGGAAAGAATAGAAGAAAGTAGTCATAAATGAAAGGCAAGAGATATAGGAAGAATAAAAGGATACACAGTTAGAACTAGTTTACACTACACATATTCCTTATAGCTTTATATCTTTGCAAACCACCCTCTTTTCAACACATTTCTACACTGCTTCATACATTACCATTGATGTTTATATTTCTCTTTTTATGTATCTCATCAATTTCACCCAAACACAACTCTCTCTTTCTTCTCTTTCCTCTTGGCCCATTCACTCTCCCATCATGTTTTTCTTCTGCAATCCATCCCTCATAATCAATCTTTACATGGCTGCATCATCTCTGTTGAGAAATAAAAGAATGTTAGAAAAAAAAACACAACCTGAAGTCTGGGTGGCATGTTTTTTTTTAAAACGATATGATAAAATAAAATGTAATCCTTTTAAAACATTTATACAGCTTGCAAACTTATTGTAAAAAAGCAGGTTCAAACTGGAGTGAGCATGCAAGATTTTTTTAAAAAAAATATCAATGAAGAGAAACTAATGTAGACATAACTTGTATTTTCCAACTTAATTTCTTTTTACGATTTTTATTAAGCATTTTAAAAAAGAAGGTAAAAACTAATACAAACTAACATAAAGAAGAAAAATAGAAGAAAAGGGGAAAATATAAAACAATGAAATAATTTTAAAAAAAAGTAGGGGGAAGGAAAAAGATACAAGGAAGTGGCCTCTGATATTAATCACAGCAGTTATAAGTACATTTATGTTTTCACTTCTGTCTTTCTTAAGTGACACTATAATACTCTTCTTTCTATGATTTATACTTTGACTAATTATCAAAGCAATTAACCACAGGTTCATTTTCCCCCTCATTTTTAAGCAAAAAGTCCATAAAAGTTTTCCAGTCACCAAAAATGTAGTTTCTTTTAGCTAATCAAAAACAATTAGCTTATTCATCTCAGGAAGACCTGTTAATTTAATCAACCCTATTTCCCTACTTAAAAGTACTTGGTTCTTCAATAGTATTTTGTCATTCCATACTACAAATTATTTAATAATCAATATTTCAGAGAAGATATTGCTGAAGATCCTAGCTAGCCATACACAGAAGAGGATAGACCTAGAACACTGTTGATTAATTAATTATATGGAAAAAGCAGAAAGATAGCAGAACATTGTTTACAGGATGATTTTATGCCTGTTGAATTTTTCTTCAATAGAAAGCCAAACACCAGAGATGCTATCGAAGGCATAGCTGTATGACTAGATGCCACCAGTAGAATGATTTGAGGAAAAATAGAATGGCACTAGATATGATATTGGCAAAGAAAGGAGGAGTGTGTGTAATGTTAGAAGGTAGGCTTTGCAGATGGTTCATGGTATAATCAGCTAACTTTGTTATTTACAGTATCTATAGACCAGGAAGGATGGATCAGATGTGAGCTGGTTCTCCCAACATCTGGAAGGCTTCAGGTATCTTCTCTTGCTGGAATATAACTCAATATAACTCAAAAATAAAAAATGAATGGGTAGGACATAGTTGACGTGTTTGAGGTTTGTTTTCATTGTTTTAAAGCCTGTTTGAAGGTTGAGAGTTGTAAAATTTTGTGGGGGGAGACAATTTTCCAAAGGACTACCTTACTAATGATGGATCTTCAGTGGATGATGGTTCTTATTGGGTTAGAAAATAGCTGATTTCCAGCTCTTAAAAAAAAGAAGTAAGAAATAATCACATCAGCAACACCCTCCCTTCAAAACAGGTCTTCCATTTTGTGACTAAGGAGAGATCTTAATGAGGGGAAAAAAATATACAGTCACCCACCCAAGATGCCAGAGGGGACAATTAACAAGTTGAATTGCCTCTTCCTTTAGCATTAATCCTGCATGGACAACTTGGTGAATTTCTGGAGCGAACATAGCTCTTTCTTCCATTAAGAAATAGGAATCTTTTAAAGGATCACTCAGGCAGTAAATCTCTCTCTTTCTCTTCCCCACAACCCCACCTCCTGCATTAAGGAGGAGAACCAGGTTCCCACCAGGTTCTCAGCAGAGAACACAAAAGTGCACGAAAACGAGGAGAAAAATTTACGGACAGGGCAAAACATATCCTTGCTTCTTCTTTTTTTAACCCTAAATTATTTATTGTAAATAAAATCATGTGTGTTGATTGTGAAAAGAGTCCAATTTGTTTGATTTACATGGCAGGTGGGGGGGGAGGGTGCCCTCAGCTAAGGGGTGTTTAACTAGCTTCTCTAATGTAATTGCCTTTGGCGGCCCCGCTAAATATTTCATAGGCTGCCTTGTGCAAAAAAAAAACAAAAGTGAGGCTCCCTCATCTGATCTGAGGAGGCAGACGGTTCTGCGTAGAATATGTCTCTGCTTGGCCAGTCACAGGAAAGAGAACTTATTACCATGAAGTTTATCAGTGCAGACAACCAGCAGTCCAATTGTCCAAATGGGTCCCCCAAATCCCAGTCTTGGTGCCTGAAAAAACAACAACAACAGCAGACTTCTAACAAGCAGAGTCCAAAGGTTAAAGCTGAAACAAGTAAGCAAACGTTTTGTTGGCTGGCGTGTGTGGGTTTGTGTGGGTTGATTTGATAAAATTATTCTTTGGAACCAAAGTATGAATGTTGTTTTTTCTTCTTCTTCTTCTTCTTCTTCTTCTTCTTCTTCTTCTTCTTCTTCTTCTTCTTCTTCTTCTTCTTCTTCTTCTTCTTCTTCTTCTTCTTCTTCTTCTTCTTCTTCTTCTTCCTCTTCTTCCTCCTCCTCCTCCTCCTCCTCTTCCTCTTCCTCTTCCTTCCTCCTCTTCCTCTTCTTCCTCCTCCTCCTCCTCCTCCTCTTCCTCTTCTTCCTCCTTCTTCCTCCTTCCTCCTCCTCCTCCTCCTCCTCCTCCTCCTCCTCCTCCTCCTCCTTGTTGACTACTGGCAACTGCCTGGAAAGTCCCTGCAGTTGGCAAGATTTCAGTTTGCCATAGCCTCCTTCCTAGTGTTGACAGAGTGGGACTGGCTCAAAGTCAGCCAGCTGGCTTCATGCCTAAAGCAGGACTAGAACTCACTGTTCTCCCAGTTTCTAGCCTTATGCCTTAAAGCCCTACAGCAACTTGGCTCTCTCTGGCTCGCTATTAGAAGGTAGCTTTATAAGTAACTGTCCTTTAGCTCTGGCAAGTTTTCTTTTGAATGGTTTTTTGCAGAAAGTGTGTGAAAAGTCTCCCTAACTTGGCCTTTAGAGATTCCGCCTTTGGATTGAAGGCAATTTATGCAGAATCTACATAACGTCTAGACTTTCTTCCTCCTTACTCCCAGGGGAAAGTTCTTCAATGTTATCTGTTTACTTTGTTTTTTTTTAATTTTATAAAGTTTAAACGATGATATCCATTTGGTGCCAGTGTTATTAAGTGGAAGCAGAAGATAATTGAGGGGAGAATTAGACAGGTTCTTTTTTAAAGAAAAAAGAAAAGGTAAATGGACAATGAACGAAACAATATGTATATGATGCTTTTGAATTGGTTTTTCATTTTAACTTTCTGGATATTGTATCTAAAGTGTAGGTCCTTTTCATCTGACATTTTTAGAAGGACAACATATGTTGTTAGTTCTTCCCGTTATACAATTTTAAAAAATTAATTGACCCAACTGGCTAAATATAAGATTAAAGTGCACCATAAGTTATAATGCTCTGAGTTCTGGACATCCCAAAGTCTTAGATCAGTGGTTCTCAACCTGTTGTCCGAGTACCTCTGGAGAGCCATGATGTTGACAGGGGCCCACAAAGGCTTGAAGAAATGTTATGATTTAAATCTTGAGTTAAGACTTGGGAGTCCGTGGCCATGGTTTGTGGCCAGAAAAATATTTAAAGGGAGTCCGTGGTGAAGAAAAGATTGAGAACCAGTGTCTTAAATCAAAACGAGTCTAGTAGAATCTTTTCCGATGAATATAAGACTTTGTAAGTCTCTTGATTTTTGGCTTTCCACAAAGACCCATACATTTCTTATCACTATAATCTAACTTCCAAATATTGACCTCTGAGTCTTCTTGTTCAATGACATCCCTCCCAGCCATTTTTCCAGAGAAGGAAAACAATGGAAATCAATAACTTTAATGATGGAATGGTAGATTCTGAGAACATACAGCAGGAAGTTTCCAATACACTATGTTGTTCAAAACTTTTGGTTTATTTATTTATTGAATTTATTGAAAAGGTTTATATGGCTGTCCACCCTAAAACACAACTCTGGGTAGCTCATCTAAACATGGTTGTGAAATGCTCAGCTGCAAGGAATATGCTTAGCTTTAATGTTTAGTCCATTCGATGCTTTAGATGAAGGTTTCACATCTCCATGACTTTTTCCAGGCTGAGGATGAGAAGGAGGAAGAAGAAGAGGAGATGGGGAAGGTGCAATGCAAAACATAAAATAGATTTAATACAGGTAATGTTGTAACTCTCCAAGGATTCAATTATTCCTTCCTTCTGGCACATCCAAAGGTCTGAAAGTTTTGGAGAACTCTAGGAATTGTGTCCACGTTTCAAGAATACAAGACTAGATTTCTGAAAAGCACTGAAAATGTGGCTTTCTCTGCAAGATCTGGGATTGAGCAAAGGCAGTAAGAAGATTTAATCAGACTAAGATTTAATCATTTAATAATGTTGGAAATTTAACTTTGGTGGCAGGTTTTTATTGTTTATGGTTTTAATACATTTATTAGTATTTTAGTAGTTTTAATAGATTTAAAGTATTTTGTTGTTTTATTATTGATTTTGGCTTAATCATGGATTGAGAGCCACCCAGAATTTAATACAAGATGGGCAGCTATATAAAATTAATAAGTAAGTAAGTAAATAAATAAAAGTTAACCTTTCAAAGAAATAATCAATCTAACAGACTGAACCAGAAAGCATTTGATTTTGTTTGGACCTGAAACTGAAGGAAGAGTCAAAGAATTCACACTTCCTACTTCTTCTTGACAAGCTCAGGAATTCAATAAATGGTTCCATCAATGATAGCAACAACAACAACAACAACAACAGCAACAAAGTAGCATAAAACATGGGAAAGAATGCCCAGTTTAGGATAGCATCATCTTCCTAATGGCTTACACTAGTAAAGCTTTAGGATTTCTATCTGCTTTACATTTTTCAAACTCGGCTCGTTCATATCTAATGGACCTACAGAGATTTGGGCCACGGACAGATAGCATAACTTCTTAGTCAAGAGAGACATCTAAAAAAAAACTATCTCAGATGTCTTGATGTGCAAAATGGCATCTTCTCCAGACAACAAAACCAGACCTCTTCTGTAGGGATGCAGATTGCACAATCTTGCCATCCTAGTGCAGGTATGCTGGCGGGTGGAGGTGGGGGAGGATCCTGAGGGATGACCATGCAGGGGTGTGTCCCTCTCCTGTCTTGTTTCTGGGGTCCCCTTTCAGCAATTATTTCAGGACTTTTAATTCCTAGAAGACAGTCCCAGGCTTGAATGGTAAATATTTAATGCAAAGGATACCCCCTTCTCTTTGCCTCATGCATATTAATGCGATTAAACCATCTCCTTCTGCAAACAGCAATTGGTTTTTCTCTGCTTCTGGAACACACATTCCCTCCTCCAGGGTAGAGAGCAGGAAGATGGAGGTCTCGGAAAGAAAGACCTGAGGGACAACTCAAAACATGGGGTAAAAAAAGAGAGCTACTCAAGACAGATGAGGCCCATGACAATCACATACAGTGCGATCCTCCAGGGCCCAACAATTCTTTAACTAGATTCTACTGAATATTTCACTCCTGAATTCACATTTCTTCTTTCCCTTGGCATCAGTCTACCTCTACAGCTTTTATTTCCTATGGATGGCTAGACCTGCCAAGGCAAGGAAGGTCCAGGGTTGTTTGCCTTCAAGTCAGAACTGACTCCTAGCAATTGCCTGGACCTGCAGGTTTGTTGACCAGGTTTTTCAGAAGTGGTTTGCCATTGCCTCCTTGCTAGGGCTAAGAGAGAATGACAGGCCCAAGCTCACCCATCTGACCTTGTGTCTAAGGCAGAACTAGAACTTATAGTCATCCCGTTTCTAGCCTGATGCTTTTAAACATCCAACTGGTTCTTTCCCGAGTTGGCTCACAAGGCATAATACACAGAAGCAGCTTGGCGTCTCTAAGTATGTCTAACACAGTTGAATCTGGAACAGTTTGATCCAAAATGTACCTATGGATCATTTACTCCCCAGACTTAAGCATATGAAACTCTACAAATTTCACAGCCCAAAGTGTGTTCTAAATAATAGGAGAAATGTTTATGAAGTTATAATGGCTCTGATGGGACAATAAAGCCCTCATTTTCATATTCTGATACTTGGAAGTGGTCCTGTAAAGCAGAAGAGACTTCCTAAAAGAGGAAGTGCTAGACAGCATGACTGCAATGCTGGCAACAGTAGATCCATCCATCATCAGCTCCAAGCATCATCTGAGTCTCCCTTTGAGTGTGCAGTGATAGCCGTATGGAGCTATCCAAGGTGCTGACTTTTCAAATGAGTTGGTCTTGATTTCACTTCTCTTCCAGGCCCTACTTATAAACTTTATTCAGAACTAGACTTCAATTAGTTTTAACTTCCTTCGGAATTCCCAGGTACTAAACTGCATTTCTTGGGATTCGTTTTCAGGCAGTCATGACAATGAGCGATTAAAAACCCAATATCATTTTGCAGCATAGACATGGGGGAATCTTAGCTCTCCGACGGTGTCCGAGCCATAAACTCCTGATATCCTCATCTCAGTCATATGCTAGTTGTAGCTGCTGGTGTGTGTGTGTGTGTGTGTGTGTGTGCGTGTGCATGTGCTTCAGCACCATTTGGACATAGATAGTCTTTAACGGATGACCACAGTTGGAACAGAAACTTCTGTTGCTAAGCAAGATGGTTGCTAAGTGAGCCAAACTCAATTTTAGTCTCTTTTTTCCCCAGAGTTGTCAAGAAAATCACTGGAATTGTTAAATGAACGATGCGGTCATTAAGCAAATCCAGCTTGAACTTTGCTTATCTGGGAAAGCAGTAAGTGGTGATTGCAGGATTCTGAGATGCTGCATCGATTGTAAATTTTTACACCATAATTGCTAAGTGCCTGAATTTTGATCACATGACTGCAGGGCCATTGAACTGATCAAACGTCACTTTTTCCAGTTGCTAGTCATTTCAAACAGTTGCTAAATGAATGGTTGTAAGTGGAAGATTACCTGTGATTCTTCCTTTCATAGCTTTAGCAAATGCACACCTAAGCTGTATGTTTGTCTTGTCTTCTGTAGTCTTACTGTTCACTGAAGGCTGACATTGACTCACTAACAGCAATGGATAGGCCTCTTACTTGCCTTATACAATAACAATAACAATAACAATACTTCATTGTCATTGTATGTATATACACAATATACACATACAACGAAATTCACATAACACCCAGAGACCAGACCCAACACACACACACATGACAATTCCCAAACTCACCCCCACCCACCAAATTCCCCACCCCCTAAAAACACACAAGCATCCACACAACAGACCAAGTAATACTGTCCAACAGCTCACTGACGGTGGTCCTTAAGTGCAATTGTAGCTCTAGGATAAAAACGGTTCAGAAAACGTGTGGTCCGAGTTTTAATTGTTCTGTATCTTCTGCCAGAAGGCAACAGTTCACAAAAATTGTGAGCAGGAGGGGAAGAGTCTCTGAGAATGTTGTGCAACTTCCTCAAACAGCGAGATGCGAAGATGTAGACCAGGGCTGGTAGCTGGAGCTCGATGATATTCTGGGCAGCCTTATTTTTTAGCTTCTTAAATATCTAACTTGCATTGCATTTTTGCCTTCACACTTAGTTTGTGTGCTCCAGATTATCTGGTGCAGGGTCCCAATTTCTACAAGGGTGTACATTTTCATATTTCTGTCCAAATTTATGTCAAATCTTCCTCTTCCTGTTCCTCCTCTCTAGCTTTCCGAGATGTGATGTCACCAACAACCTGCCTTCTCCTTCCCCTCTAATGGCTGGCGCCTGGGCTATTATTTCCAAGCTTCTCAGCTCCAATTGGCTGACAGCCAGTCCCCAATTTTGTAAACAATGTAGCATTGCCAACAATGGCTACTCAGGAGAAAATAAGGAAGATGGAAACTCTGGCACTAGGAGAGAGAGAGAGAGAGAGAGAGAAGGAAAAAAAACAAAAAGGAAGAAATGTTGAAACCCTTTTCAAAGAAGATAGACTGAGCTGTAAAGCATGGTTGATGGAGATCAGCATGCAATGAGTTGTGTTTTGCATGCCCAATGAACTTTCAAATTGGAATTTTCAGATTTTTTTTCACAGATTAACAGAGTTGGAAGGGACATTGTAGGTCATCTAGTTCAACCCCCTACCCAAGTAGGAGACCCTACATCATTTCTTACAGATGGCAGTCCAGTCTCTTCTTGAAAGCTTCCAGTGACGAAGATCCCACAACTTCTGAAGGCAACTTCTGTTCCATGGGTTGATTGCTCTCACTGTCAGAAAATTTATCCTTATTTCTAGGTTGAATCTCTCCTTGTTCAGTTTCCATTCATTATTCCTTGTCTGGCCTTTGGGTGCTTTGGAAAACAGCTTGACCCCCTCCTCTCTGTGCCAGCTCCTCAAATATTGGAAGATTGCTATCATGTACAGATTTTACTGAATGTAAATTTCCTAACTGGAATTGATACATTGCAAGCTCTTTTTCTTACAACATCCCTTTGCATTTTTTTCTCCATCTAAATTCATAGATAAAAAGATGCGTTGCTTCTGGGATTTGTACAAGTGAGGGAAACGCAGGGTAGGGGCCGCCCTGATTCTTTGCCCCATCCCCCCAAAAGGTAGTAACTCAACCAGGAAGAGCTTACTTAAAGCAGCTCTAAAATGGGAATGGAACTCAAAAGGGATCAGAGAAAGGTCAAAGGTCCAACAGCAGTCAGAAAGGCAATCAATATTTAGCCAACCAAATAACTCTCTCAATCACATTATTACATTGGCTGTATATGATGGGAGATTTGAGTTCAGCATAAATGAAAAATACTGGTTTTATGAAGGGCAGCATAAAATAATAATAGCTACGTCTATATCAAAATATTTTATAAGGTCTAAAAATTGTATATCAGGACAACCTATAAATGTATAGTTTCCTCAAAACCGACACCCTTGTAAGAATTACTAAGTAAAGTAGGCAGCTGGAATCACCTATAAATCCTTGCTATGAAATTGATAATTATTCCACCTGCTTCCAATCACTAATTAGCTATGTTGGCTGGGACCTATGAGAGATGGAGTCTGGCATATTGGCTGAGCTTACTCAAAATGCTAAACTAGGTTAAAATGGAACTTTAGTATCTAATGTGAACTAGTCTATCCCATAAGCCACAATACAATTCATCATGTCCATGCATAACATGCTATGTGGACACATGAATTTTTAGTTGAATAACTTAGATTAAATGTCCTGTGTAAAGTTAATCACCCAGAAACCATAATGTTAGGGAAAGTCTCTGGATTTAAGATGGATACCCAAAAGCAATATTATACAGGGAACAACTTATCCATCTTCAATATTGCATTTCTCAGCTAATGTCAAACAGCTTTTTCATTTTGTTGGCAAATTATAATGCTCGAAAGAGATTGGAGCTAAAACTTCCAAATAACTTAACAACTGCTTATAAGATGGACATTTTTGGGCAAGCAAGATCTTGTTAAGATCTGATTTCTTGATATTTTATGTATAGTATAAAGCCAACAACTTGGATCACAATGGAAACATTTAGATGAATAATTAGAGATCCCAGACCAGAGGCCTTAGGCTTAAAACATAATCAAGCATAATCCTTAGGATTTTTTATATATCCAGGTCAATCAAAGAGGGTGAAGAACTAAGTTTCATGTTGGAGGAGGAATTCTTGAGTGTTGAGAGAATATTCCCTTCCTTTGGTCATCTACAGTAAAACTGTACATGATTTTGGCTCTGGCAATCCACAAAATCTGCTTATTTCCCTGAGCTTTGGCCCTTGATGCTTTTTGCTGTAAACAATCATACACACACACACACACACACACATATGCATATATATATATATATATATATATATATATATATACATACACACACACACACACACACACACACACACATTCATTATAATCAAATTCACTGGAGTTAGTAAAAGGAATAATAAGAAAGACACAAAGAGGCAAAGGGGAAAGAGAGAAAGGAAGAAAGAAACAGTAAGGAAGAAAAGAAGGGACTGGTTTCTTAAGTGAGAAGCAAAATTATCTTGATTTCTGGCTGAATAATTCATATTTGCCACAGGCCATGTATTCTTGCACTTGGGTGTCAAGTGTTTATTGAATATCTCTCTTGACAGGGTGCTTGTGTGATATTCCATCATCATAATCATGAGAAGGAAAACACCAACAACCATACAAGGGGGAAGAAACAATAAATGCAGGAATGACAGCTTTCTTCACTTCAATTTGAGAATAATTGCTACAAATGATGTTCTCTCTACCCTTTATAAAATGAGTTTGCCTCCCCTTCTTCCTTTGCCATCACATAAAACAGCTGTACAGCCAATTAAGATGCTAAGTGTATCCACTGGGACCTTTTTAGGAAGAGAGGCAGGGACGGTGCTTGGGTGAGAGGAAACAAGTGCTGGCAAAAAAAATGAGTCTGGATATTGGTAGAAGGAACCAGGCAGAAGCTTGAAAGATTATGTCTCTTCCTACTCGGTCAGAAATTAAAACTTCAGAAGGTTGAAGAAAAAGAAGAAAACAAACTTTCTTCCAGTTCCGAGGAGGACACACTTCTTGTTCAGTTATGACTGCTGAGGTAAACCCTGGACCTCTTCATGAGTCTGTTTGAAAGCTTCAAGATGTCCTTCAAGGTTGTAAACCTATCCAACAGAGAATAGAATAGAATAGAATAGAATAGAATAGAATAGAATAGAATAGAATAGAATAGAATAGAATAGAACGGCATGGCATGGCATAGCATAGCATAGCATAGCATAGCATAGCATAGCATAGCATAGGATAATGGAATGAAGAATGACTAGACTAGACTAGACTAGACTAGAGTAGCATAGCATAACATAGAATAATAGAATAGAATAGAATAGAATAGAATAGAATAGAATAGAATAGAATAGAATAGAATAGAATAGAATAGAATGGAATGGAATGGAATGGCATGGCATGGCATGGCATGGCATGGCATGGCATGGCATGCATAGCATAGGATAATGGAATGAAGAATGACTAGACTAGACTAGACTAGACTAGACTAGAGTAGCATAGCATAACATAGAATAATGGAATAATAGAATAGAATAGAATAGAATAGAATAGAATAGAATAGAATAGAATAGAATAGAATAGAATAGAATGGAATGGAATGGAATGGCATGGCATGGCATGGCATGGCATAGCATAGGATAATGGAATGAAGAATGACTAGACTAGACTAGAGTAGCATAGCATAACATAGAATAATGGAATAATAGAATAGAATAGAATAGAATAGAATAGAATAGAATAGAATAGAATGGAATGGAATGGAATGGAATGGAATGGAATGGAATGGAATGGAATAGAATGGAATGGAACGGCATGGCATGGCATGGCATAGCATAGGATAATGGAATGAAGAATGAATAGACTAGACTAGAGTAGCATAGCATAACATAGAATAATGGAATGAAGAATAGAATAGAATAGAATAGAATAGAATAGAATAGAATAGAATAGAATAGAATAGAATAGAATAGAATAGAATTCTTTATTGGCCAAGCATGTTCCACTTTTAAAAATTTTCTGAACAGTAAGTCTGGTAGTAATTCATAGTGCGCTATGTTGACCAACTAAGTCTGTTACTTTTCAATGTAAAGAAAAACCAATTTACAGAGACAAAATGTTAGGTGGGGTATAAAAGTTGCTTTGCATAATCAAAAACCCACATTATCTTGATTTCCTGCTCCATCTAGCCATCTTCCTCAAGGGAAGAAAAACTAACTTTGGGAAAGGAATTGCTGAGTCTCTCCTGCCTTTCTGGAGAATCCAAGTAAGGCAAGTTGCTAAAATGCTGATAATCCTTTTGGTGGAAGGAAGGTCTACAAAGTAGCTAGGAAAATATTACACATTAGTGAGGCTGAATTGGGAAGAGATTAACAGATCCTTGTTTCTTAGGTTCCAAGTATTTGTATACAGAAGAGGTGTCATCATTGGCTGATGTTGAAAAGAAAAGGGGTCAGAGTTGGTTGGTACTTGAATGGGAAGCCATCAAGAAAATGCTAGAGCTTTAGGTTAGATGGGAAGTTACACCTTAGAGAAGGTCTCCGAGAATTCCTTATGTTTGCAAAGGTTGGACATTCTCTACTACTCTACCCTAGGTATGAAGTGGACATGAAAACTGCATGATATGTCCTTGAAGCCACCAAAACTCAAACTTCCAGGAGACTGTATTTGTTGAATGGACATCAAAGCTATTCTAGATGAAGATTTTGTGGGTCTTGCGAATTGGGAGAGTGTCCAGAGGAAAAGAACAGCTGCATCCATGATTCCTTCAACTGTATATTTTAGTACAACACAGTCACCAATAATCCCCTCTGGTCCGTACATATCCATCTTTTCCAGCCTTGATGTCCAATCCTTTGGGTTTACTTTGAAAATCCACATCCCTGTCCTAAATGCAAGCCAGTTGCCAAGAACCTGAATTGTGATTCTATGACCCCAAGGGTGGTGTGACAGTCATAACTTCAGGGATGGGGGGCCCAAGTCATTTTTTCTGAGACCGATGTACCTTCAAACCATTGTTAAATGAAACAATTGTCACCAGCCTTTATTATTATTATTTTTGGCTTAGCGTGTTATGCAAATCTAGCCATTGGGGCAGAGGTGGGATTCTACCAGTTCGGACTGGTTCAAGTGAACCAGATGTTAAAGTTACAGCTGGTTCACTGCTGGCCCCACCCCTCCTCCCCATCCCTCCCAGGAGTCCCCACGTGGCCCATTTTTGATGGAGGGTCTGCATGGAGGCTCTGGGAGGAGGGAAAAACGGGCCTCTTTCTGGCTTCCAGAGGGCCTCCAGAGCCCGGGGGAGGCCCTTTTCACCCTCCCAGAGCCCCGAGGAGGCTTCTGGATCCTTGGGAGGGTGAAAAATGGCCTCCCCGGGCTCTGGAGGCCCACCGGAAGCCGGAAACAGGAAGTTCTGGTAGGCCATGCCCACCAGGGCCACATCCACTCAGCAACCGGGCAGCGAACCGGTTGCTGGGATTTTTGAATCCCACCCCTGCATTGGGGGCGGGGGGGGTGTTTAAGGAATTGTGCAAGTCCAAAAACTGGATTAACCACAGAAAGAACCTTGTGGGAGCACAGGGGGTTTCCAGACATTCACAACCAACCAGGGTCTGACAAGCCACCTTGCCTGATTACAACACATTCCTCCTCTCAGCGTTACATTTAAGCAGGTTTAGAATCAACCTTAGATCTCGCCACTTCTGTCGGTTGTGTTTATTTTCATGCAATATAAGGGTCTCAGTTGAGCAAACAGAAGATTGTGGTTTGTCTCTCCCTCATTACTCTAATTGTTTGGGGACTCCCCAGAGCTTTTGTGAGCACATATTCTGGTCACCCCCCTTCCATCTCACTCTCCTCCCTCAGCTTCAAGTGTCTCTTAAAGAGACAAGAGCCAGCCCAAACCTTGCCATCCCCTGGGAAAAAGGAGAACAGAAGGATTATGGAGCTCACGTTTCTGTTTTCGTTGGCTCCAAAATATTTCATAAAATCTGAACGCCACAACAGTCTGGAGATCCAGAGAAAGCTTAAAATGAGCAGAGGTGGTGGAGAAACGGGGTAGTTTGGGGGTATCAACTTTCTCATTGCTGTACAAACACACACAGCCTACTTGTTGCCAATTGATGGTTAACAATTAATGAATAATTAAGGTGCTGCAACTGAAAACTTGCCATCTATCTGGGGGCCAGGTTAAGTGGGGGGGAGGAAAGGGACGATCCGCACTTACTGGGTCCCAAACACATTTTCTGCTCATATATCGACAGAGAAATGCAGCCATTCACACGGATAATTAGACTCTTTTCTTGATTGCTGTCTGCTGCAGACAGGCATCAAACGGTCTTGGGCATAGTCCTTAATTTCTGAAACAAGAGTCCCAAAGATAGTAATGTGTCTGATGGCAGGACTTTTCCACTTAAAATCTCTTGATTCCAGAGATTTCCCTCCCTCTCCTCCCTCTTCCTTCCTTCCTTCCTTCCCTCCCTCCCTCCTTCCCTTCTCCTTTCCTTCCCAGTCCCTCCTTTCTATTTCCTTCCCTTCCCTTCCCTATCTCCTTCCTCCCCCTCTCCCTCCCTCCCTTTCCTTCCTTTCCTTCTCTCTCCCTCCCTTCCCTTCCTTCTCCTTTCCTTCTCTCTCCCTCCCTCCTTTCTCCTTCCTTCCTCTCCCTCCCCCCCTTCTCCTTCTCCTTTCCTTCCCTCCTTTCCTTTTCCTCCTTTCCTTCCCTACCCCATTTCCTTCTTCCCTTCCCTTCCTTCCCTTCTCCTTTCCTTCCCTCTCTCCCTCCCTCCCCCTTTCTTCCTTTCCTTCCCTACCCTATCTCCTTCCCCTCCCTCCCTCTTCCTTCCTCCTTCCTTCCTTCTCCTTTCCTTCCCTCCCTCTCCTTTCCCTCCATTTCCTTCCTCCTCCTACCCACCTCCTTCTCTCCTCTCCTCCCTTCCCCTCCTCTTCCCTCCTCTCCCTCCTCCTTTCTCCTTTCCCTTCCTACCCCTCCTTCCTCCCTCTCTTCCTTCCTCCCTTCCTTTCTCCTTTCCTCCCCTCCCTCCTTTCCTCTTTCCCCTTCCTCTCCTTCCCCCCACCTTCCTTCTTCCTTCTCTCCCTCCTTTCCTTTCCATTCCTTCTTTCCCTTCCTACCCCACCTTCTTCCCTCCCTCCCTCCCTCCCTTCTCCTTTCCTTCCCCTCCCTCTCCCTCCCTCCTTTCCCTTTCCTTTCCTTTTCTTCCCTACCCTATCTCCTTCCCTCCCTCCCTCTTCCTTCCTCCCTCCCTTTTTCCTTCTCCTTTCCTTCCCTCCCTCCCTCCCACCCTCCGTCCCTTCCTTCCTCCTCTCTAATTTGGCATGAACTAAGCCTCCCTCTGCCCTGCTTTAGGCTTGAGCGGGTCGCAGACCAACCAACCAGCCCTGGAAAGAACGGGGGGCTGTTTCTCCCTCCTCTCTCCCCACTCGCCCTGCCTGCCTTTCCCTCAGGCACATAGACAGCCAGGGTGTGTGGTGGGGGGAGAGGCCACCCCCATGGCCTTTTTAAGAGCAGTCATTCAAAGACCTGCTTCTGGAGAGGGTGAGCAATTGCCGGAGACAGACAGCGAGGCGAGGCCCTTTCAATGTGCCTCTTGATCGAAGTCACCCAGTTCACATCTGGTGCACCAGCAGGTAGCCCTGCCTGGCCATATGCTCGTTGTGTTGCTACAATTACCCCCCTTCTAAGGAAGCCAGGCCGGGAGGGGAGGGAGAGGTGCGCGCGGCAGAAGTCTCGTGTCTCCCGGAGAGCTGGAGGCTAATGGTGGGGCAGGGGGGGGGGAGGGGGAGCCAGCGGAGAAGAAGAGGCAATGCAGCTTAAACCAGGATCAAAGCTTTTACGGGTTTAGCAGAGCTGGTGGCCTGTGGCTTCCTTTCAGGACCCTTCTGCCAGGCTAGGAAGAACGCCTGAACAAAACCATGTTGTTGTTTTTTAAAGATGTTGCTTTTCATTTAATTGGAAAGAACTTGGGAGCTCGCCACACTCTTCTGTTTACATTTCTCTCCTAAGAAATTATCTGCTGCAATGTCCAGTCAATGACTACTTCAGCTTCAACTGCAACAATACAGGAGCGCACAACAGATACAAAGTAAATGTAAACCGCTCCAAACTGGATTGCAGAAAGTACAACTTCAGCAACAGAGTGGTCAATGCCTGGAATGCACTACCTGACTCTGCTGTTACATCCTCAGACCCTCACTCCTTTAACCTCAAACTAACCACTATTGACCTCACCCCCAGGGGTGGGATTCAAATTTCTTGACAACCGGTTCTGTGGGCATGGCCTAATTTGTGGGTGTGGCTTGGTGGTCATGTGACTGGGTAGGTGTGGCTTGCTAACCGGGGGTGGCTTGGTGGTCACGTGACTGGCTGGGCGTGGCTTGTGTGTAAATATTGTAAATATTTATGGAAATATTGAATTTTTTTATTTAAAAAAAGAGCAACTTTTACCCAAAATCAGGCAAAGCAAGATTGAGTTGCTTGCAGAATCACAGATTCATTCACAGATCTACCTTTCTGCAATCTGCTGCCTGAGCCTGCACTGAAAAATAGAAGCTTCGGTCCTAAGGAAGGTTCTGGTCTGCTCTCAGGTCACTTCTCCCCCACCCTCCAACCCCCTGAATACCACCCCTGACTGGGCCTCAGGGAAGACTCCTGGGTGAAGGTGAAGCAGTACAACAGCGATTTAGATTAGCTAGAAAGCAAGAAATCCGACAGGAGGGGAAGGGAGAAGCCAGCCAGTGGCATGATTTGCCGGTTCTCCAAACTGCACAGAATCGTAACAACCGGTTCTATAGAACTGGTCCGAACTGGTAGAATCCCACCCCTGACCTCACCCCATTCCTAAGAGGTCTGTAAGGGGCGTGCATAAGCGCACCATCGTTCCTACCGTCCCTGTCCTATTGTCCCCATTTATTTGTTCCTATTTCCTGCATTCTTACTCATGTTTATACTTATACCTCTTATCTTGTAAGCGATTGACAAATCAAATCAAATCAATAAATAAAATGGCCCTACCATTTTAGCAGGACTCACACAAGGAAATGATTACAGGACTGAGACATTAGGAAGAGTGACGCTAAAAGGAGCATAGAATAACAGAGTTGGAAGGGATCTTGGAGGTCCTCTAGTCTAACCTCCTGCTGGAGAAGGAGACCCCATGTCATTTCAGACAAATGGGTTCTCCGGTCTCTATTTGAAAACCTCCAGTGACAGAGCACCCATAATTTCTGGAGGCAAGTTGTTCCACTGGTTGATTTTTCTCACTGTCAGGAAATTTCTCCTTAGTTCCAGGTTGCTTCTCTCCTGAGTTAGTTTCCACCCGTTGTTTCTTGTTTTTTGGTGCTTTGGAAAATAGGTTGAGGCTGTTTGTCTTTGCGGGACCCCCTCAAATATTGGACCACTGCTACCATGTGCCCTCTGGTCCTTCTTTTCATTAGACTAGACATACCCAATTCTTCCTGTAATGGAAGAAGGTTGCCTGCCCCCTCTTCTCATGCACACACCTTTCCCACTTAAAATACACTGAAAAGTAAAATTGTAGGGTGACTAGGGATGTCCCTAAAATTAGGGGAGGGAGGCTATACAGTTCGTCCTTGCTTAACGACCAGTCAGATAGCAACCATTCAAAGTGGACCTCCACAGAGCTAGTTATGGCCCAGTTCAGAAAACAAAAAGAGAAAGGCGGAAATAAAAGATAAAAAGAAAAGATTTCTTCTGCGACCCATATAAAATATGATGCCAAGTTATCTATGGTTACAATAAAGCTCAGCTTTTCCACCCCCTATTATCTGTTTTTGTTCCTAATTCTCAAAACCACAAGTCCTAAGAGCGATGTCTACAAGAGATTTCCAATCAGCAAAAGTAGATATTGTCTTTTCTCGAATGAAGGAAGTCAATTAATCCATCTCTGCAAGTTCCGTGATCTTCCCTAACCTTTATTGTGGTCAACGCCACATCTTTTCACATTTGAGCACAGAGTAACCTAAGAGCAACCATGAACTGACCTCAGGAGTCTTCCTCGTTTCTCTCCTTGCTTGGATCCACTCACTAGAGAGATTACCAACCAGCCGCTTAACCCGAGTGTGACCTTATAATCCTTTGGGAAAGAATAAGAGAAAGTAACTGTTTGAATTCCAAAATGCTTCTCCTCTTTCTTGCGTGCCTACTTTACTGTAGGAAACTCAAAAACAATGCTGACCCATTAAGTATTCTTTTAATTTAATCAGTTGAATTAATTGATTGTTTCTGATGCCTTCAAAAGATTGGGTTCCAAGGTGGTTTAAAAACTTATCACCCAGCTGGTATTGTTTTTCTTTTCTTTTCATTTTGGGCTTTAGGACCGAGATTGCAAAGAACTCTTGCACTCAAGAACTACGCTGTCTTCATCCCAGTAAACGCTGGCTTGGCATACGTGTTGCGTTCATTTAGCATGATTTGTTGAGCAAGCCACAAAGGTTGGTTGATACTATGGCATCAATTATTTACAGACCACAAACAACGCAACAGCAAGCCACAATAATCCATCTATAATACAATCCATCTATAATACAACAAGCTTGCAGAACCCAGTCGTTATGTAATTCATTTTGGGAGTTCTCTGCTCCAAAGATGTGGAGACAAATTCAGATGCTTTGAAAGTTCATAAGGGAGGTTGATGGAGAAGAGGTCTCTCCAGGATCTCTTCATAAAACCATGAGGATTTCTTGAGGTATTTGGGAACCTTCTTGAATGATCTGACAGGAAGGGATTGAACTACAGGTAGTTCTTGACATGCAACCACAACTGAGCCCAACATTTTCATGGCTAAACAATACAGTTATTTTTTTCAACAATGTTTATTAGTTTATAAAGTAGCATACAAAGAAAAGACAAAAGTAAATAATTGAAAAAATAGAGAAGGAAAAAGGGAAGAGAAAAGTGAGGGAAAGAAAAGGGGAAAAAAGAAAGAAAAGGCATTGGCTTCCAACTCCCTTCAGTACAGTAGAATAAGGCATCAACATCCAACCTCAAATTTTTACTTTTACATAATATTAGTTTAAACTAGCCATTTCTATAACAACAAATCTGTCTAATCTGTAAAACCCCAAATTTTCTTTCTTTTTTCACCTCAAGCACAAAGTCTAGAAGTGGTTTCCAAGTAGAAATAAAGGTACTTGTATTATTATTTTTTTACTTTAATCAAAGCAGTCAATTTAGCCATCTCTGCCAACTCCATCAATTTTTGCAGCCATTCATCCATTGTGGGGATTGAGGTGACCTTCCATTTATGTGTGTAGAGTAGTCTTTAGTTTGCTTTATTGTCATTGCACCTGGTATAACAAAATCAAACACCATTTTCAGTGCACATTATGACCATGAAAATGAACACAAACACACATCCTTCACCCTCCACACATTGAATTGAAAACCCCCAACACCACACCAACACTGCACTATACAGAAGAATTCAACTGAGCTACTGCCCTGGGATAGAAGCCGTTTTTCAGTCTATTTGTCCTTGTTTTTATTATTCTGTACTGTCTGCCAGATGGTAATAGTTAAAAAAAAGGGTTCCCAGGATGAGATGGATCTTTGAGAATGTTTTGAACTTTCTTAAGGCAGCAGGAGCTACCTTAAGCTCCTTTGGAAGAGGGGAGAGGGCAACCAATGATCTTCTGGGCAATGACATTTAACCCTCTGGAGTGCTTTCCTATCTGCTCCTGTGCAATTGGCAAACCATACAGAGGTGCAGTAAGTTAAAATGCTCTCTATGGTGCAGCGGTAGAAGGTCACCAGCAGTTTTTCATTCAGTTGTTGTTTTCTGAGAAGCCTCAGAAGAGCATCAAAGTTCCAAAAAAATTTCCCGTCTTTTTCCAAGCAAGACAGTTATTTATTGTGTTTTCTCCCATTTTACAAACTTTCTTGCCACGGTTGTTAAGTGGATCACTGCAGTTGTTAAATGAGTCAGATGATTGTTATGTGAATCTCACTTCACAATTGACTTTGTTTGTCAGAAGATCAAAACTGATCACATGACCCCGGGATCCTGCAATGAATGAATATATGTCACTTGTCAGGTGTCTGGATTTTTATGACATGACCGTTGAATGCTGCAACGGGCGTAAGTGTGAAAACCAGTCCTAAGTCACCTTTTTCAAATGCCATTGTAACTTTGAGCGGTCACTAAATTAATGGTTGTAAGTCAAGGATTACTGGTAGTTGGCTTTTCAATTTCATCAAGGAAGACTTCTTTTGGAAGTGTCTTCTGTCTGAGTTTGACTACACAAATCATAAGTAGGCAAAATCCTAGCATCCTTTTGCTTCTGGTCCAAAATACTGAACTATCCAAAGCAAAATTTGAGTTTGTCTGGGATACTGTTAGCATTAATTCACATTAACGCTGGACGACTTCTATTCATGATCCAACAATAGGTGTTCTGGCCCAAACTTTGTTTCAAGTAAACAAACACCAGAGATAAAAGCAAACCCTTTTGATGCTTATCTGCAAATTCCGTTAATTCACAGTTAAAAGGTTATTAAAACTAATTGTCTCTGATAAGAATGAGCCTTGCCAAGGTTGTGCAAGGCTGCCAAAAGCACTAGATTAAGTTGCCAAGAAATATTCCAAACAAAAAGTCTTCAAACACAAACCAAGATAGTCCGAACTTCCACAAGGCTTGAAGTGCAAGGACTTCTTTGCTTCCTGAAAAGAATCCCGGTCTCTCAGGCTGGCTTTTATCTTTGAAGGGAGGGGCCATTACCTTGCAGTCTTACTCTTGAGTCGCCCATGCTACTGCAGCTGCTCTTTCCTTCGAGCAGTCCTGCGCGTATGCACACTGGGCACAGGCTCCTCGGGAACCTCTTCATCACTGCTGCCAGCCTCCCCAATCTCCGAAGGCAGCACTCCACTCCCTGATGGTCCTGGCACCATCCCTACATCACACGCAGGGCCCACATCCGAGTCCTCACTCTCCGAGACCTCAGCCATCCACACCTACTGCCGGTGAACCGCAACAATAGGACAGCGATCCAGTGATTCTATTCATGAAAACGTCCATGCGTTCACATTGCCAAAGAGGTTGCAGATATCCAAAGCCTCCGTTCCACGTATAAACAGCTATGTTGGGTCTTAGTCCATTTATCACGGCTTTCAATCAATGGGCACATGGGAACCAGGCCACCGTCCAACTACAGATCATACGAATGGCAATAAAATAGCACCATTGATTTTAAAATACCCCATTCAAAGCTTTATAAAGTATTCATTAAATGTCTATTAGAACAAATTGAAAGCATTAGGAGCAAGAGCAGCTAGTTATGCAGATTTGCATCATTTCAGTTAATTCGGAAATGCCAGGCTGAAGGCAGCTTCCGAGGACAGGCTTGGTTTGGAAATGGGCAAGCCGTGAAATTTTGATACACGTGTGAATGAATATTGATTGGTGTGACATATGTGATCATCTACACAGATCTCCCAGGAAGGCAGTTGTCCTGAAAAATACGGAGCCATCTGAAAAGATTCAGAACAAGCTATACCCGAACTAACGCTGTAACTTTAACATCCAATTCTTCCGAACCGATCCAAACTGGTAGAATTCTCCCCACCTCCCCCCAAAAAACGGGCTTCCAAACTCCATTTGTAACTGCAACAGCCTCCTGCAACCCTCTGCCAGCGAAAATGGAGCTCATGCAGCCCTCCTCAGCTTCATTTTCATTGACAGAGGCACCGTGGGCTGGTCTTTCACTGTTTCCAGTTCGGGCCTGCAGGTCAGATCTAAGCACCCTGTGGACCACATCTGGTCCACAGGCTTTGAGTTTGACACCCTTGAGTTAGATCGTTAGCTTTCTTAGCTATTGAACTATAGCATCTATCCCATTGCAATTCTATGGCTCCATATTATGGTGATTTTATTATGGTTTTATCTTAATGCAATATATTATCTCCTATATTGTATTGTCCACATATCTTGCATATATCAGAATAGCATCAGAATATATATATAAGCATGTGGACATCTGAGAACAGCAACTGTAGTTTGAGATCAGAAGCTGGAAGCAAAGTTTAGTCTACAAACCCACAACTTCTGAAGGCAAAGCCATTCCACTGATTAATTATTCTCACTGTCAGAAAATTTCTTCCTAGTTCTCGGTTGCTTCTTAATTTCCATCCATATGGAAAAACCATTATAGTAAACAACTTGTACAGGATGGAATTTTTTAAAAAAAAAAAACCTCTACTGGGCCAAATGATCCACCAGATCAAGCTCAACCCGTTCCCAAAGGAAAGAAACCAGGTTTGTTCTCAAATTGTCTGATGATGATAAAGATGGTTTTGTGCACCTTTTATCCCTCTTATATTTCTCTCTCCCACATGTCGATGGATTCTGTGGCGAATGAGGTTTTTAAATCTATTGGCTTGACCAAGCCATGCTCCTCTTTTAATAGATTTTAGCCTCTGTACTTCAAACAGCTTATTATTAGAAGCCAAGCTTTTAAGCTTTTCTCCTGATGACTGGAAGCCAAGTTATCGAAGCGAACAGCTAAGCCAACTTCCATAATTTAGAAAGAATAAAAACCCTGCCTTCCCAAGCTCAGGGAACCAAAAGGTCACTTCCTTGATATCTTATGTCACACCTGAGTTTCTTTCGTCATTTCTGCCCCGTTCTTCCCTGCAAAAGACACGTCCCCATCCAATAAACAGGGAAATACCTGCCTTGTTACTTTGTAAATTATTTGAGATGCCAGCCTTTGACTTCCATTAATCATGCATAGCTGTCTTTGTTCAAGGGTCTGATGTAACTAAGTGGTTTGATTAATATTTAAATGTGAACTATATTTAAAAGCAAAGCATCACTACTTTGTTGGCTGTCTGAGGGGGGGGGGGAGAGAAGGAAATTCCCAAAAGGAAAAGCCCACCAAAGAAGGGTAACCCATATCTCTTGGGGTTAAACTCTTTTCTCCATCTGTTGTCTTTTAGACAATTTATTGGCAAAGAAATGCATTCTTTGCTTATCTTGAACCATAACACAGGTGGATCGTGCTAAGTGTTTCATGTTTGACTATTAAGTCTTCAATTAGGCACCAGGCTAGAAACCAGGAGACTGTGAATTCTAGTTCCACCTTAGGCAAAAATGTTGGCTAGATGACTTTGGACCAGTCACCAGGAGACTGTGAGTCTTAATTACGTCTTAGACATGAAAGTTGGCTGGGTATCTTTGGGTCAATCACCAGGAGACTGTGAATTCTAGTTCCACCTTAGGTAAAAATGTTGGCTAGATGACTTTGGACCAATCACCAGGAGACTGTGAGTCTTAATTACGTCTTAGACATGAAAGTTGGCTGGGTATCTTTGGGTCAATCACCAGGAGACTGTGAATTCTAGTCCCACCTTAGGCAAGAATGTTGGTTAGATGACTTTGGACCAATCACCAGGAGACTGTGAGCCTTAATTACGTCTTAGACATGAAAGTTGGCTGGGTATCTTTGGGTCAATCACCAGGAGACTGTGAATTCTAGTCCCATCTTAGGTATGAAAGTCAGCTGGGCCAGTGGTTCTCTCCCAACCAATCTACTTCGCAGAATTGTTGTTGTGGGAAAATAGGAAGGAGTATGTTGGCCACCTTGAATTACTTATAAAAATAATACATGTGGGATTAAAATACATAAACTCTGAACTCTGAAATAGCTTTCTGTAATTTGGAGGCAGGAAATACACATAAAGTAGGGAGTAAATCCTGATGTAACTTAACATAATATAAAAAGGCAGTCAAGCCATAGTGGGGACAGTGTTAACTTAGAAGGACCAAGGTCCTGATATGATAAAATGATTTTCTATTTCCATCACACTGCATTTTTTTTCTGGTCATTTCTTCCACTGCCAGTGAAAACTCATTACCTGTCAGAAAACCCAGGAATTTGAATTTGAAAGGGTTTTCTAAGGAAGTTCTCTAGATAGCACATCCCCATATTATTTTTTATAAAACATTTATAATAGCCATCTATTATCTTCAAAAAAACAACAACTTGTGGGCAGCTTCCAATCAAAAGTATTAGGATGTGTGTGGATGGGGGATCCCGTCCAATCCAAATGGTTGATTCTGAATCTCTGATTTGGTTCAAATTAAATTGATCCATTCAGAAAATAGACTGGATTTGGGGGGGGGGGGAGGGAATAGCTTCCTTCTATACATTAGTAACAGGCTATCAGATATAATTCATAGAAGAATAACAGAGTTGAAAGGGACCTTTGAGGTCTTCTAGTCCAACCCCCTGCTCTATACCATTTCAGACAAAAGGTTGTCCAGTTTCTTCTTAAAAACCTTCAGTGTTGAAGCACCCACAACTTCTGAAGGCAACTTGTTCCATTAGTTGATTGTTCTGTCAGGAAATGTCTCCTTAGTTCTAGGTTAGTTCTCTCCTTGATTAGTTTCAAATGGTATATGCTTCATTCAAAATTGAGAATCTGATCCAGCACATTGATATTTTTTTTCTGAGATCTCTAAAAAATTTGCAGCCAGTCAGCTGCAGGATTGGGAAATATCAGGGCTGTAGTTTAGATTTGATGGATTGTCGTGTCATCAAGTCAAGTGTTGAATCTTGGGAAACACAAAAATAGAACTTCACCAGGATGCTCTCTCCCAAACTGGTCCTTCAAGTCTTCCAGCACTTTGACTAATGAAGTAATTTATGAGAATATAAAGATGTAAAAATGAGGATAGATAATGAAATGATGTTGGAAAGTTGTATTTATGATTAAATCGTAAACGTAGTAAACACAAGAATACATCATTAAGGAAATTAGAGATGGACTAATATGTCTTTAATGAATTCATTATTTTGTTATCCATTTGCCTAAGAAGATATAATGTTAAAATTTGATAATATTAAATATTGTGAATATGGGAATATATCATTAAGGTAAACTACAAATTAAGATGAAAATTTTGACTGACTAATGAAATGAAATAATTTATGAGAATACAAAGACGTAAAAATGACGATAGATAATGAAATGATGCTGGAAAATTGTATTTGTGCTTATGAATATGGTCGATGTAAAATGTAAAACACCTGAAACCACGCTGTTCTCACAAAGATGTATTTAAATAATTTAAAAAAAAAACTTTTTCCAAAAACAAAGTCTTCCAGCACTTTATCAGAATAACAAAATAACAGACTTGGAAGGAAACTTGGTGGTCTTCTAGTCCACCCCACCTCTGCTCACGCAGGAGACCCTATGCCATTTCAGACAAATGGCTGTTCAATCTCTTCTTTAAAATCTCCAGTATTGAAGCACCCACGACTTCTGGAGGCCAGCCGTTTCATTGATTAATTGTTCTCACTGTCAGAACTAATTTCTCCTTAGTTCCAGGTTGGTTTTCTCCTTGATCAGTTTCCATCGTCGCTTCTTGCCGTACCTTCAGGTGCTTGGGAGAATAGGTTTATAGATTTATAGATTCACATAATTGAAAGGGACCTTGTAGGTCATCTAGTCCAACCCCTTGCATGAGCAGGAGACCCTACACCAGTGGTGACTAACCTTTTTGGGTTCCTGTGCCAAAAATTGTGTGTGCGCTCCCGTGCCAGCACCCAGAAGGCAATGTGCGTGATTCCCCCCATGCCCCCTGCACATGTGCATGCAATTCCCCCCCCCATGCCACCACCCCTTACCTGCACTGCACCTCTCAGCTGATCTTTGGCCCATTTGAGGCCTTTTTCAGCCTGCCAGAGTCTTCAGGGAAGCCTCTGCAAGCTTTGCAGGCTGAAAAATGGGCCCGTTTTGTCACTTCCGGTATTTCTGGAAATACAGGAAGTGATGAAACGGTCTATTTTTCGGCCTGCAAAGTCTGCAGAGGCTTCCTCGAGCCTCTGTCAGGCCAAAAAAGGCCCAAAACTCAGCTGGGAGGCACGTACATGCGCAGTGAGGTACGTTTGCCTGGGTCTCGCGTGCCCACACAAATGGCTCTGCGTGCCACCTGTGGCACGCATGCCATAGGTTCGCCATCCCGGCCCTACCACCATTTCTGACAGATGGCAGTCCAGTCTCTGCTTTAAAGCTTCCAGGGATGAAACTCCCACAACTTCTGAAGGCCACTTCTGTTCCATGGGTTGATTGTTCTCCGTGTCAGAAAATTTCTCCTTATTTCCAGGTTGAATCTCTCCTTGGTCAGTTTCCATCCGTTATTCCTTGTCTGTTAACCCCCCTTCTTTGTGGCTCTATGGGAACATTGTAGAGCTAATTCTGTAGAAGTTCCCTGTGATTCAGTTTCAGGAAAGGGGTTGTTTAATACCCCTGCAGACTTCCTCTGACAGGAATCTATGCATGCTCGGCTTTTTGCTATATAAAGCATTACGGGAGAAGAGAGAGTTCTGGAAGCGGTTTCTCTTTGTGTGCCGTCCAGACCCTAATGATTTACCCAGAGTGATTTACACCACTTCTTATCTTCGATTAATGCCCCTCTCTGCCAGCCTCTCCGTGTTATCTACCCACCTTCACAGGCTGCTTCTGAGCAGGTGCAACCTGTGCCCTAGAAGGAAATTTGCATTGGTTGAATAAAAGAAGCCAGCCATGTTGCAAAGGCGGTGTAACGCGATCTCTGGTCCAAGGGCCCATGAGCAGAAAGGCAGCTGGGGGCTCTTGGGGGATGCACCCACCAAACAATGCCAGGTTCGGTCATTTGATCCATCCTTGAGCAATTCCTTGAATGCAAGCTGGTGAGTAGCCAAAGGCTTGCAGTGAGGAGGAAATGGAAACGCGGGCTTTGAAAAATAAGCCAGTGAAGAGAAATGCATATGAGTTGCTTTGGAAAGAAGACTTGTAATAACAAGGCACAATCTCCCCCACCACCCCCACCTGCCCCAAATTCCCAAGATGGCTAATCCTAGTTCCCCCCACTCCCATCTAGGCTGATGGAAGAGCAGCAGAGGCACTGCCAAGAATGGTCAACTTGACACAAAAGATATAAAGGGTCCCCGACTCTTTGAATCTGGCTGTTTTCTTGCAAATTCCCATTATGCAAACTAGGTAACAACATCAGTGCTAGAAGAAAGCGGAGTGTGTGGGAGGAGGAGGAGGAGGAGGAGGAGGAGGAGGAGAAGGAGAAGGAGAAGGAGAAGGAGAAGGAGAAGGAGAAAGAGAAGAATGTGGGGTCCTTGGTGCTCTCTGAGCTTGATTGTTTTCTTGCAGATGTTTCCTTACCCAAACTAGGTAACATCATCAGCGCTAGAGAGGAGGAGGAGGAGAAGGAGAAGGAGAAGGAGAAGGAGAAGGAGAAGACTGTGGGGTCCTTGGTGCTCTCTGAGCTTGGTTGTTTTCTTGCAGACATTTCATTACCCAAATGAGAGAACAACATCAGGTGTTATGATGATGTTTTCTAATTTGGGTAATGAAATGATTACCCAACCCTGAGCTACGCATATTCTCCTTTATTGGTACAAAAGATATACTACAGCTTGATTTCACTCATCAGACTCGTGATGATCATATGGTTGGCTGGCTTGGCCTTTATATGTCTTAGTTTAGCAGGAAATGCTCAAGGTCAGCTCAAATTTTCCAAGAAAACACAAATCATTGTAAATTTCACCCATACAGATCTGATTGTACTCTTGGGGAATAAGAGTCCGTTCGGCTTTGGGAATGAGCAGATCACTCCTAAATTTAGTTTGAGCCATTGATGTTTCCAGAATCAAAACTTTGGCTCCATTTCCTGAATCAGTTTGGGGGAAAAAAGTTTGGCTCATGAATTAAAAACCCAAGAAAGCATCTCATTAGATGGTTTGCTTTCATTTTCTGACTGGAAATGTTGGCCAAATTCGTAGAGTTGATCACATTGGATCAAGTCTCTAAACTGAACTTCACTCAGCTCCACTGGACAGACACACTTGGATGTTGTCAAATACAGGTAGTCCTTGACTTACGACCACAACTGAGCCCAAAATGTCCGTTGCTAAGCGACAGAGTTGCTAAGTGATTTTTTTTCTCCATTTTGTGACCTTTCTTGCCACTCTTGTTAAGGGAATTGTTGCAGTTATTAAATAAATCTGGCTTCCCGGTTGACTTTCTTTGCCAGAAGGTCACAAAAGGTGATCCCATGATCTTGGGACCCTGCAACCATCATAAATAAGAATCAGTTGCCAAGAATTTGGATCACATGACCATGGGGAAGTTGCAATGGTTGTAAGTGTGAAAAAATGGTCACAGGTTACTTGTTTCATTATAAAATTGAAAGGTCACGAAAGAAAACTGTTGTAAGTCGAGGACTACCTGCATTCTACAAAAGCAATAGAAAGATTGCAGAGCATTGCCAAGAGTTGATGATCAGAATGGGTACAAATCTTCCTTTTTGTCCCGAGTCTCCTTTTGTGATGACCCGGAGCATGATACAAAAATAACCAAGTCACAAAAATAGAAGAAAGTCCCTTTAATGCCTCTAACCTGGCCCCAATGTCCAAATATTCTCAGCTGGATATCAAACTCTTAAAGAAAACAATTTACGGAGGGAATAAATGCAGTCCGCACCCAAAGTAAAGTTAATTCAAAATAAAAAATCCAACACAAATCACACTGAAGGAATTACTATGGTGGGCAAGGATGATTAATTGCAGACTTCTACCAGATAACAAAGCCACCACAGTTGAGAGGAAGCCAAAACACAGATAAGCTCCGACAAGAATGCATGCTTTGCTTCCAGCAACTCTGCCATGCGCAGTTTGTCCTTTTAACCAGTCCTCCCAGCTGCAGTCCATGAAGGGGATCAGGGGCCCTTCCTCACCCACAGACCATGCCACTCATGTTTCTCCCTTATCTGCTCCTCCCTGCGTGCCCTAGGATGAAGAAGGGGTGGTCCTGGGTCTTCCTCTGAATGCCCAACTAGACTGTGCCCTTCCCCAGTTTCCTCCACAACCACCAGAGCCACACGCCCACTCCCTGTCAGCTGTTCCATCTCTCCCTCGGAGTCAGACTCCAACAGGGGCATGACACCTTTGGCTCAAGGCGAGTCCTGGCACCCGTGGTTTAAAATCCCACATGCACAAGTACCGAGTTAAGAAAAACCTAGCAGAGTTTCCATGATATCATCAACCACTCGGGACTGATTCCGACAGCAGGCGACGTGATGATGTATTATGATTTGTTTTGACTAGACGGGTTGCATGAATCCAACTAATGGGGTTTATAGTTTTCTTTCTTTTCCTTTTCAAAAGTCTCTCTCTTGGTGTGTTATGAACCTAGACAGTTGTGGTTTATTAAACAGACCAAGGAACGGTTGCTTAGCAAAATGTCAATCCATAATCTACTAAATTGGTAATGATCGGATTGCTGTAGTTGTGGCTGCTAAATAGCCATAAAATGCAAGAGGGAGAAGGCAAGCATCAGAGAAGAACTTGTTTTATAGTCAAAGGTCACATGCAGTGGTGGGATTCAAATTTTTTTACTACCAGTTCTGTGGGCATGGCTTGGTGGGCGTGGCTTGGTGGGCGTGGCTTGGTGGGCATGGCAGGGGAAGGATACTGCAAAATCCCCATTCCCTCCCCACCCCACCAACCTGCTTTCCAGCTCCGTTCTCCTGTGCAGGGCAACCAAAGAAGATCCAGCCAATCAGCTGGGACTTAGGAGGCAGAGAATAGATGGGGATGAGCCGTGATGGGATTCAGCCAGTTCGCATCACTTCGGGAGAACCGGTTGTTAATTTTCTGAGCAGTTTGGTGAACTGGTTTTTGGAAGAAATCATTAGGGCAGAGAACCGGTTGTTAAATTATTTGAATCCCACCCCTGGGGGCAGGGCTACTCAGAGGTGGTATTTGTCCAAATTACTCAAAATTTCCGCTACCGGTTCTCCAGAACTGGTCAGAACCTGCTGAATACCACCTCTGGTCACATGTTAGGGCAAGGGTCTTCAAACTTGGCAAGTTTAAGACGTGTGGACTCCAACTCCCAGAATTCCTGAGCTAACATGACTGGAAGAGGAATTCTGGGAGTTGAAGTCTACAAGTCTTAAAGCTGTCAAGTTTGAAGACTCCTGTGTTAAGGAGATGAAGGGTCGCATCAAAGCTGGACTTGGAGGAGATTTGGCAGGAGACGTTATGCCTCTTTGATAGCATTTATTTCCTGTTTTCAATTCAATTCAAAACAGCAAGATAAGGTACTATTGGGTCAAAAAGAAAGGCCAAATTCAGTCCCAAAATTGCACACTTCGACTGCTGGTTTCTCTTAACTTCTCCAGGCCAAAGCTCCTTGGAAGTAGGTAGACAAAATCCTAGTGCAGGGATTCCCCAGCCCCAAATAACATCACAGATCTACTACAGGTAAGTCCTTGACTTAACAACAGCTGATTTAGTCCAAAGTTACAATAGCACTGAAAAAGGTGACTTACAACTGTTTTTCACACTTATGACCATTGTAGCATCCTCTTGGTCACATGGTTAAAATTCAGATGCTATCATTGGAACTTAAGAACAAAGAAGAATGAGAATATTACGAGATTTGGAATTGTTGGTACAATTGGCTAGAAGATAGACATGAAATTAATAAGACAAAGTCAAGTAAAAAGGTATGACGGAAACTAGTAACACTATATGTAATTAGATTTGTAATATATAATTAGATGAAACTTTGCATTATGTGTTTAAAGTAACAATCGTGAATGAATGTTTTACACAATTTAAGAGATGTAAGATTGAGTGAACACCGTTTTGCTTAAGTTGCGATAAGCGGAAAGTTTGATTTTATTGTGCTTGCGTAAATTTGTTTAATAAAGTATTTTTATAAAAATAAAATAAAATAAAATTCAAATGCTTGGCCACTGGTTCATATGTATGATGGTTGCAGTGTCCCAGGGCCACAGGATCCCCTTTTGCAACCTTCTGACAACCTTCTGTTGTTAAGCCAAGTTGACTACCTGTAGTAGATCTGTCAATGCGGAAGCCAGAATCACTCAACAGTGTTAGTAACTTAATAGTTGCAGTGGTTCGCTTAACGACTGTGGCAAGAAAGGTGGTAAAGTGGGGCAAACTTCACTTAACAAATGTCTCGCTTAGCAACAGGAATTCTGGACTCAACTGTGGTCCTAAGTCTAGGAGTACCTATATTGAGCCAAGAGAACCTGGTCAACTCCGCCATGTTGTCCATTCTATTCCAGCTGTGCAGGGGACCAGGGTAGGTTACAGCCAGCGGATTGTCCAAAAGCAGCTCTTCCCACCGGAGACAATCACTTAGGCACCTAGAGGGACGGGAGTCAGTGAGTCCGGAATAAAAATCAGATATCTGGAGGAGATGTAGGAAGAAAAGGGTTAGGACTTAAGGGGAGTGTCAGCCTTCAAGATTTCTTTCTTTTGCTTTGCATCTTTTGGCTGCCATAGTAACGGGGGGAGGGGTGAAATAATTGGACTTTGTGGGTGTGGGAAATGTACTGGAGGTTTAGAGATGAACTGTATAAGTTGGGGAAAAAACTTTCTTGTTTATGCTTCTTTCCTGTCCTATGCGCAGGCGCAACTCTTTATCAAAATAGGCCAAGGTCAACGGACAGATGCCTGCATCACCACCTGAAGATGCCCCACATGACAATATATACAACTTTAATCGGATGGACAGTTTGAACTATTGTGGGTGGGAACATTGCCATCACTTTGTGTATGTGATTTTCACGCTCAGTTCCTCAGATTCAGAATTCCTTTGATGCTACCACTTGATTTCCAGTAAAAGGTATCTTTTCTCTAATTAGTGGAGTTTAAGTGTTTTTCTTGGATTTTGAATGGAGCACCAGCTGACATTGAGGCAGAACCAAACCAGGGATCTTTTAATGATAAAGGCTATTCTTTCCAACAAAGGTCAAATTCCACCCATTGCTAGCACCAAGTCTGGACTTCAGACCCGTTCACGTATGTTCCTGTCCTCCATCGCGATATTTTATTGCTCTCAAAAATAATACCGTAGGAGGGGAGTGTTTCTAATTTATTCCTTTATATTTATTGAATTTATTGACCGCCCATCTTGTGGCAAACAAGGCTTTCTAATTCAGGTTTCTAAACACCTGAATTGCAAGAGGATATTTTGGGTTTCGCTACTTAGATGGAGACAGCTAGTATATGTTACTATGTAAAAGTAAAAAAGTTGAGGTGGTGCGTTGTTATTCTACTGTTCCAAAAGGATCGGAAGTCAATGCTTTTCTTTTTCTTCTCCCCTTCACACGTTTTCCTCTTCCTCACTTCCAAGCAACCTGGAATTCAGGAGAAACTTCCTAACAGTGAGGACAATTAACCAGTGGAACAGTTTGCCACCAGAAGTTGCGGGTGCTTCATATTGGAGATTTTAAATAAGAGACTGGACAGTCACTTGTCTGAGAGGGTATAGATTCTCCTGTTGAGCCAGGGGGCTGGACTAGAAGACCTCCAAGGTTCCTTCCAGCTCTAGTCTATTCTTTTTTTAAAAAAAAAAAAATCATTTCCTTCCGTATGTTCCCATAATGTTCATTTCACTTTGTATTTCTGTATCTTATATTTTGATAAACTAATTTAAAGCAATAAGCAAGAGGATCGTTCTCTCCCACCCCAGCCAGATCGCCCCATTTGTTTGCCAGCTTGGATGGGGTCGGTGGGCATTTTTCCTCCAATGGCCAAGCCTGGACCTGTTTTGCCATTGTGCCACCTCCTTCCCCAGCTCTTCTCCCAGGGCAGCATCCTAGCAGCAGGCAGGTAGCTCGCTTCCTCCCAAGGCCACGAAGAACCTCATTCAGCCAACTCCTTCCAAAGCAAGCCCACCTTGCCCACCCACAAGCCGGCTGCCAGGGCTCAGTGCCAAGAGATCGGAGAGGGTGGGAGGGATTCTTGGTTGGCTGGCTGGCTGGCTGGCTCATGCTGGGACCCGCGAGGTCACGTGAGCAGAGCGTCAGCTGTCAAGCAGGGCAGAGAAAGTTTCTGCAATTACCTGCTTTCAGTGCTTATACCCACAGGGCGTTTTTTTTTTTTTTTTTTTTTTAAGGCAGAAGAAGATAAGTGCAATGTAATATCACAAAAGCCTCTTACAAGGGGTTAGTTGTTGCTTCCACTCTCTGCCCCCTCCTCCTGTGCTTTCCTAGCCCCCCCACCATCGTCTCCGTGCCACTAACAGACAGACCCACTCAAAACACTACTTCGTTTCAACAGCAAATGGAGAGGATAATGATGGATTCAATGAAACTGTACAGATGCCTCCTTCAATCCAGCCCCCCTCAAGATTTTAATTACTTGGTAGGTTAGTTAGTTAGTTAGTTAGTTAGTTAGTTAGTTAGTTAGTTCTTGCTTTTATTATGATGTGTTTGTTCTCTGAGCTTGATTGTTTTCTTGCAGACGTTTCATCACCCAAACTAGGTAACATCACATGTGCTAGAGAGAGAAGGAGGAGGAGGAGGAGGAGGAGGAGGAGGAGAGGAGGAGGAGGAGGAGGAGGAGGAGGAGGAGGAGGAGGAGGAGAAGAAGAAGAAGAAGAAGAAGAAGAAGAAGAAGAAGAAAGAAGAGAAGAAGGAGGAGGAGGAGGAGGAGGAGGAGGAGGAGGAGGAGGAGGAGGAGGAGGAGGAGGAGGAAGAAGAAGAAGAAGAAGAACAAGAAGAAGAACAAGAAGAAGAAGAAGAAGAAGAAGAAGAAGAAGAAGAAGAAGAAGAAGAAGAAGAAGAAGAAGAAGAAGAAGAAGAAGAAGAAGAAGAAGAAGAAGAAGAAGAAGAAGAAAAGGGCTGTGAGGTACTTGGGGCTCTCTGAGCTTTCTTGTTTCCTTGCAGACGTTTCATTACCCAACTAGGTAACATCATCAGTGCAAGAAAGGAGGAGGAGGAGGACTGTGGAGTTCTTGGGGATCTCTGAGCTTGGTTCTTTTCTTGCAGATGTTTCATGACCCAAACTAAGTAACATCATCTGTGCTATACTCTAAATATTCTCTTTTATAGCTTTTATTATCTTTATAAGTAACTCAACTTATAAAGTTAGCAAACTTTGGCAAACATGCCGAATACTCCTCCCTCCTCCTTTGATCCCCTCAACAATAACCTTGTATAGTAGGTTGGCCTGGGAGAGAGGGACTGGCCCAAAATCACTCAGCTGACCTTCATGCCTAAAGCAGGACTCAAACTCACAGTCACCTGGTTTCTAGCCTGGTGCCTTCACCGCTAGAAATGTTTTATCACCTATCACCCATCCTGAGAAACTGTAGTGCAAAACAATTTAAGAGCTCCAGGCATTTGTTCCTCCAATCTCCCCCATGAACTACAGCACCCTCAATGCCTGAAGATACAGAAAAACAATTGAACCAGATAATTCATAGCTCCAACATTTTGAGAGAAGGAGGAGAACAATATTTTTGCCTATATTTTAAATTGTTACATCTCTCTCTTCCTGATAGGTTTCCCTTAAACTAAAAAAAAATGCAATATTTGAACCCAATTCGATGCTCAGAGGGAGAAATGATATTCTACATTATGACAATGAAGTCATGAGAATTGAGCTCATCTCAAAGGAGATTTTATCTTTTTCAGTTTCATTGGGCTGTAGTTTCTACCAGCCTCAACCTTACCGAGCAAAAATATTCTTTTCTTATAAACATCTTATGAAACATCTACTGATTGGACTGATGGCTTACACTAAACTTTGGCTGATCAATTATTAGGAAAGTTACACTTTAAACAGTAAGACTGCAAGTCAAGATACGATTTTCCTGCTGGTGTAGTAAGGAATTTTTTTTAAAAAAAATCCTAAGAATGCCCTTTTCTTTTCAAAAGAAGCCTTCACTTTGCTTATTTGCTGAAAAACGTCTTTAAGCTCCTTTCCTCAATCCAAAAATGAGCACCGATAGAGGTTTCAATGATAATGCAAAATTATTACAAAGCAAATAGAATAGAATAGAATTCTTTATTGGCCAAGTTGGACACACAAGGAATTTGGCTTCGGTGCAAATGCTCTCAGTGTATATAAAAGAAAAGATACATTTGTCAAGAGTTAAGAATCATAAATAAAAATATTTTTTATAAAAAAGTGTCAAGAATCATAAGGGACAACACTTAATAATAGTCATAGGGTACAATAAGCAATCAAATCATACTAGGAAACAGTCAATATATAAATCGTAAGGATACAAGCGATAAAGTTACAGTCATACAGTCACAAGTGGGAGGGGATGAGTGATAAGGAGTGATGAGAAGATTAATGGTAATGCAGACTTAGTAAATAGTTGGACAGTGTTGAGGGGATTATTTGTTTAGCAGAGTGATGGCGTTCGGGGGAAAAAACTGTCCTTGTGTCTAGTTGTTCTGGTGTGCAGGGCTCTATAGCGTCGTTTTGAGGGAAGGAGTTGAAACAGTTTATGTCCGGGATGTGGGGGGTCTGTAGATATTTTCACAGCCCTCTTTTTTGACTCGTGCAGGATACAGGTCCTCGATGGAGGGCAGGTTGGTAGTAATTGTCAATCAATCAAATCCAATCAAAAATTAACAATGAACAGGGAGGTGTACAATTGCAATCCAGCAAAATTCACACCGGCCCAGTACAATAGATCACATTCACGTCTCTGGCAGAAAAAAAAATCACAGCTAACACGACTCGCAACCAAGGTTCACAACCAAGGGACTGTTATGAGTACAGATAGTTCTCAACTTACAACCACAACTGAGCCCAACATTTCTGTTGCCAAGTGAGACATTTGTCAATTGAGTCTTACCCATTTTATGACCTTTTTTGCCCCAGTGATTAAGTGAATCACTGCAGTTGTTCAATTAGTAACACGTCGTTAAGTGAATCTGGCTTCCCCATTGTCTTTGCTTGTCAGAAGGTCACAAAAGGGGATCACGTAACCCACTGGGACACAGCAACCATCATAAGTACGAGTCAGTTGCCAAGCCTCTGAATTTGGATCACATGACCACAGAGAGGCTGCAACAGATGTAGGTGTGAAAAAGGGTCAAAAATGCGTAATTTTCCAGCGCTTGTTGTAACTTCAAATGATCACTAAATGAACTGTTGTAAGTCGAGAACTATCTGTAAAGGATTCCCTTATTTTGTTATAACTTACGAGAGACACAACTCTTGCAATATTTAACTAGCTGGTCCCTTTTTCTTCTTCTATGTGTTCTCTCTCTGCTACTATGGCCCCACCTTCTGGAAGAGAAAAGCAACAGCGAATCTCTCTGGGGTCCCATCAAAACCCCCAAAGATCAATCAGCGACTGTCTTGCCATTGAGTATTTTCCAGTGTGTTTGTTTGTGTCAATCCTCACCACTTAGGTAAGAGGCTCTCTGTTGTGATAGGGATTTACAGGTGGAAGTTTTGGCTTTTAATTTCACAGGGCCCCACATGAAGAGTCACACGCTGATTTGGAATAGAATAGAATAACAGAGTTGGAAGGGTCCTTGGAGGTCTTCTAGTCCAACTCCCTTCACAAGCAGGAGACCCTATATCAACCATTTCAGACCAATGGTTGTCCAACGTATTTTTTAAAACTTCCAGTGTTGGAGCATTCCCAACTCCTGGAGGCAAGTTGTTTCACTGATTAATTGTTCTCACTTTCAAGAAATTTCTCCTTAGTTCTAGGTTGCTTCTCTCCTTCATTAGCTTCTACCCAATGCTTCTTGGCTTGCCCTCGGGTGCTTTGGAGAATAGCTTGGCTCCCTCTGTTCCAGAAAACGTTCTTTATATGTTTTAGCCTCCCCTAATCCTCTTTCTTGCTTTTCTCTGCAGTCTTTCTTAGAGTCTCAACATCTTTTTAACATTGTGGCGACCAAACCTGGATGAACAAGGTGAGGTGACGGTTCCAGGAAAGGGACAATGCTTTCAGTAGAAATGACTTCCATTGATTTTGGCAGAGAGAAGATTTCAGATGTCAAAATAAATAAATAAGCCTTTCTCGATTAACTTTCATTGACTGGAATTAAAAAAAAAACATGTTTGTGGGCACAGGAAAGGAACTGAGCTGCTCCTATTCTGAAGATACAAGCCAATAATGAGTGACAAGCAAGCACAGATGTTTAGGTGAGGAAGATGAAGTGGTCAGTTTTAAAGTTATACTTTAAAGTTATACTCAGTAGAGTGTGTATGTGTAAGTATGAATGATACCAGTTGGGTATTGTAGCCACCAGAAGTCTTCCCTGGGCAATGAAAGTAAAATTTGGAGAAGGAACAAAAATGCCTGAACACTACCAAAGTTGACTGGACCCATGCTACAGAAAACGAAACATGATGATGGCTTTATCTGTACTTATTTCATTTGCAAGCCATTGAACTGTAAATTCATTAAATGAACTGGTTCCCATGAAACTGCAAAACTACTCACCCAACATCAATCAAGATTGGAATTTTGTAGAAATGTGAACTCCTTGGTGCTGTCTGAGTTTGGTGGTTTTCTTTCGGACAAGTTTCATGAGCCAAACTAGGTAACATCATCAGTGCTAGTGATCAGGGCTCATCAACAGTACTGATGATGTCACCTAGTTTAGGTAATGAAATGTCTGCAAGAAAACCACCAAACTCAGAAAGTACCAAGGACCCCTCACTGTATCTAGTCGCTACACTAGGAACATTTTCCCAAAACGTTCTCCTTCCCAATGCATTTCGAAAGCAAAGATTCCTGCAAACAGAATGAGGATGAGTAGGGGGAAAAAAACCTTTTTGCCCGGTCCTAATTAGGATCACCTTTTCTCCCCATCCTGTTTCCTCCTTCCACACCGTCCCCACACCCCCATGATTATTTTTGGAAGAACCCCAAATGGGCTTCCCAGCACAAGAATGGCTTGCCACGAAAACCCTGACTAATCCTGGAATCACAGACCTGATGTCTCTATAGGCAGCAATAAAGTTTTCTGTAACCTCAACTCTTCCTTTTATAATGGCTTTCCCTGGGCCATTAGACTCAGACACAACTTCCCCTGCCTTTCCAGTCCAGTCTTAGCAGGGGGGAGGGAGGGAGGGGGGAGGCTGTGCGGAGGAAGGGAGGGAGGGAGGGGACATGCCACTGTGGCTTGGGCCACATGTGCTTTTTATATCCCCAGATTCAGGGCTTTGTAATTCAGAAGAGAAAAGTCAGCCTCCCAGCTTCTGAAGCACTTAAACATGCCCTAGAAATTTTAGATTTTAAAATTTAAACATGCCCTGGAATGTTAGAACACAGCCATGACCCCCATGGGGTCCAGGGCAGCTGACCCTTAATGTGGATACTACCCTTGGCACCCACTGTGCTCCCTGGTCTATCTTACATTCTTTTCCAGAGTTTACATTTATTAAAGTATGCAGAATAGAGCACTCTCCCAAAGTTGCGACTGAAAAGTACCTTAATATGACAAAAAGGAGATCACAAAACACACGGGGAACAATTATCTTAAGTGGACTTAATTAAAAGGTAAAGGTTTCCCCGTCCAGTTGTTTCCACCTCTAGGGAGCAATGCTCATCTCTGTTTCTTTGCTGAGGGAGCATTATCCATGGTTCTGTTGGGCCAGCATGGTTATACGACAAAAGTGCATGGCATGCTGTAACCTTCCCACTGAAGTGGTATCTATTTATCAACTCACATTTGCATGCTTTCAAACTGCTAGGTGAGAGGAGCTTCGATGAGGAGCTCACCCAGTGGCGTGGAGCTCGGGTCTCAAACTTGGGCAGTTATAGTTCTTCAGCTGATAAGCTCAGTGGTCTTTAACCACTTATTCATCTACACTGAAATGGAAAGCAGATCACAACTGAAATTAAGTCAAAACTACATGAAATCAACTGGACGTTTTTGTAACAATTTCTGCATAATTTCTCCAAGTCCATTCCGCCACGTCAGATGAAGACGGGTGGTCATTATTCTATAGGTCTATTTGAGCCTATCTCGTGTTGTTTTTGTGTGTTGATGCAAAAGTGCAAAAAGTAGGAATGTTTTGTGTTAGATGCATATATTTTGCAACCAAGATAGATCCCATCTTCAAATCCTGGGTGTGCTCCTTGACTTTATTCCAAATTCTACCCATCCCTTTTTTCCCCTTCTTCTCTGGTCCCTGGTGGGTAGGCGAATTATAAGCTGTCCCATTGCTGCAGTCCAAAGCAAATTCAATGCATTTGCCCTTTGCAAAGGTCCAGCTGAAACCGTGGGCTATGAAAAATGGTTGCAAACGGCTTGTCAGGAAAAGGGGATTAGCAGGTAAACAACGACGCCATCACCGAGTCTATGGGGAAGCACTTCTAAAACTTCCTTAACAGAGATCATTAAATATACATGATCTTGGTGGCCAGCCATATATCCTCATTAGAGCCTGCCATCAGCTGAATCAAAGACTCTTCTACTCACCTCCAAAGAGCTGGAATCCATGTGGTTAAAAAGGTAAACAGAAGCTCGAGCCAAAAGACAGAAGAACAAGGCGAAGAAACACGTTCTCCCATCAGCTTCTCTTGGGTCCGATTTGTTTTTATTAAGTTTTATTTTCCTTGTCTTTTAGCTTCTTTTCCTTTTTCATGGGAAAAAAAAAAAGTCCAGCCTGTTGAATTTAGGATTTTTTGAGGGATGGGGAAAGGCTGAAAGAGAAGCCCATGAGTCAAAATATGGCCCAAACACCTGGAAATTTAATTGCTCAAAGTTTCCATTGTTCCAACCTTGGATGCGAGATGGGTGGCAGATAAAATTTCTAAATAAATAGACATTGGTACCAAGCGGAGGATATAAAAGTTATTGGATAATGCAATAGTAAAGGATTCTAGAGATCATCTACTCAGTTTAAGACACAGGATTGCACTTACAAGACATAAAGATGTTCATTCTTGGTTCGCATGCGACTAACCAGGAGACCCCACGGTTTTTCCACCAGAAACTTATATCTTGTAGAGTCAGCCATCCTTCTTGGTACCAAAATAATCACTGTGAGAACAGGGTTTATATGCCTTCCACGGGGCCACCAAGATACCAAAAACTATGGCCTACACTACTCATCATTTACATTTGCATCAAACCGATATTGTGATGGGAGGGTTATCTTCCCAAAACCTGAGGAATAAATCAGGGCCGTGGTTTAGACTGAACTAGGATATATTTTGTCCGTGTTTTCTGTTTATGGTTTTCATAACACATTCTGGTAAACAGGGGCATAATTATTCACTTCATCCGCCTATCCAGCTAATGTTTCAGATATCAGATTACACAGAGAGAGACAATTTTCGGGTTTTTGTTTTTGAGAAATCTGGCATGATACTTAACCTGGTGTGACAGCCTACTTCTTCTATATGATATGATATGATACTATTGGGCTAGAAGTCACTTATAAGACATGACTATCGAGGCAATTGTCTTAATTATTTATAAAAAATGATAAAGGCAGCATGAAAAAAATTCTCTGCCCAACACTAGTTTGTAAATAAAATACAGCTAATTCCTGGTAAATTTTCATTTTCATTCATATTTGTCCTATGGGAAGAAGGCAAATCTCATTGATACTATTCTACCTCTCACTGTTCAAAGCACCCTTCTGATTTAAGGGCTTTCTTCTGATTCCCTTCAAAGAAAATCTGGATCTAGCACCATATTCTTAAATGAATCTGATGCACTTGCCATCCTGCAGCTGGGTGGCCATTTATCTCAATAAGAAGACTGACGGGCTGGGGTTTGATTCATGAAGGGTGCCATGTTTTCCTTCTTGGTGACACCAATGTCTTTTCTGCATCGGTGACTCTTTTGCAGAGAGTGCAATCCCCAAGACTCCCATCAGTTACAGCAGCAATGTTTCCTGTCTCTGGGAGACAGGAGATGCAGCAGCGCCACACTCAATGGTGGTTGTAAAGTACCTTGGAGTCAATGCAGTCAACAGTTTGCCTGCTTAGGAATAACAGAATAACAGAATTGGAAGGGATCTTGGAGGAAACAACCCACTACTCAAGCAGGAAACGCTGCACCATTTCAGGCAAGTGGTTGTCCAGCTCCCTTCTCCTGTGCAGGGCAACCAAAGGAGACCCAGCTGATCAGCTGGGACTCAATGGGAGGTTGAGAAGAGATGGGGTTGGCGGGGCCAGTCAGAGGTGGGATTTGTTGGTTCTCTGAACGACTCAAAATTTCTGCTACCGATTCTCCAGAACTGGTCAGAACTTACTGAATACCACCTCTGGTCCGGTTGTCTTTTGAAGAAGCACCTTTGGGACAACCATGACCCGGATGACTGAGAATCTCCATAGACATATGTTGTATGGGTTTTTGCTGGAAAGATTGGTAGGCCCGTCAAACTGGCTCTGAATCAAGGCCATTTCCAATTTATGATGTGCCATTTGATCCGATCAAGTCTCTTTTTCAGCAAAAGGAACATGGAGGGAACCAGAGACCAGGAGGGAAAGACGCGTCCTCTGCACACTGCAGTGCTGACCTTCTCCAAGACGTGGCTCCAGAGAGCTGAGGGTCGTAAATCATCTCAGGCTGAGTTTTCTCGTAAATGGTTTCCATTTTGTCTCCCTTCAAGGGGGGGTGGCGGGGAGCTCTGTGTGATCTATAGCGCAGAGACGGCTGTCCATTTTCCAAAGATCTGCCCCTCCTGTTGGGGTCTCTCCTATTTCTCTCCCCACCCCCATATGCTTTTTAATGGCCTGCTTGAAAGCCAAGAAAAGCCAAGAAGTTGCATTGTTAATCTGACTGAGGCCATCATTCGGGCCAGACTGGGCAAAAGCAGACGGCACCTGAAAATCTTTTCAATTCTCACTTGAGCCACAGTTTTGTTTTATATGTTTTTTTTTTAAAGTAATCCTGCATCAAGAGCGCATGATCCAGAGTCTTATTTCTTTCTTTCCTTTCGCAGCCCTTAGGGCACACACATCCCCTTAATCAAAATAATTACTCATTGTATTTGGGTGGGAGGCAGATAATGTAGGAGATGAGCAGACTGAGGCTGAGGGAGGGGTCAAGTACATCATCAGTCTTGAGTCCCTTCATGCCCACAAGAGATGTAAGTCCAGCCCCCCCTTGAATTCCAAAGACTGTTATTGAGTACCAATTTACTTAGTAGTTCAGATTCTTGTAGGAAACTTTAGCATGCAATGTTGTTGTCAGGATTCCAGCAATCGCTCTAATTAAATCATGATTCTTGAGCCAACCTTCAAAAAACTTCAAAGGATTCCTTAGAGGCAACATACTGGCACTGTCCTGTATGTGGTCAACTCTGACATATATAATTTACAGTCCCCTGTGACCCTGTTTTCCCCCTTCCCCCCTGGGTGTTTCATAAACCAGATTCTCCAATCGAGCACATTCACAGGGCTGGGTGTCATCATTCACGTTCTCCTATTAAATATATTCGCAGGCAAAAGCTCTGGTAGTTTAGTTATAATCTTTTAAAGATAAGAGTTGGAATGTACTTTTGCTTCCACCCCCTTTTTTTTGGACACTACTAAAACAGGCAGAGGAATGTTTTATCAGTTGACAGTTGGTAGTTGCGAAGTCATGTCCGACCCATCGTGACCCCTTGGACAATGTTCCTCCAGGCCTTCCTGTCCTCTACCATCCCCCGGAATCCATTTAAGCTCACACCGACTACTCCATCCAGCCATCTCATTCTCTGCTGCCCCCTTCTTCTTCTCTTGCCCTCCATCTTTCCCAGCATTAGGCTCTTCTCCAGCGAGTCCTTCCTTCTCATTAGGTGGCCAAAGTATTTAGAGTTTCATCTTCAGGATCTGGCCTTCTAAAGAGCAGTCAGGGTGGATCTCCTTCAGGACTGACCAGTTGGATGGCCTTGCAGTCCAAGGGACTCACCAAGGGAGTCTTCTCCAGCACCAGAGTTCAAAGGCCTCAATTCTTTGGCACTCAGACTTCCTTATGGTCCAAATTTCACAGCCATACATGCAACTGGGCAAACCATAGCCTTGACTATATGCACTTTTGTTGACAGGGTGATGACTCTGCTTTTTTGTGTACGATAAAACTATATATTTATATTAACTGCCTTCTTCCTGATGTATTGCACCTGATGGATAAAATCTCTGTCATGGGCCCTGTGCTGGACATTGTAAAGTTTTAAAAAGTGAACTTTTAAAACTGTTCCTTAAATCCAAATCTTCCCAAAAGGCAGTCCTCAGATCCTGTTGAATGTCACATTTTCACTAGAAGTTGTCACCGCTGCCCTAAGTGGACTAGAAAACCGAGTCCAAAGGTGGGGGGGAGAGTCAGACTTTGCCTTCTTGTGCTCACATAGGGATTCAAGACTGAGTCCCTGTTTGACTCCTCCCCCAGGCTCACCCAATCTCTCACCTACGTTCACTGAGTTTGTATGCTTTGAATAGGACTTTGAGAAGCTTTAGTCCAAATGTGGGACTTATTTGGAGACCGAATTCGGGAATTTCAAGGGGGTAAAATGGGCACTTTAAATATATACAATGTTGATGGCCCTCTTTTTGCTCCTGAAAAAGATTCCAAAAAGAATGATGGAAAGTTGGCATTCAGATCCAGTTCATGATTCAGAGGATGCATTAACTTCAATGGCTCCACTTGATCCAGAAGCCCTGAGACACTGGGACAGCCCTTGATGGACTAAGCAATGCCTATGCAATGTCAATTAGGCTGTATGCCATGATATCATCCAGATACTTGCCGAGGGAGAGGGACATGGGCAGTAATGCAATGTCACCAAATTGTTTATGTGAAACTGATTGCTGAAACAATCCATCAAACTACATCAGGAGTCTGGAGTTACGTTGGAAAGCACAGTAGCTTTCTGCTTTTCTGCTGGATTTGACTGCCCTCCAATGGTCTCTTCTCCCTTTTCATTCAAGCACAGAGATTTTTTGAAGCTGAGCCATTGGAACTACTGGAAATCTGCTTTATTGTTACAGGGTCTAATAACAGAATCTTGAAAACCTGGCAACGATACTCTCTCTCTTTATACCCAAGAGAATCAAGGCAACGCAAACTTGAGTTTCTTTCTCCTTTCAGGGGAAGCTGGCTTTTACTTAATGGCTGTTGAATATCTTCTTCAAGGTCACGTCCATACAGTTCTACAGAAGGATTCAACTATGCAAAGAAATGGTTTGCCTTGGAGTAAATGCACACTATTCACAGGCAGAGCATGGATCAATAGACACACATCCAGAGTCTTGTGAGTTATAGACATCCCAAATTCATCTCTATGTTTTTGGTGCTAGATGGGGAGAGGCAAGACGATGGAACACTTAAAAGAAAAATTGGCTTAAAGAACTGTATTCATTGAGTTGAAGAGGCAGAGATCCTACTTAAAAGAGCAGGGTTGTAATATATGGTTAATATGTTGGACTTCTGAGGATGAGTGAATAATGATTTTTATTATATATCTAAGTTTATAGATGTAATGTATGCTACAACAAGCAAAGCTTTGATCACACCATCACAACCACCATCCTGATATTTGTTGGCTGCATCATATGAACGCCCTGGTATAAGTTTTCATACATTTTATTATTTTCACCTCTTTTCATCAGAGGCGATTGATAACTACCAGTGCTGAACTCTAGTAGTACAGGCAGTTCTCAATTTATGACCACAATTAGCCCAAAATTTCTGTTGCTAAGTGAGACATTTCTGAAGTTGACCATTTTACAACCTGTCTTGCCACTGTTGTTAAGTGAATCTGGCTTCTCCACCAGAAGGTCACAAAATGTGATCATATGACTCTGGAACAGTGCAAGTGTCATAAATACGAGTCGGTGGCCTACTGTCTGAATTTTGATCACCAGACCATGGGAACGCTGCAATGGTCGTAAGTGTGAAAAATGGTCATAAGTCACTTTTTTCAGTGCTGTTGTAACTTTGAACGGTCACTAAATGAACTGTTGTAAGTCGAATCTGTATCTGTATGTTCTCAACAATGCAAGCAAGGTGGGTTTGTTTAGATCTGTAAAACAATTGGGAGGTGAAAGGGGTAATTTACACCTCTCCTTAATTTCTTCCAGAGTGGAAATTCTTTTTATAGCATTCCCTCTTGGTAGAACTAGAGGAGAATTGCCTTCATTTGCCCTGCATGGAAAGTTTTCATAAGCCTCTACTTCAATTTCCCATCACAAGAGGGAGCACGTTGTCTTCTCCTTGTCGGGCTTTCCAGCCTGTGTATCTTGAACGATCTCGTGTGAAACTTAACAGTCAAGTTAGAAAAGTTTTCAAATCTCTCCGAGCGAATGGAGAAAAAAAAATCCTAACAGTGTATTTGTGAAGTTGTTCTGAAAATCTCTGCGCAGGTAATCCTTGACTTGTGACAGGTCACTAAGCAAGCATTCGAATTTATGACAGACATCCCCAAAGGTACTTATTACTCAGTTCTGAGATATCTACGCCCACCTGTGGTCATGAGATCGCATTTTGGGTGCTTAGCAACTGGTCCATGTTTGTGGACATGTGTATCATCCCACAACCATGTGACTGTGGTTTGTGATGGTTTTGTCCCAAGCCTCGTTTAATTCTGGTTCCTGGCAAAAAAGAAACATCCATAGCAGAGGTGATCTTCAGCAGGTTCTGACCAGTTCACGAGAACCGGTCGTGGAAATTTTGAGTAGTTTGGAGAACCGGTAAATGCCACCTATGACTGGTTCCGCCAACCATATCTCTTCTCTGCCTCCCAAGTCCCAGCTGATCAGCTGGGTCTTCTTTTGTTGCCCTGCACAGGAGAACGGAGCTGGAAAGCAGGTTAGTGGGGTGGGGAGGGAATGGGGATTTTGCAGTATATCCTTCCCCTGCCACGCCCACCAAGCCACGCCCACAGAACCAGTAGTAAAAAAAAATTGAATCCCACCACTGATCCATAGTGAACAATAGGTTCACTTAACAACTACTTTATAATCAACATTTAAAAAAAAAAAAGGTTGTAAAACCAGGTCAGTTACTTGAGGACTTTACAATCCTCACACCTTATGACTGCAATGGGCAACACACCCAATCTATCAAATCTAGTAGAATGGACAAATGCCATCAGACCCACAATCCTGGTCCTGTGCTGTGTTGATGATCCTAAAAGTAATAACCAGCACCTTGAATTGATTTCAGAAAGTAACTGAATGGGATATTCTTAACTCTGGTGCTCATGTTTATAAACTGTTACATGAATCGTAGTTTAAGGTTTCATACTATACATAGCACCCTTCCGTATTTCACTTTCTACAGACGCTAAGGTTTGATTGCACCCACCTACCCATCAGTGGTGGGATTCAAAATATTTTACTACTGGTTCTGTGGGCATGGTGTGGCTTGGTGGGCGTGGCCTGGTGGGCATGGCAGGGGAAGATTACTGCAAAATCCCCATTCCCTCCCCACCCCACTAATCTGCTTTCCAGCTCCGTTCTCCTGTGCAGGGCAACCAAAGAAGACCCAGCCGATCAGCTGGGACTCAATGGGAGGCAGAGAAGAGATGAGGGCAGGGCCAGTCAGAGGTGGGATTTGCCAGTTCTCCAAACTACTCAAAGTTTCCACTACTGGTTTTCCAGAACTGGTCAGAACTGGCTGAATACCACTTCTGCTACCCATGCACACATGCAGTCATTCTTAGCTTTCACAGATTCATTATCTTGTCTTTTTAGAAGTGGGCATTTGTGATATACTTCCCTTTGGATTTTTATTTGCTGATGCAGCTGGTTGATTGCCTTTATCTCCTCTGGGATAAACCCCAGGGAATGTTCTCCCTTAAATAGGCAGAACCTTTTCAGTGGTGACACAATTATCAATCAACAGAGATCCACCCGGATCTTGATTTGCTGGCCAGGCAACCTTTAATAACCAAAGCCAGCTATTCAACAATGCAGATTTGGCTGATGCTTTGATGCCTTACCTTTGGCAACATGACTGTGTTACAGAATTAGCAATTTGGTTGTTGTTGTTTTTTAAATTTAATTTTGCTTTATTTTGTTTCAATGTACTTCACACCAACTGCTTTGTTTGTCCAACAGAGAGGTAAGATGTACTTCCTTTTGTATGTGTGTTCTTTTTCGTTTGTAGTCTGAAACAGGACAATGGGTCCCAGATGTTGGTTTACGAAAGGTAGAAGGTGCTGGAAGTGATGCAAAGCAACGTAGCAAAGGAAACAGTCTAAGAAAATCAGACGCCTTCTTCTCTCTTTCTCTCTCTCTCTCTCTCTTCCTGCTTGCCTCCATTTGTTCGCAGCTGCTGGGGTTCACTTGTCCTCAGCAAGCCGAGGGAAGAACTCTTTCTTGTGTCAACCCTCCCAAAACAGAAAAAAAAAAACCAGTATAGCAAGAGACTTGCCTGGCTGAGTCTAGCAGGAGAAGATCCGCTGTGATGATGTCAGCAGAAGCATATTTTTAACCTGCGTTCAAGCGAACAGGAAATGGCCCCAAGAAAAGACATCAAAAGCTCGGACAATACAGATCCTGCCTGGATTTTCCCAGAACAACAACAACAATTATTGAAACAAAGTAAAAAAATTAAAAAAAAAACATTCCCGTCTCTGCAGGCTGGAAAAAAAAAATTATAAAGGAATTGGAAACAGGAAGCTCCAGCTAAATAAAGAACTGTGCTCTCTTCCCTTTTCCAGGCCTTGTGCTGGGAATCGGGAAGAATACGCATCAGCTCTTGAAAAGGAGGGTACAGCTGGGTTGGGGTGGGGGTTGGAGGGTTACTCATTCTATTGGCAGCTGCCTTAGAAGCCGGTGCCTGGCGAACCTTTATTGGGAAAAGAATGTGACTTCATCAGATGATACAACGGACTTTGCTACACTTGAGGAACATCCGTGACTTCCAAGTGAGGTCCTCTTGAAGACAAGAGTCAAGTTGAGCAAACACGTAGGGGTTGCATCTGGAGCAAGCACTTACGTGCCAAATTGGGAAAGGAAAATGTGTCACTCCAAACAGAACACAGATTTTCATCTGATGTGCACATGCTGGTGTGGAGATGGGAATTTGGAGCGAGTGACTCAAGTTGAGATGGATGTGTCTCACTGCTTGGGGGGAAGACAACAAGGTGATTTATGCAACCGCATACTTTATTGCCGTAGCTGTTGATGAACATCAAGTCCTTCTAATGAATTCTTTAAATCTGACTTGCCGTGGTGGCCACTGTAAATAAAAATTTCCTCAAAGAAGTTGAAAATGACCCCCTTTGAATGAGAGCTGCCCTCTATAAAGTGGACATGGACACTGTAATCAACTAATCTAATCGTGGTTGACAACTCGTTTTTCTATTGTATCCCACTTTCTTACTCCTGGCCCAGTAACTTTCTTCTCCAATCTTCTTCAAAAGAACCTCACAGCCATTTGTGTATGACTAGAAAATAAGTTATATAGATTTGCTATGTTCCTGTTGTCTTTGTCTTTGTACAACACACATTAACTTAAAAGTTCTGGAGGAGGAATCATATCCTGATCCTTGTTGATCAACTCCTTCTGTAATCATGAACAGTTACAGGAACAATTCCCCCATCAAATGGAGAATGCTTGTGAACCTTCATGTTGTCTGATGGTGGTAGTCTATGACAGTGTTTCTCAACCTTGTCACCCAAGATGCGTGGACTTCAACTTCCAGAATTCCTCAGCCAGCATGGGAGTTGAAGTCCATCTATCTTAAAGTTGCCAAAGTTGAGAAATAATGGTCTAGGACAAGTAGATGCTATCCATCAATGTTGGATTAAAACTCCTGGACTCTTAGGAGTTTTTGTCCAACATAGTTGGAAAATGCCAGGTTGAGGAAAGCTGGTGTGGACAATAATTTCTGAAGGAGGCATCAAAAGCAAACTATCAACGGCAGTAATAGCAAGAACAGCTATAAATCTACTCTGGGAGACATTTTTACCAACTTCTTTACACTAGGGGGAACAGTACATATGATCCTGCTGCCCGCTTTTCAGTACATCTCTTTATGGAAAGTGGTTTGTGAGGGCAGCTGCTCATATTCCAAGCTGCATCACTGTCAGAGAGAGGGAAACTTGGATGGGACATTGCTTCTTCTCTTCACTCGAATCAGTGTTTCTTTCCTTGTAGGAAGAAGTAGCAGATCAGGCAGCAGCCTTAAGAAAGTTGGGCAGTAACCTTAGAGTTCTAGAATATCAGCACCAAGGCTTTCAATGGTACAGTGGCCTTGGCAAGTGCATGACAATGCTGGAGTCCAGTGCCAACCTTGATTCAGTGCTTGTAGTCTGAGAAAGATGAACTGTGCCAGAAGCTGCAATACCCACCAAAGATCTTCATGGCATTTGCATGAATGGCCTTTTCATGAATGAAGGCAGAAGCCTTGTGAATGAACAAAAGGATGAATGCAAGAGTTGAAAGTACAAGCATTCAATTAGAAGTTGCCATCGTACCTAGCATCCAACCCAAGTAAAGAAGGGAAAACAAATGAGCAGAACCAGCAGCAACTTCTAGGCTATCGGATCATCCCTGCCACAACAGCAGCCTGCTTTTTCATTTCATTCCTATTGCAATCTGAAAAGAGGAGGGTTAAATGCAGAGAAACAGATGGCGGTCCCTAGCGAATAAGCTTTGCTTTGGGACTCTGCGCTGCTGACTTGAATATGCTAGGAATGCATACTGAGACTTCCTGTTGTGCTTTCCCCACACTGATGAGGTCAGATCATTTTAGTTCCTTGGCAATGATCCAAGCTCTGGGCCCCGGCACCTAGCTCCCCTAACTGTCAGGACCTCTTGGGAATGCTCCAGCTGGATGTTGACTCTTGGGGTCCAGGGAAAGCTTTTCAAATCCCTAGGAGAAGATGGGAGGGAGGCAGTCTGCTCTGTAGCCCCTCCAATCATCACAAAGAGCCTGGATGTTTTCTAAGGATCTTTCTTTCCTTTGAGATTGTTGGCTGACTTCCCAAAACACGCTTCATCTCATGCCTGAATTCACCCATTTTCTGCCTTCACCTAGTGTTAAACCAATTAGGCTGTGTTCTCCCAACATGCTTCCCCTTACCGCCACCCAAACAAACAAAAATCATATTCAAATTAAGATCAAGGCTTTGGAAATGGAACTGACCCAATTAAGAATATTGTGCGAATGTCATTAATGGCCAATATGGAATCATTCTTAGTATGAGAACCAACAATAACAACAACAACAACAACTGTAATTCTAGATCAATTTTCTCAATTATGTTATGTTTTTGAGATCTGCAGCTATGAAATCCCATCATACCCACTCATGGACCCTGCCTAGGAATGACTGGACTTGTGCAAATAAAGGTGTCAAATTAGGAACATAGATTCAACTATTCAGAGAAGCATTTGGTCCAGCCAAAGACGTTAAAGATCCTACTGTGTGTCCTGCAAAGCAACTAATATTAGTATCTCCAGCAGTGTATTGGGGACTCCCATTACCTCGGGAGGAGATTAGCAAGAAGGAGAGACTAAATAGCCTTTCAGAACCCATGCATGATGTTGTTGTTTTGTGTTTATGTTTGTTCATGTTTGTTGTCTAAAAATTAAAAAAATACACAAAAAAAAAAAGAACCCATGCATGACACTCAACTTTCTCTGCTGTCTAAATGGGACCATACCGTTCTTTTTCCATTGTATCTAAGGAGAAGAGGCTAGATTAGGAATGCAGCAATATTACTCTTTTTGAATAGTCTACCACTAAATTTCTCTCTTATTGTCACTTGAGATGGTTGTCACTCACTGCTCAGAAGGAGAAGACAATGCCATGAAAACCTGAGCAGATGAAGGAAACTCCCTGCAATTCAGCCCAGGATGGATGGATGGATGGAAGGAAGGAAGGAAGGAAGGAAGGAAGGAAGGAAGGAAGGAAGGAAGGAAGGAAGGAAGGAAGGAAGGAAGGAAGATTCTCTATGGCCTGACAGCTGGTCAATATGCTATGGATGCAGACTCCCTTTGGGCAAGGCTTCTGACTGGCCACAAAAGCAGCTGTCCTCCCTGTCTCTTCTCTGTTTCCCTCTCCCTCCCCTCACTCAGGCAATCCATTCCAATCAAGCTAGCTCAGAGATGGACAGGCTATTTGCTTAGTCTAACCTCCGCCAGAGAGATCCATTAACCACCCCACAGTTCCTGGAAGGCAGACAATCCCTGACCAATAACACAAGCAGACAGCTATAAAGGAAGATGCACTGAATGGGAGGGAGGAAAGGAGGGGCCGGAGGATGGCAGGATCCAGGCTGCTTGTCTGGACCCCAGGTTGAAGCTTTGCAAGAGACATCCTCCGGGGAGGGTGCCCAATTTTTCCAGACGTACTTTCCAGAGAAGTCCCCAGCCTCTCCGGTATCAATGATACCGGAGGGTCGTTGGAGATCCTGTCCACCTAAGATTACACCATTAAACTTATTGAGACCCGACAGATAAATAGCCTGAGCTAGACAAGGCATCTTCCAGGGTTCCAAAACTAACTCTGTTCAATAAATGTGATCCCAAGTTAAAGGGAGAAGCAAAGTTCTTGCATAGTGAACCTAGATTGCTAGTGTTTATGCTAAAATAACATTCATGGGTAGCAGCATCTCCAAATGTCCATTCACCCTAAGACAAACAGCTAATGTAGCTTCCTTCCACATTTTATTCTCTACCCCTGGAGAATTTCCACTTTGAGCAGCTGAGCATAGTTCCAAACAAAGCATGAAGCAGATATCTCCAACCACTCTTTAATTTCTAAACATAAGGGAGGGAGAGTTACAGCACAAATGAGACCTACGTGGTTATTGTCAGCCCCCCAGGTAGGCGAGACTAGGAATCTGAACTCCTTAGGAAGGCTAAAGCTACTTCTATTAAAGTGGGCTTTAATAATAGAATTTTTCAAGCCTCATTATGTAGGATCTTACCCTTCTTATATTTATATGAATTAAGGTGCTATCTGCCTGGGTTTCTTCTGTATAAATTGGTTGTTTTAGACTTAAGATATGTTTTCCTGTCATTGTAGTAACTGGTCTCATTGATCCCCCCACATCAAGGTTATCTTCCTTACCGTTTGCATTAAGGCACACAGATATCAAGTTTCCTTTTCTTATCCTGGCTAAGGATGTTAAAGGTCCAGGATCGAAGATCTAAATGTCAGCATCTGGTTGTCAAGTCTGCCATCTTGTCCTAGTCCCTCTTATCACTGTCCCTAGGAAAATGTCTTCCCAAGATAAAAGGGTATTAACATTTGTTTATGGGTATATCACCTTTGCCATCTAAAAGGGTGTTTTGGCATAGTCATGTCCATCAATTTACAAATCTGGACTACAAATCCTAGAATTCCCAGCCAGCACGATCCCTTTGGCGCTTCCAGAATTTCTGGAGAGCACCCAATTCAAAAAGGGGAATCCTTTATTTGACTAGTTATCATACTGAAAGAGAGAGAGAGAGGAACATCCCATCTGTTCCCAACAGACGTTGGAGAATCAGCATGTGGTCCTTTGGTGAGTTGATTTTTCTTTTGTGCAAAAATTGTCTTCCAATTCTATTCGCTATTTTCAGGACAGCAAGAGATTTTCTATGTTCTGGCCATTATCCATGCGAAGAAACAAGCTCACTTATTATTTGAAGGATTATCTTTTCCCACTTATATCTATATGACCCATCAGAGCAGAAGGCAGGTATGTCATAGGTATCCTCGCTTAAGGAGGTCTATCTTGTGGGATCAAGAAGAAGGGCCTTTTCTGTGGTGGCTCCCTCATTCTATAGAAATAAGACTGGCCCCAACCTTGACACTCTTTCAAGAGGCGTGGAAGATTTGGTTTCACCAAAGGGGCCTGGGGACCTCAGGGAGATATGGAGTCCATCAAAGGTTGTTATCATGAGGTGGTAGAGTTTTATTGGCCTTTATATTGAGATTTTATTTTTATAAGCTGCCAGGAATCATCATGAGTTGAGTTAGGTGGCCATATTAATTTTCTTAATTAAGGAAATAATAATAATAATAATATTCACCCCAGTTCCAAAACTCAGCCTTGAAGAGTTCTGGAGTTATTCTTAGGGAATCAGAGCGGGAAATGTGCAATTGAGAAGGAAAGGTTGGATTGGAAGGACTTCTTTGCCAGAAAGCTGTTTTAGCTCCATCACGGAAGGAGTTGAAATGTGGAAACAAAAAGAGTTCTAAAGCTGCAGTCGCAGTGGCTCCTTCCTCTGCTGTGCAACAGGATTCCAGAAACAGCTATCTTGGGAGAGAAGGCAGGGAAGAGGGAGACAGTTCAGCCCAGAGATGGATAGAGATTACTCCCTGCTGCAAGTAGCTAAATAACAGAATAACAGAATTAGAAGGGACTTTGGAGGTCTAAGTTGTTCCACTGGTTAATCGTTCTAACTGACAGGAAATTTCTCCTTAGTCCTAGGTTGCTTCTCTCCTTGATTAGTTTCCACCCATTGCTTCTTGTCTTGTCCTGATTTCTGGTGCTTTGGAGAATAGCTTGGCTCCCTCTTCTTTGTGGTGGTATTCAGCCAGTTCTGACAGGTTCTGGAGAACCAGTAGAGGAAATTTTGAGTAGTTCAGAGAACCGGTAAATACCACCTCTGGTTGGCCCTGCCCCCCATCTATTTGCTGCCTCCAAAGTCCCAGCTGATCGGAGTCCCAGCTGATCGGCTGGGTCTCCTGAGTTGCAAGTAGTGCTGTTGTCATTGGGTTTGTGGTGGGTGTGCCATTGCACCAGTGGTGGGGTTCAGCCAGTTCGCACCACTTCGGGAGAACCGGTTGTTAACTTGCTGAGCCGTTTGGTGAACTGGTTGTTGGAAGAAATCATTAGGGCAGAGAACCGGTTGTTAAATTATTTGAATCCCACCACTGCATTGCACCCTTTTCTGGATTCCCCTCTGGGGTTGCAGCTCTTCCCCTTTGCAAGGTCAACCCATTGGCAGGAACATACACAAATCAAATTGTTACAATAAGGAAGAGTAGAACTGCTGCAATATTGACAATAGAATTTAATTCTGAGACAATAGAAAGCTTAGGAAGAGCAAACTGTAACCTCAGTTGTTTTAATCAAGATTATCCATTTTTGTACCCTTCCAACCACCCCCTCCCACCAATTCTCTTGGTCATATCAATACACAGGGTTTGCTTCACCCAGTGCTCCAACCTACAGTATAAGGGTTAGTAGGACCTATGATTCCAATGATTGCAGTTTTCAAAATATGCTCAAAGACTTAGCACAAACCCTACCAATTGGGTATGGTGCCCAATGATTTATCTATACCCGAGCACTTTCTAAGTATAAAAATTGACATAGGTTGACCAGGTTGATCTCATCCTGGTTATGAAGGACTATAAGATGTTATCGGTTCATTTTCGGTGGATCAAAATTCATTGCTTAGAGCAAGAGTTGATGACTAACTTCAAATTACCCTTGAAAAATTTAAGTTGGCTCCCATTGTTTTTATAATAATTGAACTAAATAAATAAATGCGCAATTGATAGCCATGACAGATTCCAGTTTGTGTCTGATGTGAAATCACATGAAGTAACATACTTACATTCTATATCTAAATTCAGTAAGTACAGGTAGTAGTCAGGGGTGGGATTCAATTTTTTTAACAATCAGTTCTGTGGGTGTGGCTTAGTTGGTGGGCGTGGTTTGATGGTCATGTGACTGGGTGGACGTGGCTTGGTGGTCATGTTATTGGCTGGGCATGGCCAACTCAATATCACTCACATCGAGGCACGCATCTCCTTGCCTGGCTTCTCATGACTGTGGGGATGCTGCAACAGTCGTAAGTGTGAAAAATGGTCATAAGTCACTTTTTTCAGTCCCATTGTAACTTTGAATGGTCACTCCACACAAGCAAAGTACCAGCAAAGGAGGGGGGAAAAACTCCAGAGATGTTCCTGAGACAGGAAGTCTAGTCCTGCCAAGAATGTAATAAGGGTTAACGGAGAGGCAATTTCTGTAAGCAACACCAGAATGTTTCCTTCCTGCCTTCCTTACAGGATTAGGCCAGTAATTTCTTCTAACAACCGGTTCTCCGAACTGCTTAGAATGTTGACAACCAGTTCTAGAGAATAGGTGCGAACTGGTAGAATCCCACCCCTGGTAGTAGTCCTCCAGTTACAACAGTGATCATTCAAAGTTACAACGGCATGGAAAAAAGTGACTTAGGACCATTTTTCACAGTAATGACCATTGCAGCATCCTTATGAGCCAAATTCAGACAAGCGAAATAAATGAGGAAGCCAGATTCACTTAACCACCATGTTCCTAACTTAAGAGCTTTAGTGATTCACTTAACAATGGGGGCAAGGAAAGTTGAAAAACAGGGCAAAGCTCACTTAACAAATGTCTCACTTAGCAATTTTGGGCTCAGTTATGGACGTAAGTCAGGGACCATAAATAAATAAATCATTCCTAGTTTACACGTTCATTGGAGTTTGGAAGGTGCTATCCGTGAGCATTCCCATCATGTACTCATCTCCAATATGGATAACCATCTTTTCAAAACAGCGTTTGAATAGCTATCATTCCTTTAAAAAGAAGAAGCTGGAGCTTTTCAGAACAGGTCCATCCCTGATAGGTCTATCGGCCCCTGCTGGGCCCTTCGTGCTCTGGCTTGTCCTGAGGATATGATGGACAGCTATCTTCATCCTGAATGACACTTGTGGACTCCACAAAGTGTGTGAGGGGTTTGTGGATGACTGATCTGGCCTCCCCCAGGCAAAACTAACAAGGAAAGGCCATCACCCCTCTTTAATCCACCTTCGGCTCTGCAACTAAGAGGAGTCAGTGAACCTTGTCCTTCTGACCCAAGAAAAGCTAAAGGAACAAGGCAACCAGGAGGCAGGAACGTCAGGGCACTGGACAGTTGGTCAGCATTCGGTATCTCCCTGCTAGGCCCAGCCCCCCCAGGACTCTTGTCTCTTCCATTGTGCCCTCCGAAAGAGGAGGTGGGGCCCCCAGAATATTTCAATCCAATTGGTACCATGACAGAAGGCTTTGTTGGGCCCCTGTCACTCTTGCCAAGGTGTCATGGCCTCTGTTGCCAGGGCAATGCAAGGAGACTGAAGGGACCAGGGAAAATAGGCATATGATAGAGTAGATGTTTTTAAGTGCCTGGGGAATTAGCAGTTAACCAGGGGAACCAGGGCATCCTAGTCTGTAAGAAAGCATCACTGGTGTGGGAAAATTTGTTCAAGGTCTCTTCTCCCCTTCAGGAATAAGTGACTGTTGTTGCTTGTTTATCCCTTTGGGATGCCTCCCCCTCCCCAATTCAGAAGGACTCTGGGCAGTGAACAACCAATTTAAAAAAAACAACAAGATCAAAATATCAGCCTTGGAACCAAATAAGCAGCAGCAAAGGACTCAACATTCATCTCCCTAAAGCCTCTCTTAAAACCTCTCTAAGTGTTGGACATACAGTAACTCAACCCTTGGTCTAACGCCCATGGGAAAAGGCAAGTCTTCAATGATTTTCGAAAGAGCAACAGGGTCATCGCCTTCTGAATTTGGGGAGGGGGCATGGAGGGACTTCCATAGCTGATGTCACAACAGAGGGGATGAGCTTCTTTGGTCATATTGAGTCACTTAAGGCAAGGTTGGGCTCTCAGAAATGGATTGCCCTTAAGGTGCTGATGTTAGATAATTTCTGGGGGGAAAAACTTTGAGGATCCCCTTTTGGAAATGTTGTTGTTATTGATGAGGATGATATATTAGTTCCATTAATATAGGAACCTCTAAACTTGCAATCCTTGGGCTGGGTTCAAGCAACACATTTAACCCCAAGCCAGGTGAGTGAAACACAATGTGTATTTTTACATTAACAGATTAACAGAGTTGGAAGGGGCCTTGTAGGATATTTAGTCCAACCCTCCCTGCCCAAACAGGTGACCCTACACCATTTCTGATGGATGGCAGACCAGTCTCTTCTTGAAAGCTTCCAGTAATGGAGCTCCCATAGCTTCCAAAGGCAACTTCTATTCCATGGGTTGATTGCTGGTCTCACTGTCAGAAAATGCCTCCTTATTTCCAGGTTGAATCTCTCCTTGATCAGTTTCCATCCATTATTCCTTGTCTGGCCTTCAGGTGCTTTGGAAAATAGCTTGCCCCTTTCCTTTCTGTGGCAGTCCTCAAATATTGGAAGCCTGCTATCCTGTCTCCCCTGGTCCTTCTCTTCACTAGACTAGCCAGGCCCAGTTCCTGCAACCATTCATTGTATGTTTTAGCCTCCAGTCCCCTAATCATCTTTTGGTTTTTCTTGCCTAAGTGTACAAATTTACTTTTCTCAACATTGAATTTCATTTTGTTAGATAGGTCCCAGTGTTCAAGTCTGTCAAGATCCATGATCCAAGATCCATATTGGGATTTAACATGATGACCTGGTGCCCATAAAATGCTAAGACTTGGCAAACAGGCATATATTTATGATGATTTCAATGTCCTGAAGTCATGTGATCACCATTTGCAAGCTAGGTACCAATAGGCAATGTCAATAGATACGCTTAATAACTGCATGATTCACTTAGCAATTGCGGTGATTCTCTTAACACCCATAGCTAAAGAGGTCACAAAATTGCAATGTGACTAACTTAACAAGCACCTTGCTTATCAATGGGCATTCTGGTCCCTGTTATAGGTGTAAATTGAGGATGAGCTGTATTTTTCACCCTGCTTCTTACATAGATTAATAACAGAATAATAGTGCTGGAAGGGACCTTGGAGGTCTTCTAGTCCAACCCCCTGCTCAAGCAGGAGACCCTAGACCATTTCAAACAAATAATTGTCCAATCTCTTCTTAAAAACTTCCAGTGTTGGAGAATTCACAACTTCTGGAGGCAAGTTGTTCCTCTGATTAATTGTTCTCACTGTCAGGAAATTTCTCCTTAGTTCTAGGTTGCTTCTCTGGTCAAGGAATTGCACAGCCGGGGTTCAAATGGAGTCAGAGATGCTGGCACGAACCAGTTTTATATCAATAAATATATTTACAGTAAATAAGATAGGCAAAGAGGAGCATCGTCAGGTAAATCAACACCTCAGGCACATCATGAGGTAAATTAACAGCGAACACAGGATGCCTGGAGGAAAAAGGCGGGAAATGAGGAAACTCCCCCCTTTACACTCACAGCAACCAATCACAGCTCAGATTACCTCATCCAACACCCTTCAACCGATTAGCCATAACTGTGTGTTCTTAATTCATTGTCCAACTCTTCGGTGTCCTAGCTATTAAATTTTAAATATCTTAACAATTCTTTCCTTGATTGGTTTCTGCTATAATGTCACCCCTCACCCTTCTTTTCATTAAATTCCAGCAATTGAACAGGGTTGAATAGTATAGAGCTGGACGGGACCTTGGAGGTCTTCTAGTCCAGCCCCCTTCTCAAGCAGGAGAACCTATACCATCTCAGACAAGTGACTGTCCAGTCTCTTATTAAAAACCTCCAGTATAAAGCACCCACAACTTCTGAAGGCCAGCTGTTCCACTGGTTAATTGTCCTCACTGTTAGGAAGTTTCTCCTTAATTCCTGGTTGCTTCTCTCCTTGATTAGTTTCTACCCATTGTTTCTTGTCTTACCTTCTGGTGCTTTGGAAAATAGATTGACTCTTTCTTCTTTGTGGCAGCCCCTCAAATATTGGAAGATGGCTATCATGTCTCCCCTAGTCCTTCTCTCCACTAGACTACCTATGCCCTGTTCCTGCAGCCGTTCTTCATATGTAGCCTCCAGTCCCATCATCATCTTGGTTACTCTTCTCTGCACTCTTTCTAGAGTCTCAACATCTTTTTTTTACATTATGACAACCAAAACTGGATGCAGTATTCCAAGTGTGGCCTTACCAAAGCATCATAAAGTGGTATTAATTAATCTCTAAGATTTCTGCTCAGTACATATTTTACAAGGCCAAAAATCCCACTGAATGAAATGGGAATGTTCAGTTCAGTTTGCAGCTACCGTTTTGCTGCCCATTCAGGCCTGAATTCATTTTCACTTGCGCAACTTCGCCAACCTTGCCTCGGATGTGAAGCCCTGGCATGCAGTTAATTCCCTTTGTGATATGGATATCTTGCCCCACTACCCTCCCCACTTCTCTCCAGAGTGTTTCAATGCTATGTTGGCTGCAGCGAATAAGACCTAGACTAGGAAAAGTGATATTTATTATTACACCAACTGCAGTATCGTTTTACTGGGTTTTGCAAATCCCTCGTTTGCTCAAGCCAATGCCCATTCAGGAGGCTTTTCAGACAACTCCATTTTGACAATAATTAGCCTGGCCTACTTGATGTGATCCTGCTGGCACTGCCTTGCACCTGCGTCATTAGCAGCCAATGTCACAGTTTCCCTTTGCACCACTTTTGGTGCTCTTGTCACTTGAAGACAAAACTATCTTTGGCTTCCCTGCTTTGTTTGCCTCTACCAGATCTCACTCCCTTTGACGTGGCCACAATTTTATTTTTATTATTAGATGTTTTTATCCCAGCTTTATTACTTTGTAAGTAACTCCAGGCAGCCAACATTGAGGAACATTAGTATAAACATATAAAAGTGTTTAAAAGAGAAAACAAAAACAGGAAGAAAAGTGTCAAAGCTAGTTAGGGAAGGAGGAGGAGGAGGAGGAGGAGGAGGAGGAGGAGGAGGAGGAGGAGGAGGAGGAGGAGGAGGAGGAGGAGGAGGAGGAGGAGGAGGAGGAGAAGAAGAAGAAGAAGAAGAAGAAGAAGAAGAAGAAGAAGAAGAAGAAGAAGAAGAAGAAGAAGAAGAAGAAGAAGAAGAAGAAGAAGAAGAAGAAGAAGAAGAAGAAGAAGAAGAAGAAGAAGAAGAAGAAGAAGAAGAAGAAGAAGAAGAAGAAGAAATAGAGTAAGGATGCACCAGGAAGAATGAGGAGATAAAGAGAAGCAATAAGGAGAATTCCCAAAGAGGAAAGGTAGATAGATCTTCAAGGCAAATGTTCTCCAGACTCCATCCAATCTACAGAACACCCCTGTCATTATGTGCCATTCAGTCAGGACCCACATATGTTTTAAAGACCAGCAGGCACATAACTTGGGTTAACTATTGATATACTATATATTTTCCTAGCTTCCTCCAATTTGGTGTGTCCTGCAGAGATGTATTAGGACTGTAGAAAAAGACCAGGTCCACATCTGCAGGGCCAATGAAACTGATTTATCGCTAAAAGCCAATGCGCGGATATCTTCTCAACTAAAAGCCAATGCACAGGTATCTTCTCAACTAAAGGTCAGCACTTGCTTAGAGGTAAATCAGGGTCAGTGGCATTCAAGAAGGGTTAGGTTTAGTTCTCTTACGGCTATGTAGGGATTCCAAGCTGATCCTCCTTTTTATTCCATCTCCAGGTTCCTTCTCCTACAGCAGTTTTCCATGGTTGCAGAAACAATCCATCTTGGGAAGGCTGTTCAAGAAACAGCAATATTTTCAGGCCCACAAGGAAGGCCAGTCCAGAAAGAAAAAAAAGTGGTTTCTCCTCCTCATGATTTGTTTAAGACATCACACAGTTAGTGGCTCACCCAGGCTTATGCGCTCTGCTCTTTGACCTTCTAGAGGCCAAAAGATCAAGTGATACATACCGTTTTTTTTCTCTGCCTCTTAATTCTTTTTTTTGGCCCCGGTTCTTTCAGGGCTCAGCAAAATAGAAGCTTGGAAGAAGGCTGGATGACCTTCCAGCCTCTTCCCAGAAGGTCAAATGCTATATTTTTATCCTCGGGATGCCAAAAGTGGATTTTTCTGTCCCTCTTTTCTTTTCTTCTGTTTCTTTTTGTCGTTTTCTCTTCTTTAATTTCCCCATATCATCCAGACACAGTGTAGTGGGGGAAATTGACACAGATAAGGAGGAAAATGTGGCTCCCCCCCCCCAAAAAAAAACCCTCCCTAGAGGTGTTGCAAGTTTCTTGATGGAACAATTAATCAGTGGAACAACTTGCCTCCAAAAGCTGTGGGTGCTCCAACCCTGGAGGTTTTAAAGAAGAGATTGACAATCATTTGTCTGAAATGGTACAAGGTTTCCTGTTTGAGCATTGGGTTGAACTAGATAAAAGACTTCCAAGACCCCTCCCAACTCTTGTTATTCTGTTAAGCTTTAAAGCAGGGGTCTCCAACCTTGGCAATTTTAAGGCTTGTGGACTTCAACTCCCAGAGTTCCTCAGACAGCTTTGCTGGCTGAGGGACTCTGGGAGTTGAAGTCCACAAGCCTTAAGGTTGCCAAGGTTGGGGACCCCTGCTTTAAAGGATTCATAAAACTTTCTCCAACCTGACATCCTCTGTGTGTGATGGGTTACAATACCCCACAACTGCTAAAGTTGAACTCATTTTTAGTTCGGGCTCCATCCACTTTGTAATATGGCCCTTGACCTACTGCAGAAAACTTGGTGTGACCCTCAAGTTGACCAAAGCTATAGATAGCAATAGCACTTAGACTTATATACTACTTCACAGTGCTTTTACAGCCCTCTCTAAGTGGTTTACAGAGTCATCCCATAGTCCCCAAACAATCTGGGTCCTCATTTGACCCACCTTGGAAGGATGGAAGGCTGAGTCAACCGTGAGCCTGGTGAGATTCGAACTGCCAAATTGCAGGCAGCCGGCAGGCAGCAGAAGTAGCCTACAGTACTGCACTCTTAACCACTGGGGCACCTTGGCTCCTTATATCCAACAGTTAAAGTAGTGATATCCCAGTTAAAAAGCCAAGTCAACCAAGACTTACTTTTCCTATTTGATGGGCTCCATCTCTTTAGCCTCAACCCTAAATTCCTCGATACCTTAAACAGGGCCTTTACTTGTTCTTGAGCTGAAAGATCCCAGAAAAACTTCTGAAAATTCACTTTGCCTTTGAAATGAGTGCTAAAGAGACTAGCCTCATAAGCAATGACTTCTCAGCCGGAATAATTTTGTATGATTTCATGTCTAGGGGGCAGCTGGCTTAGGAACTTGCCCTTGTGGTGTGTGCAGCTCAGCTTGGCTGAAAGAAAGCAACCCACCCACCCCTTCAGCTCTTGACTTCCATCAGCTCAGAGACTCCCTTGGAAGGCAGCAGAGATTAGCTCTTCCTCTGAACTTTAAGGTGGGAAACAGCAGAGTTAATAGGTGGCCTGGAGCAGGGGGCACCAACCTTTTGGACCTCAGGGACCACCAAACTCATAATTTTAAATCCCGTGGACCAGAGACCCTAGAGAAATCCCCCAAAAAGTCTGCAGGAAAATTCCCCACCCCATTTTCCTACCGATCGATCGCGTTCTTTATTTGGGATCACAAGTTACCGTCTCCAGCTCCCTTCTCACGGGAGAGAGAGGAGAGAGAGAGAGACTTTTGGCTTCATGCAAGGAAAGCAGCAGAAGCAGCAGAAGTCTTTCTTTCTCTCCCCCAAACTCTGCCAGAAATGAGTCTTTGTGAGACTTGTTGTGCTGGCACAGCCTCTTGGAGCAAGGATGCCTTGCAGGGTCCAAAAGACTCATTTCTGATGGAGTTTGGGGGAGAGAAAGAAATACTTTTGCTGCTTTCCTTGCATGCAGCCAAAAACAGAAGAAAGAAGCGAAAAGAAGCAGCCCGGTGGCCAGGCAAGGTGCATGGGGCAAGTGGGGCAAGTTCCCCCCCTCCACCCTTTCCCCCCTCCCCTCACTACCTCGTGTTGTACGCAGTGCAAAGTGATGCAAGCCTTGTGTTCCCATGCAGCCTGGATTAATTACTTTGGGGGTGACATTTCTTTGTGGACCGCCAAAATTTTCTCGCAGACCACCAGTGGTCCCCAGCCCACTAGTTGGCGACCACTGGCCTGGAGGATCAAATGAAGACAGAAGAAATAAGCATGACATGTTGCTACATTAAGGCCATAGAGCTGATTTGGAAAGTGAACAGGTGCCTTGAAACTGCTTTTCGGTGGTTTTTCAGTTCCCTGTTGGTCTATTTTTTTTTTAATTTCATTGTACTCTCCTCCCCCTTTTGCTTTGAATTGGAAGCATCACCTTGGCATATGATGTGCAGAAGGTAGTTATTTCAAGCAAGGTGTGCTACAGGCCTCTGAACTGCAAGTAAGGTGTCATCTTTTTTCAGTCATAATACTGGTGAGATTTCCATGTCTCACTTCCTCATTTATTCCTCCCACCCCATCTCAAAAAGTTTGGAGCCTGAAGCACAGGGCTGGCATTTTCATGAAGGACAAAGCATGATCCAGGGTCAGGTTTCTGTCCTAGATCGTTCCATCACCGAACTCTTCCTGATTCACAATTTAGTAACTTTAATCTGGTGAAATCACAACTTTTGTTGTGAAGTTCCACAGTGTGTGAGAATCAGAAGTGTGGATATGCAATAGCACCTTTTCAATTGGATACAGTCTTCCAAATCATGAATTTTCAGGAGGTGGGGGAGATGAAGAAAGAAGGAAAAAGGAAGGAGGAGGAGGAGGAGGAGGAGGAGGAGGAGGATATAGAGCCCATCAAAGCTGGCCTACATCCTCTAGGACATTAAAGTCCACCCAGAGGCGCTCACACTTTTTGCAACACTTCACATCAAAACAAGAACAAAAGATTCAAAATGAATATATAGATATTTTTATTGTATAGTTGCTTTGACGTGGCTTAGAAGACCACCCATAGAATTGTTTTTCTTCTCATGTCTTCACCAGTGTTTCAGAAGTTCTTTACTTTGGTTTGCAAGAAAAAGGAGGAGGAGGAAGAGAAGATAATTAAGAAAGTTATAATAAATACATTAGGATGCATTTTAACCCTTTAAATAAATTTCTGAAATAAATAGCTTGCTTTGTTACAGAAGATATGAGTATGGTTAACAAAAATATATACAACAAAGAAGGAGGTATACAATCAACATTATTATATTGGATACAAGGTTTTGCAAAATAACACAACTTTAGGGAACACACTAGTCAGAATGCCTTCAGTTCGAGATCCTAGGAAGGAGCTTCCCACCCAAAAAAAAGAAAGAAAGAAAAATATATCACTTATAGCAGAAGCCATAAATGCTTGGGATAGGGGCCTTTAAACTGGACAGACCAAAGGATGACAGCTTCAAATGTTTATGAAAGAACAAAGAAACTAGGCAACAGATACTCAAACCATTATTATTTTTGCCAGACAAACTGTGACAGGTGAATATGGACTCAAACAATACCCATGATTTAACCATATTTAGCCAGTGGTATCGAGGTACCCATGGAGTAAGTCTCTACACGTCCAAAGAGAACAGAATTGAATGTCCTTGCTTATCTTAACAAAACTCCTGATTTACCGTTTTTTTCAGACGGATGTTTTTAACTGTTTTGGTTTTCACAAAAGGAGACCATTTTCACAATAACCTCAAATCAGTAACAGAATTCTGTAACTCTGCTAGATTTGGGAAGCTGCCTCTCTCCAGTCTTGATGCATACAAGGGACTATATCATTAGAAAGTAGTTTTCTAATGAATTAAATGTTCCAAAATTGTCACGATGCAAAAAAAAAAACTAAAGGCAAGCCTACGGGTATGTCTAGTCTAATGAAAACAAGAACTAGGGATGATATGATAGCAGTGTCCCAATGTTTAAGGGATTCATATAAAGACGAGGAGGTCAAACTATTTTCCAAAGCACCAAAAGACAAGATGAGAAACAATGGATGGAAACTAATCAAGGAGAGAAGCAATCTAGAACTAAGGAGAAATTTCCTAAGGATGAGACAATCAACCAATGGGACAGTTGCCTTCAAAAGTTGTGAGTGCTCCATCATTGGAAGCTTAAAAAAAAAAAAAGACTGAACAACCATTTATCTGAAATGGTTCAGGGTCTCCTGCTGGAGCAGGGGGTTAGATTAGAAGACCTCCAAGGTCCCTTCCAACTATTATTCTCTGTTCTATAAGCTTACCAAATGGACCGGGATGAATCTTGCCTATGACCCTCATCCTAACAGCTAGTGATCTAAGCTGCAGTTTTCCAACTATTGCAGGATTTCTTGCCTGTGTGTGCAGCATGCATACGCACAACTGCAAAGTTTGAAACAAGTTCTAAGGCAGTGAAAAGAAATGTCAGGATGTTTTAAGCAGCTATTTCAGAAGGAGGGAATGACTCCTTGGAAACAGGTTGTCATGCAAACATTTATGGCATGTATCAAATAAAACAGCAATTTTTTTAAAAAAATGGTTTGATTTTTGGGATCTACGATAGTAAATCTGTCAGTCATCGGACAGGACCGGTGTGTCAAGGTTGGTTCAGTGGATGTTAGAAGGGCTAACATGTGTCTCCTGACTGCCATAAATACCCTGCAGTGGTACATATGTGCAATTTAAAACTAAGTAAACACAGCTAAGCCATAATGGGACTTTGTAGGGTTTACTGGTTCATTGTAGTGTGCAAATCCATCAAATGGTGGGTCCCTCCACAAACCGTTGGTTAAATCAAGAAGAAAGCACAATGCTAGAATTTTTGTGCTCTAAATCAACAAGTCTGGAGACACATCAGCCCCAAGCTTGTAGTAAGAAAGACTCTTATTATTAAATTTACGCTTTGGGGGAATTGGGATCGAGGTGTTCAGGTAAGACAAGGAGCAGATTCCAGAAGACACCAAACAGATGGTGCAGCCGAAAGACTGTTCCTGCCCTCCTTAGATGAGAAGCTACATTTTCATTGAAAATGAAACTCTCTGTGGCCAGGCAAATGGGCATGAGCTTTCCTACTCTTGTACATTTCCATTTGTGCTTCAAAGAGAGAAAAATAAATGGGTCATGGATGCCAAGTGTAAAAATGTTATTACTTTTATTTGTAGAGCAGGGCTTGATTCTGTAACACCCCAAAATAGAACCTCTGTGCTGGGAGCCAGGAGAGGGGGAAAAACACCGCAGATTCAGAAGTAGCATCTGTAAGTCGGGCCTTAGAAGGACTTGGTTAGTTGCAGTCTCAAAAAAGGCTTGAAAGAAGAATAACTCAGTTGTTCAGAATCCCTCAAGTTAAATCAAACTGAAAATCAAAGGACTGTAATTGTGCAAGACACTCTACACTGTCCTTCTGCCAACCTTCCAAAACTACTTAATTTCCCTGTATAACCACTGAAAACATCCATCTTTCTCCACCCTGGAAACTGCACCTTGCTACAGTTTTGCAGAAACACCTGTCCGTACAGCATTTTTAATGCTTCAATTGACCAGCCTCTTCTCAACTGCAAACTGTGCATAGCAGGTGGAAGGGTGGAATGCATGGGAGACGGCAAAGGTGGCCCAACAAAAAGGGAAAAAAAGAAAACTGGGTTGCCTTGTCCTCAAGATGCCACATTTGGATGCAATAACCTCTTTTCTGGAACCCCAACAGATGAGTCAACTCATAAGGCATTCTGGAGGTCACACTCCTGAGCCAATCCATAGCAAATTGCATCTTCCCTCCCACCCACCCCCTTCCACACCCAATCTGATGTCCAAGATGACTAGTGCATGCCTCCACCTGCCCTTGGCTAGGACCGAAATGTGTGAGGCCTTAAAAAGCTCAGCTTGGACACAGAGACCCGTGGCTTCCTTCATTCCAGAAATAGGGGCTAACCTCAACAGCTAACCAGCCATTTGGTTGTCTGCTTTGTTCTCGGTCAGAGGCTCTCAAGAGAGGGGAAGCTAAAAGAAGGTCAAAGAGAACAGCCATTTCCCTAGCCCTTCCCAAAAGGAGTCATACTGGTTTGTCCAAAGTTTTGGGGAGAGCGAGACCACTAGGTGGGGAGATCTTCCTGCAAACAGTATTGGTGTGGTTCTGGCAGCGGCAGCCTGGCCGTTTTACAGCATCATAGCCCTTCTGGCAGAGTTTGAGGCAACCAAAGGTAGGTAGATAGCAGCATAGGCAGGGCATGAGCAAGGAGAGTAAGCCCATGGCCACCCAACGGGCGCAGCAAGAGCCAGGACCACAGGAGCAGGGGTCATCGGCACAGGTGTCCTCATCGTCTGAGGAGCAGTGGTAAAAGATGCCCTTGACGCAGCAGAGGCAAGTCCCATAGTCAATGAGGTTCTCCGGCGAGCAGAGGCAACGCTGGTTGCAGAGCCAACAGGAGGGCAAGGTGCGGGCCGTCGCGCACTGGGCACATTTGCAATGGCCACATTCTTCACAGATGAAGAGATGGCCTGGGTGAAGGGCGGGAGACTTCTCCGGGGTCCCCTTCAGCAGCTCTTCGGCTTTTGGGTCACTCGCCCGAGGCTGTGAGTGTCCGGAGTGCGATGGCGTGATGGCCCTGAGGAGGTGCTGCTCTGAAGTGGCAGTGCTGTGGGAGATGGAGCTGGCTGTGCTGGAATGGCTCAGGGGCTGTTGGGGTGGTAGCGTCTGGTGTGGTTGGCTGGAGTGAAATTCCTGGAAGACCGAGGATACCAGGCGTTCCTGTGTCATCTCCACTTTATGGACTGGCAGCGTCTGGGACACAGCAACCATAGAAGCGGCCTGTTTGCAGGCAGGTCTCTCCACATAGTCATTGGTGGCACGGGTGGCACGGATCTGGCTGATGGAAAGGACCTGCTGGAACTCTTCCAGCATGGAGTCCATGGCTTCTTCAGGGCTGTGCTCGGTGGTGCTGGATGCCAGAGGCATTCTGGGAGAACGGAAAGGCTGAGATCAACAGGGAACATCAGAAGGTCCTACAGGGGAAAGAAGAAGAAGCAAAAGATATGAATAACAACAGTGTTAATCCCAAGAATGAACAATATCATCAAGGGAAGAAAAATTCCCTCCAGTGCTACTCAAAATCTTATAGCCTCTGAAAACACCCATCAGCCTTCACTCAAACTACAGCTGTACATCTGGACATTCCAGACACACAATTCTATATCCTGGAACAGGCTTTCAACAGACATTTCACAGATACAATCCAGCTAGAGAAGGTTCTTTATTGCAGACAAGGAATATATCATATATAAAGAGAATATCTGCCCAACTGTAAGATCCTGGAAATCAAACCAGTAAGGAAAAAGGATGGATGTTAGCCCCAGATTCCACAGAGGAATGGGTCAAAGAACACAAGGCAAACCCAGAAGAAAATAGAGAGATAGCATCAAAGATATATTACAACAACATCAATCAACAATGGTTGCGGCCACCAGAAGAGCAAGAGCCAGAACTTAGTACCTCCCTCAACATCCGAAATGGTGAAAGAGGAAGTAAAGAATAAGTTAGCTCCACAATTCAAATTCCAGGTGTTTTCTTCTGCCTCTTGAGTCACTGGAAATTTGGCTGTTCTCTTTCCAGCCTTCAGAGTGGAGGACAGTTGCTCACTGTTGACTTAATGGTTCTGCTTAGCCTTGCCAATATCTACTCTTACACTTTCTCCAGTTCCCTGGTGGATTTTTTTTAGGAAGACCTAGAAATGCATGTTTTCTTTTTCTCTTGAATTGGAAACTGTATTTGAACAGGATCTGAATTGTATCTATGGTCCCTGCTTAACTCATTCAGCAACAGTTCAAACTTATGACAGCACTAAACAAGTGGTAATTACTACTGTCCTTGGAGTTTTAGCCATTACAACATCCTGAAATCACATCATTGTAATTTTCAGCCTTCCCTGCTGGTTTTCCAAAAGCAAAATCAATGGGGAAGCCAGCAGGAAGTTAGAAGTCACACTTACCTAAGGTCTTGCTTAACAGCAGCAATTGGCACTGCCAAAACGGCTGTCACTAAGCAGTACAGTCACGTGACATTGCACTTCATGATTGCATGGCTTAGTGATGGCCATTCCAGTCCCAATTTCTTTCATAAACCGAGGACTACTTGTTCTCATAGAGAACATTTGGACGAAACAACTAATTCAGCTCTCTCTACTGAAACACAAGATGATTTCACACTAATTCCAGGTTGATAAATTTCTTGGATTATGCAACATTTGATACCAAGGCATGTAATCTATAGCAGGGGTCCCCAAACTTGGCAACTTTAAGACTTGTGGAGCTGGCTGGAGAATTCTGGGAATTGAACTCCACAAGTCTTAAAGTTGCCAAGTTTGGAAACCTCTGATCTATAGCATGGCTCAACCCAACTACTTGGTTCACACAACAAGCTAAGAAAACAGGCGATTATCGCAACATCCTGATCCACAAATTCCATCCCAATCCACAGATAGCTTAGCATATTGTATGACTCCATCTCTTCCCCAGCATGCTAGTCGAGCTATTGCCCAACTAGGAGTATAGATAGCAAGACTGCTCTTATAAAAGAACCAGCTGTATCAGCCATTTTGCAGCGAGGAAATCACAGAACTGTAATCATCTGAACCATCTTGTTCCTTTCCTTGTTTGAAAGCTCAGAGCAGCTGAACAGAGATAGTCCATTTGTGTCCTATCCAGGCAACAATTACGTCCACATTTTCTCCCCTGCATCCTTGTAGCTGGGCCTTCCATGACATAAACACACACACATCCAAGAAGATGTCAATGCACAGATTTGGGCTTAGCATTCAGGCAGTTCCCAGTTCAGTTTTGTAGTCTCTGTTTAAAATTTGCTCAATAAATTGTAGGGACAACTGACATTTGAAGGCACTTGCTTCAGTCGAAGGAACTGCAGACTCATATGACCAAGGGCATCCACTGCATTAATCAGCAAATGTCCCATCTGCTGTGGTCCATCAGCCTAGGTTATACTATTATTATGGATGTGTCCTTCAACAAACTAATATGCTCGGCCCATCATGTCTTGGCTTGGATGCTACAGTGCCTGGATTAGTTGGAAGGAGGGACAAAAAAGCTTCATTGATCAGAGTGGTTGATCTCTCAGGGATCGGGGAAAAGAATCATTTATGGGGCAATTGATTGGACATAACCCATTGATTGCTCTCAGAGAAAGCCTCAGTTTCTATACTATAGTCTTCCCAACCTGGTGCCCACTAGATATTTTTTTTAGATGACAATTTTCTATTTGAGCTCTGGGTTTCCACCACAGCTGGGGACTGCCAGGTTAGGAAAGGAGCAAATGGGGAGAACGTGATGTCCAAGCCAACAAAATTACACAAGAGCTGGTGCTGCCTTGAACAGCAAACCGCTGACGGGAAGAGGCACAGTGGTGGGAAGATTGATTTTCATTGGTCAGGTTGACCTTGAAGAAGAGTGGAAGCTCACATCTCCTCCCTTTGATTGCTAAAAGCCAAAGCTAATTTGGGTGTTCCACCCATCAAAGGGAAGATAAAAGAATGACAAGCAGCTTAAATTCATTGAAAATATTCTTTTTTGGGGTTCAAACAAAAAGGAAGGATGAGAGAAAAAAAAAGGAGAAGAAGAGGCAAATCCTAATTTGAGTTGGGCCAGTACTCAATGCATAGGAGAGTTTCTTTTGCATCATGTGTGCATAACATCTGTCAACCTAAGAACCGTTCCTACATGGTATTTTAGAATAGAATAATAAGTTAGAAGGGACCTTGGAGGTCTTCTAATCCAACTCCCTTCACAAGCAAGAGACCCTACACCCATGATGGCGAACCTATGGCATGCGTGCCACAGGTGGCATGCAGAACCATTTATGCTGGCACGCGAGTCCCAGGTAAACTTACCTCTCTGCGCATGTGCGTGCCTCCTAGATGATTTTTGGCCCGTTTGAGGCTTTTTTCGGCCTCCCAGAGGTTCAAGGGAAGCCTCCACAGCCTTTGAAGGCCAAAAACCAGGACCGTCTCGTCACTTCCTGAATTTCCGGAAATACCGGAAGTGAAGAAACGGGCCCATTTTTCAGCCTCCAAAGGCTGCAGAGGCTTCCCTCAAGCCTCTGGGAGGCTGGAAAAGACCTCAAACAAGCCAAAAATCAACTGGGAAGCACGCACAGTGTAGATAAGGGGGCGGTGGTGGGGGAATCATGTGCGCACGCCTTCTGGGTGCTGGCACACGAGCACAAATATGCACACAATTTTCGGCATAGGAGCCCAAAAAGGTTAGCCACCACTGCCCTACACCAGGGGTCCCCAACCGCCGGTCCGCGGACCGGTACCGGGCCGCGGAACAACCCTTACCGGGCCGCTGGTTGCTGGGCGCCGCCATCTTTTTTTTGGTAAAAAAGCGCTTCTGGTGAGCTTTTCCGGGTAGAAAGCTCACCGGAAGCGCTGTTTCGTCATAAAAAGATGGCGGCGCCAGCGCTTCGTGAGCTTTTCCGGGTAGAAAGCCATTTCTACCCGAAAAAGCTCACCAGAAGCTGCGCCGCCATCTTTTATGACGAACAGCGCTCGGTGACGTCACCGGAAGCGCCTTTTCGTCATAAAAGATGGCGGCGCCCAGTTGACGCCGGTACCGGGCCGCGGCGCCCAGCTGATGTCGGAACCGGGCCGCGGCGTCGAAAAGGTTGGGGATCCCTGCCCTACACCATTCCAGTCTCTTCTTAAAAGCTTCCAGTGATGAAGCACTCACAACTTCAGAAGGCAAGCTGTTCCAATGGTTAATTGTTCCCACTGCTATGTTGCTTCTCTCTTTGTTCAGTTTCCATCCATCGCTTCTGGTCCTGTCTTCTGGTGCTTTGGGAAACAGGTTGACACCCTCTTCATTGTGGCAGCTCCTCAACTATTGGAACACTGTTATCATGTCACCCCTGGTCCTTCTTTTCAATAGACTACTGTAAATAAACACAATTCCTGCAACCGTTCTTTAGTGTTTTAGCCTCCAGTCCCCTAATCATCACTGTTACTCTTTTCTTTTAATTAAATTTTTTATTTTTAATATAATAATTCCATCTTCAGTTGAACAGGGTGTTGTCTGGGATTCCCCTTGCTTACTTACTGCTTCACCCAGGAGGCTTGCCTGAGGCCCAGAAGGTCCAAAAACTGGGGGGAGGGAGGTTGCTGCAAAAAAAGCCACGCCCACCCAGTCACATGGCCACGCCCACCTAACCACGCCCACAGAACCGGTAGTAAAAATGTTTGAATCACACCACTGCGGAAGCCGATTTGTCTAACAGCTTAACAACCAAAGTAAAAAAAAAAAAAAATCAGGTGCAACTCACTTAAGGACTGGATCACTTAGCGACAGATGCTCTGGTTCCAAGCGGAGGACTACCTGTAACTCAGAGCAGTGAAGCAGATGGTGGAAGAGGACTGTCTATGCATTATGTATACACATTATGCATCTACAATGGCAAAGCAGCAGTCCAAGAATTCTCCCATTCTATCCCTCATTTTTGGTAAGTATCTGGAGCCTCAGACATCCTTGTATGGCCCACAGAGAACAATGTTGCAGAAACCTTGGAAAGTGGAATACAGCTGATCTGTAAGCTGAGTTAAAATCGTCTTGTCTAAATTATGGAGCTTTGAAAATTCACAGGAGAGCTAGTTTCACAAAACCATGCTAACCTCAGATTCTCAAACTACATTAGCTTCACTAACCAAGCATCCTGCTAAACCCAAATCAATATAGCATCATATGCTCTGAGATATATAGGTATCATAGATGGATGGAGAGGGAGAGGGAGAGAGTGAAAGACCAGTAGATAGATGGATGGATGGATGGATGGATGGATGGATGGATGGATGGATGGATAGGCAGGTAGGCAGACAGGAAAACAAGTCTGACTCTAGGCATTTCTTGGCCAAGTCAGCCAGCGTTGTCCGAAGAACCAATTTGGTCGTATGGCCAGCATGGCTATATGCCAAAGGTACATGGAATGGAACGCTGTTACCTTCCTACCAAAGTGCTACCTATTTATCTACTTACATTTTCATGCTTTTGAACTGCTAGATGGGTAGGAGCTAGGGCAAGGAATGAGAGCTCAGCCTGTTGAATGGAGCTCGGACTTTGACAACTGACAAGCTTAGCATCTTATATATGTGTGTGTGTGTGTGTATGTATACTATGCCTATTGTTGTTAGTTGCGAAGTCATGTCCAACCCATCGAGAGCCCATGGACAACATTCCTCCAGGCCTTCCTGTCCTCTACCATCTTCTGGAATCCATTTAAGCTCACGCTGACTGCTTCATTGACTCCATCCAGCCACCTCATTCTCTGCCGTCCCCTTCATCTTCTCTTGCCCTCCACCTTTCCCAGCATTAGGCTGTTCTCCGGGGAGTCCTTCCTTCTCATTAGGTGGCCAAAGTCTTTGAGTTTCATCTTCAGGATCTGGCCTTCTAAAGAGCAGTCAGGGTTGACCTCCTCTAGGACTGACTTATACCTATACAAGACACTGAGCTTATCACCTGTCAAGATCCGAGCTCCATGCAACGGGGAGAGCCCCCAATCCTTGTCCCAGCTCCTATCCACCTAGTAGTTTGAATATATATACACATACGCATACACACACACACACACACACATCATAATATTCATTGACTGTACCCACAACTGAATGAATCACAAATTATTTAGCTCCATTTTAAGCTAACATGTTGCGTGAATCCATCAGGGGATTTTCCACAGTGCAGGAAGAAGGCAGGGAGGAAAGAGATCGTATTCTAGCACTGATGTGATCCCTACTGAGGATGAAAATGGAGGCGGTGCACAAAGGAAGAGCGAGAGTTCACCTCCGCGATTGCAAAAAGAAAAGAAAAAAAAAAGAAAATCACGCTACACCAAACGCCTATTTGGAAATCGACACAACTCGCCAAATCCAATTTCTTTGCTGGAGATCCTGACCTAGAGTGGGGAGCAAAGCTGAGAAAAAAACAACAACAACCCCGTCTTTTAAAAGCAGCCTCCAATGCAAAGGGAAATCAACCGAGGTGGCAAAAGCATTTCCATTTCTCCTCTCCGTATTAAGGCCCCACAACTGCCACTCAACCGTTTGGCAAGGAGGACTTCCCCATTTTGTGGACAAGGCAGACTACAATCCTAGGTCACTTCTATTATCATTAGTCCCCTGGCACTCAACCAATATCTGAAGGTAAGGCTGTGCTTTTAAGCCTGGCTGCAAGGGAGATAAACACTAAATGGCCACTCATTAAGTACAAGAGAATCTTGTATCCTGGAAGGGCTGCCAATATTTTTCTAGGATCTCAAGAACTTAAAAGAGTTCTTGATCCACTGAAAACGGACACAATCACTTTATTATATGTATTCTTTATTGGATTAATGGCCTCTTTCATTCTTCCTGAAATTCAAGGCAGCAAATGGAAACCTCCTAGCTTTTCCTGCAAGAGAGGATACAGATTGCAACGTAACAGAGTTGGAAGGGACCTTGGAGGTCTTCTAGTCCAACCCCTCAGCTCCAAGCAGGAGACCCTATTCCATTCTGGACAAATGGCTGTCCAATCTCTTCTTAAAAACCTCCAGCACCCACAGCTTCTGAAGGCAACTTCTGTTCCACTGGTTAATTGTTCTCACTGTTAGGGAATTTCTCCCGAGTTCTAAGGTTGCTTCTCTCCTTGATTAGTTTCCATCCATTGTTTCCAAACAACCATCCTGTGAGGTAGGCAGAGCTGAGAAAGAGTGACGTAGCTCGAAGCCATCCAATGAATTTCCAAAGTGGGGACTGGTGCTAACTATCCCTAGTTCAACACTTAACCAAGAGAAGTTTCCACAGTTTAAGATGGACTTACTTAACCAGGGTGTGTCGGTCCTGAGCCACTTCAGTATTGCATTATACCAGCTATCACATAACATAGTCATCTTGCCCTATCACAGTCTCAAATCACAGCTATCATTCAACCAGCCAACTGCTTGCCAAACCATGGTTTCTTACCCCCGCAGTGCAGAATAAACTACTATTGGCTGCATTGGGTTTACACAATCCTCTGATTCCAGAGGCATTAAACCGGCAGCCCATGGGCTGGATGCATCATGTGCAGGCCACACCCACCCCAGCTTCACAAAGGCAAAAAAAAAAAACTCCACGTGATCAATGTGACATGGCGAGTTTGACACCCGTGCTCTATATCATTACATGTTATAGTAACTGGAGTTGAAAATATGCAAAGCCTGGCTACAGCTACCCAAACAAGCCACCTTACACTTTAGTACAGGGGTCTTCAAACTTGACAGCTTTAAGACTTGTGGACTTCAACTCCCAGAATTCCTCCTCCAGTCATGTTAGCTCAGGAATTCTGGGAGTTGAAGTCCACAAGTCTTAAACTTGCCAAGTTTGAAGACACTTGGAAGAGAGAGAGAGAGAGAAAGAGAGAGAGAGAGAGAGAGATTCATAGATAGATAGATAGATAGATAGATAGATAGATAGATAGATAGATAGATAGATAGATAGATAGATAGATAGAATAGAGATGGAGATAGATACTGTAGATCAGGGGTCTTCAAACTTGACAGCTTTAAGACTTGTGGACTTTAACTCCCAGAATTCCTCCTCCAGTCATGTTAGCTCAGGAATTCTGGGAGTTGAAGTCCACAAGTCTTAAACTTGCCAAGTTTGGGGACCCCTGCTTTAGTATAATGATCATCTCACACAAGGCACATCATAAAGTACAATTTTTATTTTTAAAAAAATGCTAGAGGGACATTTTGTTCAGCATGGCTGCAGCCTTGCACCTAGAATCCAGCATCCTCTAATTCTGCAATTACCTGCCACATAGAAAAAATGTGGAGATAGATGCCTAAAAGCTAAGTCACTACTTAGTTTGGACTAGTGGTTAAGGCATTAAGCTAGAAACCAGTTAGCCAGGAGTTCTAGTCCCAACATAGCCAGGAAAGCCAGCTGGGTGAGTTTGGGCCAGTCACTTTCTCTCAGCCCAACTCATCTCACAAGGGTTGTTGTTGTGGGTAAAATAGGAAGAGGAAAGAATATTAGGTACATTTGCTACCTCAAGGTATGTATGTATATACTGTATGTATGTATGTATGTATGCATGCATGCATGCATGTATGTAAAAAGGTAAAGGTTCCCCTCGCACCTACATGCTAGTCATTTCCGGCTCGAGGGGGCGGTGCTCATCTCCGTTACAAAGCTGCAGAGCCAGCGCTGTCCGAAGACGTCTCCATGAGCTGTCCAAAGACGTCTCCGTGGTCATGTGGCTGGCATGACTAAATGGCAAAGGTGCACGGAACGCTGTTCCCTTCCCACCAAAGTGGCCCCTATTTTTCTACTTGCATTTTTTACGTGCTTTTGAACCGCTAGGTTAGCAGAAGCTGGGACAAGTTACGGGAGCTCACTCCGTCACGCGGCACTAGGGATTCGAATCACCGAAATGCCAACCTTTCTGATCGACAAGCTCAACATCTTAGCCACTGAGGCCACCGCGTCCCCACATGTATGTATGTATCGATGTATAAATAAATAAATAAATGTGTTTTTTTTTAACCCTACAGCACATCAGGAAAGCTTTGTAGGAAACTCACCTTGTAGGGAAGATGGGCAGCATAAAAAAGTTTAATAATAAATTAAATTTAAAAATACATTAAAATAAATAAACTGTCATCACCCTAGCCAGCTCTGTTGACCCTAAGCGCATAGTCGCAGCCACCAGCCCAGAAGTCAGGACAGAGCTCTGGGTGCAACTTCTACAATACACTCCCCCTTGCCCAATCTAAAGAATGATGGCTACGCTGTGCACCAGTTCGATTTGAAGCACGCATGTTGCTGTGCCACGTAGTGAAGATTTCAGTTAAAATAACAATGACGACAATGTCCGGCTCTCTGACCCAAAGAGCGCTGATGGGGGAGGTCCCTTTAAGACCAGCCACAATTCTCCAGCACCAAACCTAAGGGAGAAGGGAAGCGAGGAAGCAGAAGATTGAATGACAATAAATGGTCTGCCATTCAGAACGGGAAGGCTCCAACCCAGCCAGCAGGAGAGACTGAAATAGAAACTGCAGTCAAAGGGAAGAGAGAAGTGGGGGCGGGGGGAGAGGAGAATTGGCTACTGCAGCAGCCAAGCATGGAAAGCAGGCGAGAAGAAGCTGGGAAAACCCCAGAAGGAGAGATTGGTTTAAACAGGTTTGAACAGATTAACAGAGTTGGAAGGGATCTTGTCGGTCATCAAGTCCAACCCCCCCTGTTTGTTGCTCTTGTGCGACAGTGCCTGGCCCCACACCAGAGGTGGGATTCAGCAAGTTCTGACCAATTCTGGAGAACCAGTAGCGGAAATTTTGAGTAGCTCAAAGAACCAGCAAATCCCACCTCTGACTGGACCTTCCCCCATCTATTCTCCACCTCCCGAGTCCCAGATGATCGGCTGGGTCTTCTTTGGTTGCCCTGCACAGAAGAACGGAGCTGGAAAGCAGGTTAGTGGGGTGGGGAGGGAATGGAGATTTTGCAGTATCCTTCCCCTGCCACCCTCACCAAGCCATGCCTACCAAGCCACACCATGCCCACCAAGCCACACCCACAGAACCGGTAATAAAAACATTTGAATACCACCACTGCCCCACATCCGTGGTGTTGGCAATCCCAACAGCAGACAGGGGGGACAAACTCAAGTGCCATTGGGGGAGCACTCATCCTTCCCCACCTGGCCCGAAGCCACAGAATCCGGATAGGTCATTTCTCAATCTCTTAAACGGGAGAGAGCTTCGGAGCATGTGCCAAGTGCGTTCAACACCACAACCTGCAGAACAACACACAGTCCATGGGGCATTTCAGAAGTTGCCCTGAGCAGACTCCTGCTTAAACCAAGGGACAGGCTCCAAGCAGATGTAAACCCTGGGACCAGTTCTTCACTGACCTCCTCTAAACGTATAGTCAATCACAAAGACACACCCATCTTGTAAATGTTGTGGTTAGCCGGTAGCAGGTGCGGATGGCTGAGGAGAGCGAGGACTCAGATGACCATTAAGGAGTAGACTGCTGCCTTCAGAGATTGTGGGGGCTGGCAGCAGCGATGAGGAGGTTCCTGAGGAGCCTGTGCCAAGTGCACATGCATGCAGGGTTACTCGTAGGAAAGAGCAGCTGCAGCAGCACAGGCAACTCGGGAGTAAGGCTGCAAGGTAATGGCCCCTCCTTTAAGAAGATAAAAGCCAGCTGTGAATTGGACATTCTTTGCAGGAAGCAAAGACGTTTTGAAACTCGGTCCTCGTAAATATTGCAGTATCTTAGTTGGTATTTGAAGACTCTTGTGTTGTAAAATATTTCTAGGTAATCTTATCTGTGATTCTTGGCAGCCTTGCAGTTTTGGTGAGGCTCATGCTTATCAAAGTTAATTAGTTTGCAGCAGCCTTTTAACCAGGGATTCGTAAGAATCATTAAAAGGTTTCTGTTTCCTCTGGTTCATGTTTGTTTTATTGGAAAAGGGTTTGGGTCAGAATAATAAACTACCCCACTTTGCATGCTTTGGATTGGCTTTTCGAGGTTCAGTTGCTAAATTGTGTCCAGATTGTTGCAACCCCATGGACCACAGCACGTCAGGCCCTCCCCCTGTGTAACATACATTGGAAGCCATCTTTACTTGGAAGCTTCAAGGCTGCCACATTTAGTGCCTGGGAATTTGGGAGGGGGGATTTCATTGAGAGGTGGAAGACAAGATACAACAACATTCTTTCTCAGAAAGTCAAGGACATGTTTCCCTGCACCTGGAGAGGAGTGTTTGGAAGGATGTCTCCAGTTGGGATGGCGTTTTGATTGGGCCATGTGATGGGACTGGTGGGTGCAGGGGATGGATCTTGGATTTTTCTTTTGGGAAGGGAAAACCCGTAACCCTCAAATTTGGTTTTTCCCCAGATGTGCCAATATGATGACTCTAATAAAATGGAACTTTGAGGAAATGCTTGTCTCGGAGTTTATTGGGTTGGAGTTGGTTAGTTGGAACACTGACATTAACTCGAATCAGATACCCTGATTTTCATCATCTCCCAGAGTTTGCCCCAAATTCACGTTCTGTCAGGATTCTGGCAGTTACCCCCATTTAAATCGTGAGTCTCAAGCCAAACTTCCAAAACTTCAAAAGGATTTATTGGGAGTTAAACTGTCCGGCACTGCCTGGGAGTAGCCGACTCTGAGACACATAATTCATTGTCACCCTTGGCCCTGGTTTCCCCCCACCCCTCTGGGTGTATCGTAATTCATATTCTCCAATGGGACACATCCATAGCCAAGAGTCATCAATCATGCTCTCCAGTTAGAGTTTTGCACAGCATAAACTTCAGTCACCTAGTTACTTTCTTTGAAAACATTTATGGAATCCACTTTCAGTTTTGCAAGCTGCCACACTGCTCCCCCCTCCCTTTCTGTTGGCAACTCTAAAAAGACCATAGAAATATTTTATGAGTTGACACGTTCATTGCGTCAATGTCCCCATCTAGTCATCCCATCCTCTGCTGTTTCTCCTTTGGCCTTCCATCTTTCCCAATATCAGGGTCTTCTCTAAGAGGGAAGTCCCCTCTTCTTATTAGGTGGCCAAAGTATTTGAGCTTCAGCTTCAACATCCGTCCTTCCCAAAGAATTGGGTTGGCCAACACTTAGGGATGAGTTTCTAAATTCTGCTGCCCAATTCTGCCTTCGACACCCTAACGTTTCTGCAGAGGTACCCCTTCCACTCAATACAGGTAGTCTTTGACTTATACAACAGTTCAAAGTTACAATGGCACAGAAAAAGTGACTTATGACCATTTTTTTCACAGTTGCAACCTTTGCAGCATCCCCGTGGTCATGTGTTCAAAATTCGGACGCTTGGCAACTGGCATGTACTTATGATGGTTCCAGTGTCCCGGGGTCCTGTGATCCCCCTTTTGTGACCTTCTGACAAGCAAAGTCAATGGGGAAGCCGGATTCACTTAACAACCTGCCATGATTCACTTAACATCAACTGCCATGATTCACTTCACAGCTGTGGCAAGAAAGGTGTCAGGATTCCAGCAATCACTCTCATTAAATCATGATTCTCGAGCCAAACTTCAAAAAACTTCGAAGGATTCATTAGAGGCGACATACTGGCACTGCCCTGTATGTGGTCAACTCTGGCATATGTCATTTACAGTCCCCTGTGACCCTGTTTCCCCCCCCCTCCCCCCTGGGTGTCTCATAAGCCAGATTCTCCAATTGAGCCACATTCACAGGGCTGGGAGTCATCATTTACGTTCTCCAATTCAATATATTCACGGGCAAAAGCTCTGGTAGTTTAGTTACAATCTTTTAAAGATAAAGAGTTGGAATGTACTTCTGCTTTCAAATTTCTGCAATGCTCTTCCAGTTTTCCTTCCTCCCCCCCCCCTTTTTTTATGGCAACTAGTAAAACAGGCATAGGAATGTTTTATGAGTTGACAAAAGGTCTCAAATGGGACAAAACTCACTTAACCAATGTCTCACTTAGCAACCAAAATTTTGGGCTCAGTTGTTATCATAAGTCAAGGACTACCTGTACCTCCTAGTCCAATGATAGGACATCTTAGGAGAATAACCATGTTGGTCATTTTCAATGCAACTTCAATTGCATTTCAATTTCAATTGGCATTTCAATTTCAATTGGCATTTCAATTGGCATTTCAATTTCAATTGGCATTTCCATTGCCAGTTGTTTAGCTGCCCAATCAGGTTGAAAAAACCAGCTTCAAGCCCAACAAGTAGCAACTTTTCTAGCCATTTCCTCTTTCCTGGGAGCATCCTTCATTCTGAAAGCTTTCTCAATCGCATCCGCGAGGGCGTGGTCCCAATGAATGAATTTGGAAACAGTCCCTCCTCTGGCTGCAAATTCCCAATCAATGAAATGCTGATGTAACCACTCGCTGCAGGCAGGCAGAACATCCTGGATCCAAGTCTTCATCTTCATCGTAACTCAAGGGCTCTTGCCTCCTGCCAGAAAACCAGACCTTCTTCTGAAGAAACCAAGGAGAAGGCTGCGGAGCATGAATGGCCACGGACAAATGACAAATCGCTGCCACTAACCTACTTTGCAGTGATGGGCTTGTACTGTGTAGACCAAAGGGGGATGGACTTTTTTTTTATAATAGAAGACCCTTACTATTAAGAGCCAACTCAAGGGACTGCCAATGGTCAATGATAAGCAATCAGGTTGCTTCCTTTTTTAAAAACCCTTCTCTAAAATGATGATTGATGATAATGATGATAGAGAAGGAGAAAGAGGAGGAGGAGGAGGAGGAGGAGGAAGAGAGGAGAAGTTCTCTGTTTTTTAATTTATCTAGTTGTTTTCCCCATCATCAAAACCACAAACCATAAGAAGAAGAAGCTATCTGTTCAATCGTGTCCAATTCATGTCAATTCCACAGATCAGCTCTCTCCAACGTTTTCTTAATTATTATTTTTTTACTGATTCTTTCAATTGTTGTTGTTGGGTTGTTGTTTTTTTGCTCTGGTCGGTGTCAGCTTTGATGGCATCTCCCCACTTTTTTTTTTTCTGGTGGCCTCGTTTCCTTTTACTGCTGACCGTTCCAAACACAACTGCCTTTCCCAGCGAGTTTGATCAATGGTGGACCAAAATACGCGCTGCAAATTGATTCACAAAACGCCTCCCTCTCAAGAAGTCATATTCCCCTTGTATCAACACCATCCTCGGTCATCTAGCTTTGGATCATTCTCCCCAAACCCACCCCTCAGTTAATCCCCTTTTCCTATTTGCCTAACTGCCCCAGGGAACCCAAGGGTCTCATTCCAAACTGTTGGATAACTGGTTCCACCCCTCCCCTTTCCCAAATTATTTCCTATCTCCAGTTTGGGTATCAAAACCTCGGCTGAGCTTGTATTTTGCCTACTTCACGGATACGTAGAATGATGAAGATAGCGCCCCAATTTTTGTGTGTGTGTGTGTGTATCCTTCCACTGGAATCCTGCCATCCCCCAAGACCTTAAAGTATGGTAGAAAAGACCAAGAAGACCCCCCCCCCAAAAAAAAAACCCTAATTTCTGCAGCAGACGCCCAAGAAACCTCCAAGACGTTCTCCCAGTCAAGATTAGAATCCATCCATTATTCCAAGGCAGATTCGCCTCTGCATGCGAAGATTTCATCGAGTTATTTATTACCCGTAATAGTCAAGAATCGGAGAATTTCCTAGCCCTTTTTTTTTTTGCCAGAAGAGATCCATAAACCTTGCCACTTCCTTGAGCATTGGGAATACTGTTTGGGTTTTTTTTTTAAAGCAAACACCTGTCGGATTATGAGAGATCGCGGAACGTCCCAATGGAAAGAAGGAAGATGTGGATTGAATGGCTTCATCTCCCAACGGTAGTCCCGCAAAACATCGCTTACCTACTCTGGCCATCCGCACTCCTGCTCCCAATTCTGGGGAGGGCAGAGTAAGGTAGAAGAACGCCACCCAATTCTCATTTGCTCCTTCCACAAATCCACACACCCCCCCATCCTACCCCCCCACTCACCGACCCACCCGGGCTTCAACATAGCTAATTCTAAATGATGGTTATTATTTGTAGCCCTTCAATCCATTCCTTCCGCCCCGCCCCCCTCCTTTTTTTTTTTGCAGGGAGGGAAGTGAGAAAAATGCAAGATCTCACAAGCTGGGAAGTCCAACACACAGACAGAGGGAGACACGCACCCCTTCTTGTTAGAGTTTAACGTTCTTGATATGATTGCATTGCTTATTGTACCCTATGACTATTATTAAGTGTTGTATCTGATGATTCTTGACTCTTGACGAAGGTATCTTTTATGTACACTGAGAGCGTTTGCACCAAGACAAATTCCTTGTGTGTCCAATCACACTTGGCCAATAAAGAATTCTATTCTATTCTATTCTATTCTATTCTGTTCTGTTCTATTTTATTCTTTTCTCTATTCTCTACTCCACTCTATTCTGTTTTCTATTCTATTCTACTCTATATTCTATTCTATTCTATTTTCTTTTCTATTCTACTCTCTACTCTATTCTATTCTATCCTATCCTATTCTACTCTCTATTCTATTCTATTCTATTCTATTCTATTCTATTCTACTCTACTCTACTCTACTCTACTCTACTCTACTCTACTCTATTCAATTCCTATTCCTATTCCTATTCCTATTTCTCTTCTTAAACCCGGTTAGATCCAGAATAGAATCGAGATTTGTCCATTCGGGTCAAGCCCGCGCTTGGGATCGCGGCGAAGAAAGGAAAAACTCGCCCCCAAAGGTATCTTGAGCCCCATCGGACTGACGCGGGACGGGAGAAATCGCAGCCCTCCAACACCCCCCGGCGCCCTCTGCGGCTCGCCCCCCTCCCTCAAAGGAGCGACCCCACCCACCCACTCCCCCAGCCCAGCGCAGAGCGGGGACGCCCCGGGCGCCGAGGCGGTCGGATTTCTCACCCCCTTCGTTGTGCACGGAGAAAGCTTCCTCCACCCGGGAGCGGGGTGGCGGGGATTCGTGGGAAGCTTCCCCCACACCCGTGGATGATGGGCGGAACGGGGCTGGGGAAATCCCTGCCATGCAGGGGGGCAACGAAGCGGGCCGAAAAGGGACAGGATGCCGTCGAGTCGTCCGTGAGAGAAGCCTTCCCCGTCCCCGGTCCAGATGGCTCCACCTGCCTCGGCATCCGACCGGAGAGAAGCCCCGACGGCGCCCGGAGCGAAGGGCGGGTTGCCTTGCCCCAAAGCCATCGGGAGACACACACACCCCCTTCCCTCCCCCGAGCGATGGGTCTCAAGCCGGGATGCCCGGCCGGCGCTTGAGCCGCGCTTACCTCGACGCCGCCGCTCCCGCTCTCCGGGCGTCTAAGCCGGGCTGCGCTCTCTCTCTCTCTCTCCTCTCCCGCCCCGGGTGGCAGCCAAGGGACGCCGCCAGCGGCGAGGGAAAGCCGCGCCGTCTCCCGCGAAAGCGCGGCGGCTCCGGGTGAAGCTGGGAAGGGACCTCCCTTCGGGGCGGGAGCAGAGCCCTCGAAGGGGCGGCGCCCACGCGTGGAGCTGGGTTTGGGGGGGGTGGGGGTGGGGGGGTTCTTTTTTTTTGTGAATGTGAAGAGCGCTCGGCAGCGCGCTTGTGAATGGAGAGAGGAGGGGTGGGCGGGGAGAAAAGAGGGGTGGGGACTCCGCCCCCTGGCTCCGCCCCCTTCTCTTCCCTTCCCTCCCTCCCCATCCCCATCCCCTCTCTCTCTCTCTCTCTCGTTCCTTTCTCTTACTTTCCTGGAGCAATTAATGCTCTCCAAGTGGCGTCATGGCGTTGAAATGGAATCGGACCATTAAGGCGTCCCCGCAGGGATCTCCGGCTCTCCGCGCGCCCGCCGTCCGCTCCTTCCAACCGGGCTGCCTGCCACGCCAAGAGCCAGCGGCGGAACCGCACGAATTTCCGAGGCTGGGGCGGCTGAGGAGGGGGGGAGAGAGAGAGAAAGGGAGGGATATAGAGAGAAAGAGAGAAGGGGGAAGGGAGAGAGGGGGGAGGAGGAGAGAGGGAAAAGAGAGGGAGGGGGAGAAAGAGGGAGAGAGGGGGCAGGGAGGGAGAGAGAGGAAGGGAGAGGGAGGGATATAGAGAGAAAGAGAGAAGGGGGAAGGAGAGAGAGGGGGAGGGAGAGAGGGAAAAAGAGAGGGAGGGGGAGAAAGAGGGAGAGAGGGGGCAGGGAGGGAGAGAGAGGAAGGGAGAGGGAGGGATAGAGAGAGAAAGAGAGAAGGGGGAAGGGAGAGGGAGGGGAGGGAGAGAGGGAGGGGGAGAAAGAGGGAGAGGGGGCAGGGAGGGAGAGAGAGGAAGGGAGAGGGAGGGATATAGAGAGAAAGAGAGAAGGGGGAAGGGAGAGGGAGGGGAGGGAGAGAGGGAAAGAGAAAGGGAGGGGGAGAAAGAGGGAGAGCGGGGTAGGGAGGCAGGGAGAGAGAGGAAGGGAGAGGGAGGGGGAGGGAGAGAGGGAAAGAGAGAGGGAGTGGGAGAAAGAGGGAGGGGGTAGAGAGGGAGAGAGAGGAAGGGAGAGTGTGGGAGAGAGGGAGAGAGAAAGAAAGGGAGGGAGGGAGAGAGAGAGAAGGGGGGGGGGAGAGAGAGAGGGACTCCAGTTCTCCAGTCTTGCAAACCAGGACCAAGTCTCATCAGATCAATTGTGTTGATATTATTATTATTATTATTATTATTATTATTATTATTATTATTATTATTATTATTATTATTATTATTATTATTATTATTTCCCCCCCAAGACTTTGATCTTGTCTTTGAACATGTGCAAACTCTCCCATCTCTCTTCCCTGCCCAAAGCCTCCATCCCAAGTGATCTGGGGGGTGGGTAGAGCTTGTAGGTTGGAAACAACTTGAAAGTAGTGACAAATAAAATAAACACACACACACACACACACACACACCGAGGACCTGAGTTCTCAGCACAAGTGCACTGTTGGAGTGCTTTAAGTGCTCGGATCAATTGGCTCTCCTGGGGTCTCAAAGATCAGACAGTTTATAATCCTGGAACATGTTGCGGCCCAGTAGAAGGCCGTTGGAAAGATCAGGAAGATAACTTCTGAGCATAGGCAGAGTTTCCCAGAAGGGAAAAAACAGAGGGGATAAAAAAAGTGTCCCTGGGGTAAGAAATCTCAAAAGCTGGCTTTGAAATCCACGACAGCTATTTTTAGCACATGGTTAGAACGGCCCTGTCTTAACCCTGTTTTAATCATGGTTTATTGAACAAACCACAATTGGTTGGTTGTCTACAACATGCTAAGCCATAAGCCTTGGTTTACAACGTTCCTGCCGAAAATTAAACAAACTGTGTTGTTATTAGCATTGGAAAAGATCTTTAAGCAGAAAATAAGAAAAGACACACTCTAAAACTGCACGTCTGCTTGAGAGCCAGTATAATGTGCCTTATACATTTATAATGTGTAAGGTACATTATTAGTAGTTATTAAGTAGTTATTAAAATGTAAGAATAGTATTTAAATAATATTTAAGTATTATTAAGAATAAGAATACTGTTCCAAATATGCTTTTTCCAAAAGGCAACTGGACTTTATGTTTTTTTTTCTTTTGAAGATGTTTCACTTCTCATCCAAGAAGCTTCTTCCGTTCTAACTGGCTGATGGGGTTGGTGGAAGGATTTATACTCCTTGCAGACAGCTGGTCATTTGCATTCTCCTGCATCTCAAACTGAAGCGCAAATGATTCCTGTAGTCTGCAATTTTTTCTGTAGTCTGCAATTTTTTCTGTAGTCTGCAATTTTCCATTTCCCGCCAGCCAGTCAGAGCTGAAGAAGCTTCTTGGATGAAAAGCGAAATGTCTTCAAAGAAAAACCAGAAAGTCCAGTTGCCTCTTGAAAAAGTATCTTTGGGACAACCAGGACATGGGTGGCTGAGAATCTCCATAGACAATAAGAATACTGAGATCTGGATTTGGGTCCATCCTCGGTCATAGACATACTTCTAAGTGGCTTCGGACCAGTTTCTTAAACTGTCCTACCTCGCAGAGTTGTCGTGGGGACAGAATGAAGGGAAACCCCTATGTAGATAAAGTGGAATAATCTTTCTCCATCATCACAACCATGGTAACTTAAGAGCAAAAATTTTCCTGGTTAGAGCATCATCTATATAATGACATTATGGTACTTATGTTAGTAATATAATACCAATAGAAAACTCAACTCCTTTCCCTTCTTTCTGCAATTGAGCAGGTCACATCTAAAAAGAAAAAAGCAGAAGGATGAGGGTGGGAGGGAAAATCAGACACCAGGTTTAACAGATTAACAGAGTTGGAAGGGACCTTGTAGGTCATCTAGTCCAACCCCCTGCCCAAGCAGGAGACCCTACACATATTTTTGACAGATGGCAGTCTAGTCTCTTCTTGAAAGCTTCCAGTGATGAGGCTCCCACACCTTCTGAAGGCCACTTCTGTTCCATGGGTTGATTGCTCTCACTGTCAGAAAGTTTCTCCTTATTTCCAGGTTGAATCTCTCCTTGTTCAGTTTCCATCCGTTATTCCTTGTCTGGCCTTTGGGTGCCTTGGCAAATAGCTTGACCCCTTCCTCCTCTCTGTGGCAGGCCCTCAAATATTGGAAGACTGCTCTCCTGTCTCCCCTTGTCCTTCTCTTCATTAGACTAGCCAGGCCCAGTTCCTGCAACCGTTCTTCATATGTTTTAGCCTCCAGTCCCCTAATCATCCTGGTTGCTCTTCTCTGCACACTTTTTCTAGAGTCTCAACAGGTTTGGAGATTCAGTGTCTGGACCAGTGGTTTCTCAACAACTTTAAGAAGTGTGCAGAAATCTTCAGCCAGGATTCTTAGAGTTGAAGTCCAAACCTTTGAAAGTTGCCACGGTTGAGAAATGCTGGATTGCTAATGAGCTGGGTGCAGAATCTGAACAGATGGTCCAGATTCTATTTTGTGTGTATATTTGTGTGCATACAACTTCCCATCCTGTGTGATTTTATTGTCATGCATGTTAGCAAGACAGTCCGAGAAAGATGCACATCCTCTACTTTTGGCAGGTTTGTTTTGCATAATGATTCATAAGGATTTTGGTCCATAGTTAATTGAGAAGTAAACTGCATTGAGTTCAATGAGATGAGTGTTCTCATTGTAGTATTTTGCAGCCACTTAACTGGAGCATCTTCTGGAGAGTGAAAGGAAACTTCTCTGTTCTTTTCTTGAATCAGCATCTCAAGGTTTAGCTGCAAATAGGAATCAAAAATAACTTTTGATGTTAATACTCTGGCAAGTGAGTCAGTTCATCCTCCATGGGCTGTTTTCAGTTCCTTCCTTCTTTCCTCCCTCCCTCCCTCCCTCTCCCTCTTTCCTTCTCATTCCTGTTACTTCCTTCACTCCTGCTTGCCTTCCTGCCTTCCTTTCTCCTTCATTCCCTTCCTCATTCCCTTCCATTTTCTCATTCCTATCACCTTCCTGCCTGCCTGCCTGCTTGCCTTCTTGTCTTCCCTTCTCCCTCATTCCCTTCCTTCCTTCCTCATTTCCTCCCATTTTCTCATTCCTATCACCTTCCTGCCTGCCTGCCTGCTTGCCTTCCTGCCTTCCCTTCTCCCTCATTCCCTTCCTTCCTTCCTCATTTCCTCCCATTTTCTCATTCCTATCACCTTTCTTCCTTCCTGTCTGCTTGCCTTCTTGTCTTCCCTTCTCCCTCATTCCCTTCCTCATTTCCTTCCAGTTTCTCATTCCCGTCACCCTTTTTCTTCCTTCCTTCCTTCCTTCCTTCCTTCCTTCCTTCCTTCCTTCCTTCCTTCCTTCCTTCCTTCCTTCCTTCCTTCCTCCCTCCCTCCCTCCCTCCCTCCCTCCCTCCATCAGTCCATCCATCCATGTGTTCATCTATCCATCTTTCCTTTCTGGTTCAGACATAAGCATAGCAAGCTTCTGTTTAAGGCAGCAGCTTGACAGCTTATTCCACTGAACCCGAGAACAAGAAAATATCATATTTTTTTTAAAGACATCAGATCACAGATCAAATTGATACAATTCCTTTATCAATCATAGGGAATGGGTGGGCTAACTCAATTCCCCATTTCTTTCTGACTAGCCATTTCTCTCACTGGCTTCCTCCTAATGTTCAAAATGCTGATTAAAAAAAAAAAAAAAAGGACCAAGCAGCTAATTTTGGAGCCAAGAAACCCCTCAAGTTCCAGGCTTCCTCGTCCAAATGAGCGAAGGGGAGAGGAAAGCAGGGAGCTATTTCCGAGATCCATTAGCACTTTCTCTGCATTTTCTTTTCTGTTTTTTTTTTTCTTCCTGTGTGTGTGTGTGTGTCTTTCCATTTACTATCCAGCCCAGACTCTGCTTTCACAATCCAATAATAAACTGCCATGAATCAGCCTGAATGCTCTAAAGAGGAAGGAGAGAATGACTGGAGTTGGCTACTGAGGTGGGGTGGAGGGACCGGCTCCTACCATCCCCCACCACCGAAGGAAGCAGAAGTTCTCCAGTCATGTGCCCCCCCCACCCCCCCAACTTTTCAACGAGCAGTAAAACTGTCTTTTGCAAGAATGTTAAAAATATTCTGCCCATTTACCACCTGCTAGGTTAGCTAACATGTTTAAAAATTTGTCTAGCAAATGCTGGAAATGTAACCCAAAAAAATGGGCACATAATATCATATGTGGTGGACTTGTGTAAAAAGCAAAAAAAGAAGGAAGAAAGAAAGAAAGAAAGAAAGAAAGAAAGAAAGAAAAAGAAAGAAAGAAAGAAAGAAAGAAAGAAAGAAGAAAGAAAGAAAGAAAGAAAGAAAGAAAGAAAGAAAGAAAGAAAGAAAGAAAGAAAGAAAGAAAGAAAGAAAGAAAGAAAGAAAGAAATGGGTAAAAATACACAGGGGGTTAGAAAAGATGACAGAGAAACATATAGATTTTAAACCTGAGCTGTTTTTATTTGGCATAATATCAGGAAAAAAAACTTGATAAGCAAAGTATGTATTTAATATTGCATGTCTTAACAGCAGCAAGGATTATATTCGCACAATATTGGAAGAATGAAGAAACACCACGAGACGAAGAGATAATTAGGAAGGTACTAGATTGTGCAGAAATGGATAGACTTTTGCTGAAAATTAAACAGAAAGAAGACAAAGAATATTATCAAACATGGAACTTATTCTACCAGTGGTTGGAAAAAAGGGGTGGAGATTAAGAATTCAATATCCAGACAACATGATGCTTATTAACCACTAACAAATATAAACAATAAAAAAATTAATGAAATTTATATAAAAAATATTCTGCCTGACCCAGATAGTCAATTCTCCATCCTTCTCATAGACCAGAGGTCTCCAAACTTGGCAACTTTAAGACTTGTGGACTTCAATGCCCAGAATTCTCCAGCCAATTCTGGAGAATTCTGGGAGTTGAAGCCCACAAGTCTTAAAGTTGCCAAGTTTGGGGACCCCTGTCATAGACAATGCTTAATTGTTTGAAAGAGTTGGACATTCTGACCATGGGTGTATAAAAGAAGAGATATGTCACCCCAGAACCCTAGAAAGACTTCCGAGTTCATTAAACCAGCTTCCTCAGAATGTCCTCCAGATACCTCAACTAAGTTACTACAGAATTATCTAGTTAAGATGGAACTGAGACCATCCCGGAGGACATGGATGTGGTCCCCAAACCAATTTGCTCAGATTGAAGAAGCTACTTGGATAAGCAGTGAAATGTTTGGAGCCACCAAGCAAAGAAGTCCAATTGTCATGACCTCAACTTCCAGACACAATGGACAAGAAAAGATGGGGATGGGAAGTAGAGGGGGGGAAGGGCTAGTTGGAAATAGGCGACATCCTCCCATGCCCAAGATTTAAGAATGGGATCCTGAACCAAGCACCAGAATCCTGAGAATCCACACCTCTGATGTGGTACCCTGGTTGTTGCAGTCTGGGTTAAATTCAACCAACTTCATTGGTCCCAAAATAAAGTCAATGGGTTGCTTCAACTAAGAAGCATTAAGAAGGTCAACCAGGATTGAGAACTTGCAGCCTTCCAGATGTTAGCCTTCAGCTAATACTCCTAGCTATTGATTACCAATAAGGTTTAACAACTGTACTCATACGGACACTGTTTCTGTACCTCCGTGGTATCTTAAAACTAGGTTAACAAATGCCCGTATCTGAGTTTATATAACATGGGATGGCCAAATAAACAAGCATGTAAAGGAAACAAGGAATACAAGCTAGCACTTCTGGAGGAAAGGTTATAAAAAGAAACATTGAATATTTGTGGAAGAGGAGGAGGAGGAGGAGGAGGAAGGGGAAGGGAAAGGGAAAGGAGTAGGAAAAGGAGAAGACTATATGCAATCAGTATGACAGAGCTGGGGAAAGACAAGTTTCTATTCAAACATAGAACTGACTTACTCAATCTTTCTTTCTCAGTCCAACAATGTCAGATAGAGAATTGGAATTTCATGTAGGGAGATTCCAGGCCACGGGTCAGATGGCTTTGTCATGAAAGCAGGACAGTCTCTTGCTTTCTCACACAACCCTCAGCCATCTCATCAGTCAGTAAGTGTGAGAATACCACAGTGCACTCTAGATAAATTTTTGAAATTCTCTTGTTTTTCAGCAAGACTTTCTCTTGCTTTTGTCTTGTCATTAATCAAGTTAAATAAAAGCAAATAGAAAAGGGGGGGGGGGAGATTTAAGATGTTCTTTCTTTTTTCTTTTTACAAATGTACAATGACAGGAATTGCAATTATGCTGATCTTGATTATTTATCTATTTATTAAGCGTCTCAGGGTGGTTTATGATTATAGTGAAGTTTTACAGAGTTGAACAAAATAATGCAACGCAACGAGGGTTTAGAATTAAATTATACATCACCGTGAACAAACAGTTACTTAAATGAACTTAAAAAAAGAAAAAACAACAACATCCAGGTAGGATCAATATACAACTGGATCGATCCTTTAATATATGAAATCTAGATCATATAAAAACCTTTATGCGAGAGGATTTTTTGACTGCCACTAACATATATCATTGACAGATATTTGCTGGGTTTTACCAAAAGAAATGTTTCCTAAGCCAGAAAGCTTAGATATTAGGATTGAACATGATTAAGTATAATATAAAGAATAATACATTATCCTTTATGTATCCTTTAGGCATAAAAAGGAATAACACTATTGTCCCGTCCACTTACTACTAATTTTTATTTTTATTTTTATGTGGGGGAACATTTTCCCCGTGAGACTTTTGAATGAGTGGACTAAAAGTGCCTTGGCTGAGAGGAAAAACCTAGTTGGCTTAAAATGTCCTTTGGCTTTTTTGCATAGTTTTTGCAGATAGACACCTTGGGCTGTGCTCTTACCTGCTACCTTCTGAAGCTGTAGCTGGTGGTTTAAGAGACAACCTCAGGACCCTTATGTGTTACTGGATGCTGTAACTCAGCCTGCCAATGTCACAGGAGAAGAGGTCAGGTGTGAGCACGCTCAAGAGTAGAGTAGAATAGAATAGAATAGAATAGAATAGAATAGAATAGAATAGAATAGAATAGAACAAGGGAATTAGAGTAGAATAGAATAGAATAGAATAGAATAGAATAGAATAGAATAGAATAGAATAGAATAGAATAGAATAGAATAGAACAAGGGAATTAGAGTAGAATAGAATAGAATAGAATAGAATAGAATAGAATAGAATAACAAAGTTAAAAGGGACCTTGGAGGTCTTCTAGTCCACCCCCTGCTCAGACAGGAAACCTCATACCATTTCAGACAAGCGTGTGTCCAATCTGTTCTTAAAAACTTCTAATGTTGGAGCATTCACTTCTGGTGGCAGGTCATTCCACTGGTTAATTGTTCTAATTGTCAGGAAATTCTTCCTTAATTCCAGGTTGTTTCTCTCCTTGATTAATTTCTGTCCATTGCTTCTTGTCCAGCCTTTAGGTGCTTTGGGGAATAGGTGGACTCTCCCTTCTTTGTGGTAGTCCTTCAAATATTGGAGCATTGCTATCATGTCACCCCTGGTCATCTTTTCATTAAACTAGACATACCCAATTTCAGCAACCGTTCTTTAGAAGTTTTAGCTTCCAGTCCCCTAATCCTCTTTGTTGCTCTTCTCTGCACTCTTAACATCTTTTTTACCTTGTGGCGACCAAAACAATAACATTAATTTATCTGTCTCCCTCCTGATCTCTGAATGTGTATTTTTTTTTTCAGGACAGTCAACTTCTTCCAAATTGAATTTTCTTCCAATTTGAATTTACGGACATAAATTACAGAAGTCACCCTGAGAACCAGCACAGGTAGTCCTCAATGTCAGCTTTGGAAGCCATAGTAGCACCAGAAGCTTCCACACCACCACATTCTTGTGCTTGGCAAATTGGGAGGGGGGAGAGGGAGTTCAGAGGAAGACCCAGGCCCACCCCCTCTTCATCCTAGGGCATGCAGGGAGGAAAGGAGAAGAGAGCAATGTGGGTTGCGTGGCTTATGGGGGAGGAAAGGGCCCTGATCCCCTTCATTAGCCACACCTAGGAAGAGAATTTAAAAGAGATGCATGCTGACTGCGGCAGCTGCTGAGAACAAATGTGACTTTATCTTGTATTGACTTTGGTTATCTGCATTCTTGGAATCCTCCCAACCGTGTTGAATTACTGCCATGCCTTCACGTGTGCAATTCTTTCTCCTGCCCTGCCGGACTAATTACCTCTGTTTGGCTTGTTTGGACTTTAAGTTACAGTTTGTTTTGCTCATGTTTTGGACTTAATTTTCTGCGGTCAAAAGCTGTTCCTGGGAGAGTTTTTCTCCAGCCAGAAGGTAACCTGGATATTGGGGGCAAAGTTGGAGCTAATAAAGGGACTCTTATTGCACATCTGACTGTGTTGCCTTTGTTCCACACCCCTTTGGGTCATCACAGAGAAGAAGAAGACGAGAAGCTTCAGAAGGTGAATTCCTGTGAAAGTCAGCTGCTCTTGTGAGGTGGGGTGAGGCTGAGAGCATCCTGCCTTAACCAGAGGGGATGAGACAACATCATCACCATTTGCCAACATGCTATTTTCACAGCTGACATCCTATCTAGGGCTAAATATAGCTGTTTGGGGCTTCTGGGCTGTTAAACTTTAATAAACTGCTCTGCTCTGGATCACAACTGCCTTCCGTTTCTTAGTCATTCCCTCCGTCTTTGTCTGTCTCTGCAAAAATAAATCTAAGGGCAACTTTCTAGTCTCTGAAAGTTCATAGAAAAAGGGTTTTTTTAAAAAAACAGATGGGAAGGGAAGAAAGAAGTAGATAATAATAAATCAGGGAAATAGGTCTGGAAGGCAGGAAAACAAAAGCAGTTCTTTGGAGGAGGATGAAAACACCCCCAAACTGTTTTTTTTTAAAATGGGACGGAGCAGAATTACACACCATCCTATGCCCACGATTATTGAAAAACAAGTCCTCTGCAGCCTATTTATTTGTGAAATATACACCCTGAATCTCCCTAGCGTGGCTACCTGAGGTAATAAACTCAAATGGAACATCAGTAAAAAGAAGGCGGAAAGAAAAATACTGCTGGAAGAAAAAGGGCCAAAGCCAAGATGATCAACCCAGTATATATTCAGGAACAGTGTTTACAAATGATATGATGGATTATTTTCTGCCCATCTAAAACCGTGCGTAGAACAGGATGGTTTTTCTTCTCTATAGCAACGTTTTCTCCGTGAGGTGCTGGTGCCAAAAAGACTATTGTCTTCAATGCGGTCAAGTTGTAGATTGGTTCTAGATTGTTTTTTTTTAAAAAAAAAACCTGGCAACTTTAAGGTGGGTGGACTTCAATTCCCAGAATTTCCCAGATAGCATCTAAACTAGATGATGACACAAAACAGGGTGATAATGGCCAGTTGCAGACTTGTTTCTGTTAGAAGAGGCAATGGGGAAATAGCAGCACTATAGCAAAAAATCATTGTAAACGCTAATCCGCTCTTAAAATTCAGACCAGGTATGGTGCCTGTAGTTAAATAATTTTCAGGTGCCTCAATAACCCTTTGGAAACTACATTTTCCAACTAATACTTCCCTGTAGATGATAGGATAGTAAGCTATGGAAGTGATGAGCCAGTTTAGTCTAATGATTAAGGCACCAGGCTAGAACCCAAGGGATGGTGAGTTCTAGTCCTGCCTTAGGCATGAAAGACAGCTGGGTAACTTTGGGCCAATGATGAGGAGATGGTGAGTTCTAGTCCTACCTTAACATGAAAGCCCGCTGGGTGACTTTGGGCCAATCACCAGGAGATGGTGAGTTCTAGTCCTACCTTAACATGAAAGCCCGCTGGGTGACTTTGGGCCAGCCCAACTCACCACACAGGGTTGTAGTCATGGGGGAATATATGGGAGAAGGAAGGGGTCCTTGTCTCACCAGCTTGAGTTAGTTATAAAAATAACAAAGGTAATAAATAATAAAATAAACAAAACAAAACCAATAAATACAGTTGACCTTGTTGGTAACAAGGGGAAGCTGCATCTTAGGGACTAAGGACTGTGCAGGGAGAGAACCAGAACTGTAATGTGGAATAGAGACGCCCCACACACCCATGGACAGGGACTGTAGTTTTTTTAGAGAAGCAATTTTACTTTGAGAGAATTTTTACTCTTCTCCCCCCACCCCCACCCCAAATGTGAAAATCTGATTTAACAAATTTTGTAATCCCCCACAACTCCAACAGGCAGGAAAGTTTGCTGCCTGACAGTCTTGGGCAACTCAATGCTGCGGTTTGGCAGCCAGATTTGTCAATATATACCCCTCAAATATATATATATATATATATATATATATATATATATATATATATATATATATATATATATATATATATATATATGTATATTGTATATAAATCGTATCTACTCATATATATATATATATATATATATATATATATATATATATATATATATATATATATATATATATATCTGTCGTGTGTGTGTGTGTGTGTGTGTGTATATATATTATTGTATATATAAGTGCAGAATATCAGTTCTGTTGGTCCGATGGCAGATGATTCTGCTGGGGTAGCCAAACTAGAAAACATACATACATACATACAGGGGCTGGGGGCTGCCTATCTTTAGCTTAAGTTAGCTTCACTGTAGACACAATGGCAGAGGAGTTCATGATGGCCAAAGGGGAGACGTCCTGGAAGCCGGCTTGCCAAATGAGCTTCAGAAGCTTTTGCCAAACCAAAATTGTGCTGAGGAGACAAGGTTGGACTGAAAGGGTACGGAAGAAGTTGCGGGGAGGCCAATAAATCACCAGCGAGGCTGGCAAAGGAGTCAGAGGGAGCATTTGTAAGCTTATTTCCTGTGTGCACTGAAATCTAGCACCCACCAGGCTGGATTGGGTCCTAGAAAGGGACAGGGCAGCCAAAAACAGAAGTGTGTTTACCTTTCATTATTTCCAGAAGAGGCTAATTTCTCAGTTCTCACCTTCCATTATTAATTATTAGAAAGAGCGCACAGAACAGCAACCAAGATGATTAGGGGACTGGGGGCTAAAACAATATGAAGAACAATTACAGGAACTGGGCATGGCTAGTCTATTGAAGAGAAGGACCAGGGGAGACAGGATAGCAGCCCTCCAATATCTCAGTGGTTGCCACAAAGAGTGGGGCAACCTATTTTCCAAAGCACCAGAAGGCAAGACAAGAAGCTAATCTAGGAGAGAAGTAACTAAGGAGACATTTCCTGACAGTGAGAACAATTAACCAGTGGAACATCTTGCCTCCAGAAGTTGTGAATGCTCCAACACTAGAAGTTTTTAAGGGGAGACTGGATAACCATTTGTCTGAAGTGGTGTAGGGTTTCCTACCTAAGCAGGGGGTTGGACTAGAAGACCTCCAAGGTCCCTTCCAACTCTGTTGTTCTAATTATATTTACCAGTATCTCGGTTCCTTGGCTCTAAGTAAGGAAAAGATTGTTCTTTCCTTCCCCACAGCCATCTTCACCAAGAGACCTTCCCGACCCCATGTCCCCCCAGGGAAGATTTAAAGCTCCAATCTAAACTGACACTGGATCTCCATCTCTTAAAAACAACTCCTAGAAAAATATATGTCATTGCAAGACATGTGCAAGATATTGTTGCTACTGTCATTTCTAAATGCCTGGAGAAAATATTTGATTTTGTTCTAAAAAAAATATCTAGGGCATCCAGGAAGGATTCATTACAGTTTCACTTGAAGTTATTAAAAGTGCAAACTTTTACAGCCTTCCTCCTTCCGGTCTAAATATTTGAGGGATGGACTTCTCAGCTGACCAGGTGTGGAACGAGACAGCTAGGAGAGAAGGCATCCTTGGCATCAGAAAGTCCTGGATTTAATCTCCAGCAATGGGAGCTTGGAACTGGAAAAATCATTTGGCCAACTAGAAAAGCTTTTTTTTTCCCCAACTGTCTTCCACCCATCATCTCCTACAATCCTCACCATATTGATGGGTCTGGTCAGAGTTCTCAACAGCTTGAGAAGCAAAGATCTGGGAACATCTGGAGAACCATACTGAATGTATTTAGTTTCTGTCCCATCTTTCCTCTGAGATGAAAAGCAGATGTTCTTTTTATTATGGTCATTGAGGTGTTACCAGATAAAGCGAGGACAACACAGGCCATTCGCATCTTCCTGCAGAGGACAAGTTTTGTCTAGTGGTAAAGGCACCAGGCTAGTTAGCAGGAGGCTGAGAGTTCTAGCCCCAACTTAACCATTAAAGGCAGATGGGTGACTTTGGGTCAATCATTCTCTCTCAGCCCAACTGATCTCACAGGGTTTAGGTGTGAAAAATAGGAGGAGGAATGTTTTTTTGGATATGTTCACTGCATTGGATAATTTGTAAACAATAATAAAGGCAGGATAGAAATAAATTTAAAAACTCTTAACATACAAGGGCAGCTCCAGAAAATGTAAGCCTAACTGACTTATTTGTTAAATCTACTGTACATCTTGCACTTGCTCCATTGGGTACTTTCTCCTGCATTTTCACCCACACAACAACCCTGTGAGAGAAAGTGGGCTGGGAGACAGGATTCAAGTCACCCAAGTACAGCAGTAAGCTTCACAGGGTTTAGCGTCAACGTGAAGTAGGATCTTCCCAGTCATAATTAGTCACTAACTAAGCCATACTGGCTTCAAGCAGAACAATCACCAATCATTAGACAATCTGTAACTGACGAATAGTTACTGTAAGTGATGGGTAGTTACTAAGAGAGTAACTATCCATCAGTCATCTGACTACAGGACAATAGGGTGTCCTGAAGTCAGGTGACTGATGGACAGTTACTCCTGGGTACAGGTTATTTAATTTTAAGTCGGATTTAAACTTGACAGGTTGCCTAAGAGTGGATACTTTCAAAGGAAAATCTGCTCCTTGTGTATGTAGCTCAATTTATCTCTTGCCCTCCCTCTCTGCAATGAGAGGCAGGCACAGAGAAGAATATTGCTCACACACAGTTTCTGCTTTCTACTCTTTCGTTGGTCAGAGGTCAACTGCATCGCAACCGAGTCAGGAGGTTCCAACAGAGCACTATTAGCTCTTTAGACAGTGCGTTTCTCTCTCTCTCTCTCTCTCTCTCTCTCTCTCTCTCTCTCTCTCTCTCTCTCTCTCTCTCCCCTCCCCTCCCTCCCTCCCTCCCTCTCTCTCTCTCTCTCTCCTGCTTTCCTTCCTTTTCCTCTGTCACTTTAAGGCACAGGCTTGGCTCCTGGCCAGCCAGCCATTTCCTGGTAATCCAATAGCTGCAGATAAACTGAAAATGCATTTCCTGCCACCCTGCATTTCCTGCCATCCCACTGTAAAAAAAATTTTTTTAATTTAAGTAACTGGAGAATTTGCATCGTTGGCACTGGTTGCATCCTGGATTTCTCTCACCAATGAGACCGGTTGCAAAGATGAGGAAGGGAGGGCTGAAGTGGGGTGGGAGGGGGATGGATGTCTACTGAGCTGGCCACAAATGTGTGGTTAGGTTTTTTTTGTTGATTTGTTACAGATATATTCTACCTTGTCTCAGGATTGCAAGATGGCATACACAGCAACCCCCCTTCCCTCTTTACAACAGTATGGGAAATAGGTTGGGCTATGAGAAAGTGACTGCCCCCTAGTCATCTTCCATGGTTGGGGGGAATTCATCCCTGACTTCTACATATGTGTGTGTTGCCATTTTCCATGGTGCAAAGTTGCTGCTGCTTCTTGAAATGTGCTACTATCCAATAAGTTGTATCATTCATTTGTTCTCCTTCAGTGCAGGGAAGTTGTTATAAGCACAGCAACACCTTTGCCCTGTCCAAAGCTTGGTGGAATCTGTTCAGATTTCAGAAGTTTTGTACATTACTAGGAAAAGACAAAACAAGACTTCCTGATCTTTCTAGACCAAGGGCGATTTTGGAATTTCAAGAGTAAAATATTTGCGCCTGCATAAAATAGCCAGTCTGGAGTGGAGGGAATTGGTTGTACCCCCCCCCCCAAGGAAACCATTTATGGACAATCACAAAATACACCATTGTAAGAAGGCCTTGTAAATCAAAACATTCATTTATAGTCACACACCAATAAAACCATGTGCACACACACATGCACAGACAAACACACAAACTGAAACAAAACAATAATAAGAATATGGTATCAACCACATTTTGCAAGACATGGCTACTGCTAGAAACTTGGTAACTTTTATATTGGTTTCCCAAGTAGATCTTGTAGAAGGAAGTCTGTGGTTTCTTGATCTGAGAGACAATCAGGTTTATGAGGGCCAGAAGCTCTGGTTGGACAACGGGCAGAGTAACCACACATGGATTCCTGACTCAATTAGGTAAGATTTGGTGTGCCTTGGATGGTCTAATGGGCTGCACAGGCACTGGATTAGCTCACAGTTCAAGTTACAGCAGTAAATTAGTTTCTGCTAAAGAGATAGAGATTACCTGCTCTAATCTATTCCAGCCTTTGGCCCCAAAAATTCTTAGTACACGATTACTTTAATCTCCAGCCAACATGGTCAACTCTCAGAGATGGAGGCAGGAGAGTCTAACTAACATCTGGAGGTAAAAGGTTGGGAAAGACTCTTCCGTTAATAGCAATTACTGCCTTGGCTATCAATGGGAGCTGTCCAAGGTGCTGCAGAGTTCATTCACCCCAAATACCTACAAACATTCTTTTTTGGGGAGCACAGAAAAATGTTTATCAACTGCCCCTGGGTAGACTTCACCAGCCAGAACATTATCCAGATGTGTGGACTTCAGTTCCCAGAATTCTTAACAATAGCATACTGGGTTGAAATTCAGGGAGTGAAATTTACTCCTCTGAAATCCATTGAAGACCACTGGAGGACAGCCAGATTGGAGAAGCTGTTCTTGATGTGTCTTGTGACAGAGATGTTGAGAGCTAAGATAATCCTAAAACAGAGGTCTCCAAATTTGGCAACTTTAGACTTATGGACTTCAACTTCCAGAATTCTCCAGCCAGCATAGCAGCATAGTTGAAGTCCACAAGTCTTTAAGTTGCCAAGTTTGGGGACCCCTGTCCTAAAATAAGAGTATCCAAAGATATCCAAAGATATTAAATCTTGTCACAGAGTTACTGTAGTCGTGTTTAGGCAAATAAACACCATGAGAACCATACAGGCTCATCAGCAAAAATTGAAAATGCAAAGCTAGGTATTACTGAGACCAACTGAAATGATTTCAAAAGATTCTATAATCTTTAACGTTCACCAGAAATTGACACAAAATAAAATGTGGCTCCTCAAAAGCCAGCCATTTACTTTTATCATGACAAATGGTTTTGCACACTTGTCTATGTTTGCCAAAGGTATTGCAAGTCTTTCTGCAAGAGACACTGATATTGTAATTATTTTAAATTCAATCACAGTTAGTTTTTATCCTGGCCATACCCACTGTTCTGCATGTCTCTTCTCATTGTGAGAGGTAATCCTTAAAACAGGTAGTCCTCAAAATGACAGGTAGTGCTTGAAACAGAAATATTATATAATCCTACTATAAAAGAATTAAAGTGATGGCGCTTATTTGGCCAATGGATAAATCTGTAAAGAAGGTTAGCAGACTTGTGCAGTTGGAAGGAGTGACATTTAAACAAGGAAGAAAGGAAATTTGGCTGCCCCTTCATTAGACCTCCGAAGTTTAGTTTTGCCTCTTGGGAGTTGAGAGAAACTGCTCCTGATCTTAACATGACAGTGAGGAGGGGTAAAGAAAGAAGTAAATAAAGACATGGCAGCTCCTGTTAAAAAAAAAGAGAGAGAGGCTTCACAGATCTTGCTTGTGATTGAAGAAGAGTTGCACATGCATAGTTATGAGCATTCATTAATACTTTGAGGGGAAAAGCAAGAGAGTTCTACTACACTCACACAGTGGGGAGGAAAACCAACCAGATGGTACGACATATGAATGGCTAAAAAAGATGAATTACAAATCGAGCTTTTTCCCAGTTGGACTGTCAGTTGAGATATAAAATTATGTCCTAACAGATTTCCCTAAGCAGGCTCCCTCAAAATACGGAGGAATACATTAGCTGTCACTCGACTCAGCGCAATCCTGTGATGAGTGACATCATGTTATATAGTTGAGGGACACAACCAATGTTGTAGTCCTGCATGTCTGTAGCACATCTGGTCTGTGAAGGTTCTCAACCTTCTTAGTGAATCCAGATGGAGCTAATCATCCATGGTTTAGTCATAGTTATGTTAAGATATTGAATAAAACAGTAAAGTGGATAATGGGCCAGAACACACAGTGGTAGTTGATTGATTGGAGAGTGCTGGTTCCTGCATGAGGCAATCCACATTATGATTGGTTGCTGGGTGTAAAGGGGGCATCTCTCTTTTTCCCCACCTTTTTATTCTGTGTGTTCTGTATGCTGTTCTGTGATTCACCTGATGATTTACCTCACGATGTAGTGACGTGCCTGACTCTTATTTGCTGTGAATATAGGCATAAATTATATTTATTTATATAAAACTACAAGCTTGTGTCAATGTCTCTGGCTTCATTTGGACACTGGCTGCTCAATTCCCTGACAGATTTATATTTTTATATAGATTTATATTTTTTATATTTATATTTTTATTTATATATTTTAATTTTTTATATTTTATATTTACCCTGCCTTTATTACTTTATAAGTAATTCAAGGCAGTAAACATATTTAATACTCCTGACTCCTATTTTCCCCACAACAAAAACCCTGTGAAATGAGAGATTGGCTGAGAAAGAAGGACTAGCCCAAAGTCACCCAGTCAGCCGTAATGCCAAAAGCTGGACTAGAACTCACCATCTTCTGGTGATTGACCCAAAGTCATCCAGTCATCTTTTATGCCTATGCCAGGAGTGGAACTCACAGTCTCCTGTTTCTGAGCCAGCACCTTAACCACTACACCAAACTGGCTCTGTAAGGTGTGAGATTCTCTATAAAGCTTTATAAGGTGTGAGATTCTTTCTCAGAGAATCTCTCGCTTCAGCTAGATAAGGAAAATGATAAAATGGTGTCAGATAACCCATCCTAGCCAGAGCAGATCATACTGGCTGGATATTTATTTCAGGAATTTATTTCCTATACGCATCTCTTTCTCTCCCCTCCTCCCCAAATCTTGTACTGAGATTTCCATGACTTCCAAACAGGGCCATTAGCAGTATTCCACCCCTGTAAAAAGAATAGGGTTTTGATTGCCCAGCCATGGCTACCATTTTTAGCCCAATGATAGTTACTGCAAAACCCAACCCTGCTTCCAAAGGATTACTGACTGAGGATGAACAGATAACCTGGTATCCCTCAACAGGTTTTGAACTACATTTCCCACAACCCATGGACATTGGCTAGGCTCCCTGTGGAAGATGGAATTGGGTCTACCACAGATGGAAGACATCAAGTGGCTTCTAGAGCAAAGGAAGACAACAGCGAGTCCAGCTTTTAGGGGAGGGAAATGTTCTCTAAATGCTCCACATCAAGCCATTCACCTCATTGTGGCTTCTTCTGCTGACTGAGAACAGAAGCAACCGGAACACCATACTGTCAGGAGATGAATAATTTAGTGCTCACCATCAACCATTGCTTTGTTTGCTCTTGCATATCCATCTGCTTGTCTGGGCCAGCAGGCACAGATCCCAGAATTCTGGCTTCAGGAAGTGGAGAGGCAGAAAAATAAAAGTGAACCAAGAACGATGGAAGACTTGGAAAAGGTCTTTTGCCCTATCTATTCCCCATGTTTAAAGGCCAACTGGAGATACCATTTCAATGAGCCTATTATCTATACAAAAACAAGGAACATGAAGCTGACCAGATGCAAAGGACACCCAGAAGTTAATCCCCAATAGTTGTTGGGAGGTGTAATTCAGGAACTTCTGGAACATTACAGGTTCTACTGGGGTGGTGATCACCATGACCGCCAGAAAATATAAAATTGGTAGAACCAGTCATCTATTGTAGTTCGCTACAATAGGTTCAAGTCACCAGGTTTAGTCTGGAGTCTTGGATCTTCTGAAATTAAAACTTGACTGAAGTAGATAAGTTTCTTGTAGCTGATACTGCATGGAGTTTCATCTGGTTCTACTGCTGTAGTAGCTAGAGTACAAACATTGAAATTGCATTCAGTTTTATTTAATATTCATCACCCATAATCATTACATTGGAAGGTGAGGTGCCAGTATGTTATTATTAGGTGGTAAAATGATTGTTTCATTATTCTAAAGAAAATATTTTACTTCTTATTCAAGAAGCTTGGATGTTTGGATGAAAAGTGAAACATTTTCAAGGGGGAAAAAAACCAAGAAAGTCCAGTTGCCTTTTGGAAAAAAAAAAACATCATTGGAACAATCCTGAGCAGGATGATTGAGACTTTCCATAGATTCTTTCATTAAAAATGGAAGCAATCTCATTTTAAAACAAGCCATTAATAATCTTGAATAATAAAACCTGATCTTGAAAAATAATCTGATCTTGAAATAAGCCATTAGAAGCATTTCAAGTTGCATTCTTTGTTTTTGGAAGCTGAACTCTAGGTGGACATGAGTAGATGAAGCTCTTCAGATTGGAAAAGCATTTTGCATCTACTCAGGAGGCTTTTATCATTATTGAATAATTGGGCTGTACCGACTAGCGTAAAAAGGTATTGTGTGGTTTCAGGGTGGTTCAGGGTGTTGGGAAAACACCAACAACTTCTGAACATGTTGCGTGAAACAGGCCTTCACATGATTGATTGGTGCATGCATCATATGCTATGCAAACACAATTTGTCAATGGAGAGGTCATAAGTTGTTCTGACAAGGGAGCTATGAATGGTTGCAAGAAAAGTGAAGGGTCTTAATGTTTTTGAGCCATGGTAGTGCAGTGGTTAGAATGCAGTACTGCAAGGCTATTTCTGCCAGCAGTTAGCCAGTTCAAATCTCATCGGGCTCAAGGTTGACTCAGCCTTCCATCCTTCCAAGGTGGGTAAAATGAGGACCCAGATTGTTGGGGGCAATAGGCTGACTCTTTAAACAGCTTAGAGAGGGCTGCAAAGTGCTGTGAAGTGGTATAATAGCTATTGCTATTTTCCCTCTGAAAACTGAGTTCACCATCGTCCAAAGAGAGCATTTAGAAGAGGCTATCCAGCATCCAGAATAAGTTTTATTTTATTTTATTTATTCTACCCTCAATAGAAGGTCCATAATCAGTCTCCATGGCACAGTTGCCTCTGCTTCAACCTCGTGATATCTCTTTGAAGTAGATCAGTCTGAGAGATAGTGAGTAGTGAAAGGCCTGAAACTCAGGATGACGAGTGGATCTGTTGCACAGGAAACTCTGGGGCAATGCCCAGCGCCTGATGTTATAACAGCAGGGAAAGCTTTCTAAATTATCAGAGGAAAAATAGAAAACCACCAGCAATTCTTCCTCCTCTTACCCTCCCGCTCTTAAACTGCTTAGTCTGAGCGTCTGAGACGACAGATAACCAATGTTATTTAATTTATTTTTTTTTCAAAAGGGGAAAAAAAGGGAAGGAAGTTAATAAATAATGTAAAATGGAGAATGCATTAATGAAAGGCAGAGAGAGAGAGAGAGGGAGGGAGAGAGAGAGGGGGGGGGAAGGGAGAAGGAACAGAAGAGATGCAGAAGCAGTAGAAACTGGGGTATATATATTCTTGTCCTCATCGATTGTATATGATTACATTAGACCTATCAAATATTTATAATACATCCCACAGGAGGTTACTGTATGTCCCCCCGCCCACTGCCCAGTCTAACTATACCGTAAAGATGGAGGCAAGCCACAGGGTGAAGGAGAAACAGGCTGGGACGTCATTCTTCCTTGCGGGGAGGTCCTTTCCTTGGGTCAGGGCTCATCACCCGGAAGAGCTTAAGGAGGACATAATGGTGTGCTAGAATACCAGCTCTGCAGAGACAAGCTCCTTCTCACCTCATCTCCACCTCAGCTGGTTAGGAGACAGAATTCTGAGCTATTTAGACTTGGTCCAGGGACCAAGGGATACTTTCCAGCTCAAGACCCCTCCCCCAAGCCACAGAACATCTCCATTTCTTTGAGCATTTGCAGAATACCACTGTAATGTCTTCTTTCCCTAGAGCAGATGGAGGAAAACTTGGAAGCTAAGCAACCCAAGGGGGTCATAATAAGTGGAGGAACAGCATGATGATGAAGTGTCAGATTGGAATCAGGTTGACGTTCCCATTCAGCCTGGAAAGCCATAGGGCAACTCTAGCTCACTCCCTGTCTAGCAGCCTAACCTCCATACTGGGTGCTTGGGAAGGTAGAATGGAAAGAAGAGTTGGAGACCCAAGTTCAAAGATGGGGTATAGTAGAATGGTTGGGTTCACACAAGTGGGTGAATTGCAAACTACTGTATATCCATTTTTCACCTAGTGTATTGTCTGAATCCATCTATGGGATTGGAAGGGGGTTGGAAATGTTGGACAAAGCCAGAAATGGATTAACAGGATAATCAGAGTTGGAAGGGACCTTGTAGGTCATCTAGTCCAAGCAGGAGACCCTACAGATGGGAGTCCAATCTCTTGAAAGTTTCAAGTGATAGTTGTCCCACAACTTCTAAGGGGAAGCTGTTCCATGGGTTGATTGTTCACTGTCAGAAAGTTTCTCCTTAATTTCCAGGTTGAATCTCTCCTTGGTCAGTTTCCATCCATTATTCCTTGTCTGGCCTTTGGGTGCCTTGGAAAATAGCTTGACCCCCTCCTCCTCTTTGTGGCAGTCTCTCAAATATTGGAAGACTGCTATCCTGTCTCCCCTGGTCCTTCTCTTTATTAGACTAGCCATGTCCAGTTCCTGCAACCGTTCTTCATATGTTTTAGCCTCCAGTCCCCTAATCATCCTGGTTGCTCTTAATTGAGCTAATCATGATTAAGCATGATTAAGCATGATTAAGCAAGCTCAAGAGAGCACTGAGGACCCCTCCTTTCAACCCTGAGCTACAAACAGTCTCCTTTATTGGCTTATGGGTTTCAAATACATGTGGACCTTGAGATTGGCATTTCAACATGCTATAACCTTATTTCATTTCATTTTAATCAAACTGATCTAGAATGGAATTGGGGCACGAAGCCCGGCCTGCCAAAGTACCGCAGTAATATCAGAGACATTGGTACTTTTCTCCTCCACAGAGACGAGGGGGTCAAGCACCCAAAGGCCAGACAAGGAATCATGGATGGAAACTGAATAAGGAGAGATTCAACCTGGAAATAAGGAGAAATTTTCTGACAGTGAGAGCAATCAACCCATGGAAGAAGAAGTTGTGGGAGCTTCATCACTGGAGGCTTTCAAGAAGAAACTGGACTGCCATCTGTCAGAAATGGTGTAGGGTCTCCAGTTTGGGTGGGGAGTTGGACTAGATGATCTACAGGGTCCCTTCCAGCTCTGTAAGTCTTTAAATTCTGGTCACCAGGATGGAGATGCATAGTTTAATGGATTTAGTGAATTTAGTTAGTGGTGTTTTTTTTTAATAAAAAAAAACAAATTTCAGGCAATGTGTAAATTCATTCAAAGATGAGGTGTCCCTGCGTCACTGCCATCATAGAAGTGACACCCCTTAGGGGACAAGAGACCCCCGTGGTTGTCATAGGGCCCTTCCCTTGAGTGCTCTGAGCATTATCAGGCACATGGACCCAAGTGGAGAGAAAGGTATCTAGACCGGGCAAATGTCTTAATTTAATTGGTTTTTAACAGCACATTTAGTTCCCATCAGACCTGTTTCCGCCCACCTGCCAATCTTCCCTGCTCTGCCATTTCAATTAGTAGCTCTTGAGTCAGCAGCTTGAGGGGTTGGGAAGCAGAGGCTGGCCCAGGCTAGAGTTACAGCCAGCTAGCAGATGGCTGGGGGTTGAGTCTGCAGGAAGCAGGGAGGCGTCCCTCTATCAGCAATGTTATCGGAAGGCAGCCGCTTCCAGCGGCTTGTTCAACCGTCGTTTCCTCAGGTGAGACCTTCTAAGGTTTCTCACCATTATCTCTGCTGCATGAAGGAAGGTGTCATGCCCCTGTTGGAATCTGATTCCGAGGGGAAGGTGGAACAGCTGACAGGGAGTGGGAGTTTGGCTCCAGTGGCTGTGGAGGAAACTGGGGAAGGGCACAGTTCGGCTGGGCATTCAGAGGAAGACCCAGGGCCACCCCCTCTTCATCCCAGGGCACGCAGGGAGGAACGGATAAGGGAGCAACGTGAGTTGTGTGGTTTACGGGGGAGGAAAGGGCCCTGATCCCCTTCATTGGATTCAGCTGGGAAAACTGTTTAAGAAGGCAAACTATGCACAGCAAAGTTGCTGGAAGCAAAACATGAATTATTTTGGTTTGTCAAGTCTTATCTGGGTTCTGGCATCCTCCCAACTGTGTGTGTTTCATTATCTTTTGAAGTCTGCAATTCCTTATCCTGCCCTGTCTCATTAATTGCTGCAGTGTGGTTTGTGTTGGTTTTTATTTATAATCTATATGTACTTTGGGTTCGGACTGAATTTCTTCCCTTTAAAAACTGTCCTTGGGAGAGTTTTTTTCTCCAGCCGATGATAACTGGACATTGGGGGCCAAGTTGGAGGTATTAAAAGGACTTCAACTATTTTTGTGACTTTGTTGCTTTTGTGCTACACTCCGGGTCATCACAGAAGGTAACCTGTGCAGAATGGCCAGAATTCCTCCTCCAGTCATGTTAGCTCAGGAATTCTGGGAGTTGAAGTCCACAAGTCTTAAAGTCTTAAAGCTATCAAGTTTGAAGACCCTTGATCTATAGGGACCCAAGCACCCTTCCCTTGGCTGTGGTTTCCAACCTGTGCATCAATTAAGTATAACAAAATTATAGAATTGGGCAGGACCTTAGAGGTCTTCTAGTCCAACCCCACCCCCCCACCCCTCACCCAGGCAGGAAACCCTCTCCCATTTCGGACAAATGGGGTGCATGAATGGTGTGGGCGCGTGTGAGACCACCAGCAGGATTCCGTGCCCGTTAAACGCTCAGCCGCACCTCCCTCGCTTGAACTTTGCACGCCCTGCCTTTTTATCCTGGGCTACGGCAAGGGGATGAAAAGGCCAGGGCATCTCTCAGCCAGCCGTGTCCTCCTCATCCATCCCCGCACGGCACATATTCAATACTCCATAAATATTTGGCCATTATGGACCATGCCGAGCATATATACTACCTGGGGTAAGGAAGTGGAGCATTTGCAACCTAATGGCTTGAGTTAAAAGCTGCAGGGGGTCCTGATGGATTTTCTTCCCCTGCAAATAACTAAGAGCCACCCGGCTGCTTTGATGTAGCCGCCGGAAGCCCAAGACATCCAGCTACACCACTTTTGCCAAACCGGCGCCTTTCGGAAAGCGTTGTGACTCGGTTCCCATCATTCCCAGCCAGTTGGCCCAGTAGGATAATCTTAAAACAACATGCCAGCCAAGGCTCCCAGCTACTTTTCATAATCTGACCCCAGCAAGAATATTGGACTACACCTCCAATCTATTCTTTCTTTCTTTCTTTCTTTCTTTCTTTCTTTCTTTCTTTCTTTCTTTCTTTCTTTCTTTCTTTCTTTCTTTCTTTCTTTCTTTCTTTCTTTTTTTCTTTCTCTTTCTTTCAGTCTTTCTTTCTCTCTCTTTCTTTTCCTTTCGCTCTCTTTCTTTCCTTCCCTCTCACTTTCTTTCTCTTTCCCTTTCTCTCTCTCTCTTTTGTTCTTTCTTTCTTTCCCTTTCTCTCTCTTGCTTTCTCTCTCTCTTTCTTTCCCTCTTTCCCTCTCTCTTTCTTTCTCTTTCCCTTTCTCTCTCTTTCCCTCTCCTTTGTTCTTTCTTTCTCTTTGCCTTTCTCTCTCTCACTTTCTCTCTTTCTTTCCGTCTTTCCCTCTCACTTTCTTTCTTTCTTTCCCTTTCTCTCTCTTTCCCTCTCTTTCATTCTTTCTTTCTCTTTGCCTTTCTCTCTCTCACTTTCTCTTTCTTTCTGTCTTTCCCTCTCACTCTCTTTCTTTCTTTCCCTTTCTCTCTCTTTCCCTCTCTTTCTTTCTCTTTCTTTCTCTTTCCCTTTCTCTCTCTCACACACTTTCTTTCTTTCCCTCTCTCTTCCCTCTCTCTCGTTCTTTCTTCCCCCTCTCCTTTTCTTTAATTTCTTTCCCTCTCTTTCCTTCTTTCTTCCCTTTCTTTCTTTCTTTCTTTCTTTCTTTCTTTCTTTCTTTCTTTCTTTCTTTCTTTCTTTCTTTCTTTCTTTCTTTCTTTCTTTCTTTCTTTCTTTCTTTCTTTCTTTCTTGGCGTATGGCATCTCATACATGGACTAACAATATATACTGGTAGTCCTCAACTTATGATGACAATTTGGTCCAACATTTCTGTTGCTAAGCGAGGCAATTGTTGAGAGAGCTCTGTCCCATTTTGCCACCTTTCTAGCCACCGTTGTTAAGTGAATCCTTGCAGGGGTTAACAGGAATACGGTTGTTAAGTGAAGTTGGCCTCTCCATTGATTTTGCTTGTCAGAAGGTCACAAAAGGGGATCCCATGACACCCCCCCACCAGGGACAATGCAACCGTCATATATATGAGTCAATTGCCATGACTCATATTGGAGCACGTCACCATGGGGGTGCAGCAATGGCCGTTAAGTGTGAAAGAAGTCACAAGTCACCTTTTTCAGTGCTGTTGTTGTAACTCTGAACGAATGAATGAACCGTTGTAAGTCGAGGACTAGCTGTATTAACATTCCTGCTAGATTAGTAAAACACAATAAAATAGAAATGTTGAAAAGATCCAAGTTCAAATACCAACATCTAGGCAGGGGTTGCCAACCTTTTGGACCTCAGGGACCACCAAACTCATAATTTTAAATCCTGGGGACCACTAACCAGTTCTGTGGGTGTGGCCTAATTTGTGGGTGTGGCTTGATGGTCATGTGACTGGCTGGGCATGGCTTGTATTTAAATATTATAAATATTTATATACATATTGAATTTTTTATTTAAAAAAAGAGCAACTTTTACCCAAAATCAGGAAAAGCCATCAGGCAGATTGAGTTGCTCACAGAATCACAGATTCACTTAGAGATCTGTGTTTCTGCCATCGGCTATCTG